>NC_041386.1:414781787-414921094 GCF_002162155.2 Triticum dicoccoides | reverse complement strand
AGGTGTGCTCAGGGCGATGGGCCCAGACCCCTGCGCGCTTAGGTTTAGACCGGCGTGCTGGCCTCTCTGTTGTGCCTAGGTGGGGCTGCGACGTGTTGATCTTCCGCGGCCGGGCATGACCCAGGAAAGTGTGTCCGGCCAAATGGGATCAAGCGTGTTGGGTAAGTTGGTGCACCCCTGCAGGGAAGTTAATCTATTCGAATAGCCGTGATCTTCGGTAACAGGACGACTTGGAGTTGTACCTTGACCTTATGACAACTAGAACCGGATACTTAATAAAACACACCCTTCCAAGTTCCACAGACAACCCGGTGATCGCTTTTCTACAGGGCGACGAGGAGAGGATCGCCGGGTAGGATTATGCTATGCGATGCTTCTTGGAGTTGCTACTTGGAGTTGCTACTTGGAGATGCTACTTGGAGGACTTCAATCTACTCTCTTCTACATGCTGCAAGACGGAGGCTGCCAGAAGCGTAGTCTTCGATAGGACTAGCTATCCCCCTCTTATTCTGGCATTCTGCAGTTCAGTCCACCGATATGGCCTCCTTACACATATACCCATGCATATGTAGTGTAGCTCCTTGCTTGCGAGTACTTTGGATGAGTACTCACGGTTGCTTTCTGTTGGAAATATGCCCTAGAGGCAATAATAAAAGTATTATTATTATATTTCCTTGTTCATGATAATTGTCTTTTATTCATGCTATAACTGTATTATCCGGAAATCGTAATACACGTGTGAATACATAGACCACAATATGTCCCTAGTGAGCCTCTAGTTGACTAGCTCGTTGTGATCAACAGATAGTCATGGTTTCCTGGCTATGGACATTGGATGTTGTTGATAACGGGATCACATCATTAGGAGAATGATGTGATGGACAAGACCCAATCCTAAGCATAGCACAAAAGATCGTGTAGTTCATTTGCTAGAGCTTTGCCAATGTCAAGTATCTCTTCCTTTGACCATGAGATCGTGTAACTCCTGGATACCGTAGGAGTGCTTTGGGTGTATCAAACGTCACAACGTAACTGGGTGACTATAAAGGTGCACTACAGGTATCTCCGAAAGTATCTATTGTTTTATGCGGATCGAGACTGGGATTTGTCACTCCGTGTAAACGGAGAGGTATCTCTGGGCCCACTCGGTAGGACATCATCATATGCGCAATGTGACCAAGGAGTTGATCACGGGATGATGTGTTACGGAACGAGTAAAGTGACTTGCCGGTAACGAGATTGAACAAGGTATCGATATACCGACGATCGAATCTCGGGCAAGTAAAATACCGCTAGACAAAGGGAATTGTATACGGGATCGATTGAGTCCTTGGCATCGTGGTTCATCCGATGAGATCATCGTGGAACATGTGGGAGCCAACATGGGTATCCAGATCCCGCTGTTGGTTATTGACCGGAGAACGTCTCGGTCATGTCTGCATGTCTCCCGAACCCGTAGGGTCTACACACTTAAGGTTCGATGACGCTAGGGTTATAAAGGAAGCTTGTATGTGGTTACCGAATGTTGTTCGGAGTCCCGGATGAGATCCCGGACATCACGAGGAGTTCCGGAATGGTCCGGAGGTAAAGATTTATATATAGGAAGTCCTGTTTCGGCCATCGGGACAAGTTTCGGGGTCATCGGTATTGTGCCGGGACCACCGGAAGGGTCCCGGGGGCCCACCGGGTGGGGCCACCTGCCCCGGGGGGCCACATGGGCTGTAGGGGCTGCGCCTTGGCCTACATGGGCCAAGGGCACCAGCCCCTAGAGGCCCATGCGCCAAGATAAAGGAAAAAGGGGAGAGTCCTAAAAGGGGAAGGCACCTCCGAGGTGCCTTGGGGAGGATGGACTCCTCCCCCCCTCCTTAGCCGCACCCCTTTCTTGGAGTAGGGGGCAAGGCTGCGCCTCCCCCTTCTCCCCTGCCCCTATATATAGTGGAGGGGAGGGAGGGCATCCATACCAGAGCCCTTGGCGCCTCCCTCCCTCCCGTGACACCTCCTCCTCTCCCGTAGGTGCTTGGCGAAGCCCTGCGGGATTGCCACGCTCCTCCACCACCACCACGCCGTTGTGCTGCTGCTGGATGGAGTCTTCCTCAACCTCTCCCTCTCTCCTTGCTGGATCAAGGCGTGGGAGACGTCACCGGGCTGTACGTGTGTTGAACGCGGAGGTGCCGTCCGTTCGACACTAGGATCATCGGTGATCTGAATCACGACGAGTACGACTCCATCAACCCCGTTCACTTGAACGCTTCCGCTTAGCGATCTACAAGGGTATGTAGATGCACTCCCCTTTCTACTCGTTGCTGGTCTCTCCATAGATAGATCTTGGTGTTACGTAGGAAAATTTTTGAATTTCTGCTACGTTCCCCAACAGTGGCATCATGAGCTAGGTCTATTGCGTAGATTCTTTGCACGAGTAGAACACAAAGTAGTTGTGGGCGTTGATGTTGTTCAATATGCTTACCGTTACTAGTCCAATCTTGTTTCGATGGTATTGTGGGATGAAGCGGCCCGGACCGACCTTACACGTACTCTTACGTGAGACAGGTTCCACCGATTGACATGCACTTGGTGCATAAGGTGGCTAGCGGGTGCCAGTCTCTCCCACTTTAGTCGGAACGGATTCGATGAAAAGGGTCCTTATGAAGGGTAAATAGCAATTGGCATATCACGTTGTGGTCTTGCGTAGGTAAGAAACGTTCTTGCTAGAAACCCATAGCAGCCACGTAAAACATGCAACAACAATTAGAGGACGTCTAACTTGTTTTTGCAGGGTATGCTATGTGATGTGATATGGCCAAGAACAATGTGATGAATGATATGTGATGTATGAGATTGATCATGTTCTTGTAATAGGATTCACGACTTGCATGTCGATGAGTATGACAACCGGCAGGAGCCATAGGAGTTGTCTTTATTTATTGTATGACCTGCGTGTCATTGAAGAACGCCATGTAAATTACTTTACTTTATTGCTAAACGCGTTAGCCATAGAAGTAGAAGTAGTCGTTGGCGTGACAACTTCATGAAGACACGATGATGGAGATCATGATGATGGAGATCATGGTGTCATGCCGGTGACGATGATGATCATGGAGCCCCGAAGATGAAGATCAAAAGGAGCAAAATGATATTGGCCATATCATGTCACTATTTGATTGCATGTGATGTTTATCATGTTTATGCATCTTGTTTACTTAGGACGACGGTAGTAAATAAGATGATCCCTTACAAAAATTTCAAGAAGTGTTCTCCCCTAACTGTGCACCGTTGCTACAGTTCGTCGCTTCTAAGCACCACGTGATGATCGGGTGTGATGGATTCTTACGTTCACATACAACGGGTGTAAGACAGTTTTACACAGCGAAAACACTTAGGGTTAACTTGACGAGCCTAGCATGTGCAGACATGGCCTCGGAACACGGAGACCGAAAGGTCGAGCATGAGTCGTATAGTAGATACGATCAACATGAAGATGTTCACCGACGTTAACTAGTCCGTCTCACGTGATGATCGGACACGGCCTAGTTGACTCGGATCATGTAATCACTTAGATGACTAGAGGGATGTCTATCTGAGTGGGAGTTCATAAGATGAACTTAATTATCCTGAACATAGTCAAAATACCTTTTGCAAATTATGTCGTAGCTCGCGCTTTAGTTCTACTGTTTTAGATATGTTCCTAGAGAAAATATAGTTGAAAGTTGAAAGTAGCAATTATGCGGACAGTGGAAAGCTTATGTCCTTAATGCACCGCTTAGTGTGCTGAACCCCAAACGTCGTTTGTGGATGTTGCGAACATCGGACATACACGTTTTGATAACTACGTGATAGTTCAGTTAAATGGTTTAAGTAGAGGCACCAAAGACGTTTTCGAAACGTCGTGGAACATATGAGATGTTTCGAGGGCTGAAATTGGGATTTCAGGCTCGTGCCCACGTCAAGAGGTATGAGATCTCCGGCGATTTTCTTAGCCTGCAAACTAAGGAGAGAAGCTCAATTGTTGAGCTTGTGCTCAGATTGTCTGAATGCAACAATCACTTGAATCAAGTGGGAGTTAATCTTCCAGATGAGATAGTGATGTTTCCCCAAAGTCATTGCCACCGAGCTGCTAGAGCTTCGTGATGAACTATAACATATCAGGGATAAATAAGATGATCCTTGAGGTATTCACGATGTTTGACACCGCGAAAGTAGAAATCAAGAAGGAGCATCAATTGTTGATGGTTGGTGAAACCACTAGTTTCAAGAAGGGCAAGGGCAAGAAGGGATACTTCATGAAACGGCAAATCAGCTGCTGCACCAATGAAGAAACCCGAGGTTGAACCCAAACCCGAGACTAAGTGCTTCTGTAATAAGGGGAACAACCACTGGAGCAGCATTACCCTAGATACTTGGTAGATGAGAAGACTGGCAAGGTCGATAGAAGTATATTGGATATACATTATGTTAATGTGTACTTTACTAGTACTCCTAGTAGCACCAGGGTATTAGATACCGGTTCGGTTGCTAAGTGTTAGTAACTCGAAATAAAAGGCTACGGAATAAACGGAGACTAGCTAAAGGAGAGCTGACGATATGTGTTGGAAGTGTTTCCAAGTTTGATATAATCAAACATCGCACGCTCCCTCTACCATCAAGATTAGTATTAAACCTGAATAAGTGCTCTTGCACCTAAAGGAATGGTTTATTGAATCTTGATCGTAGGGATACACATTTTCATGCCAAAAGATATAAGATAGTAATGATAGTACCACTTACTTGTGGCACTGCCATGTAAGTCATAATGGTATAAAACGCATGAAGAAGCTCCATGTTGATGGATCTTTGGACTCACTCAATTTTGAAAAGATTGAGACATGCGAACCATGTCTATTGGTATATATGCATGAAGAAGCTCCATGCAAATGGACCGTTCGGACTCACTTGATTTTGAATCACTTGAGATATGCAAATCATACCACATAGGCAAGATGACTGAAAAGCCTCGTTTTCAGTAAGATGGAACAAGATAGCAACTTATTGGAAGTAACACATTTTGATGTGTGCAGTCCAATGAGTGCTGAGGCATGCAGTGAATATCGTTATGTTCTTACTTCACAGATGATTTGAGTAGATGTTGAGAATATTTACTTGATGAAACACAAGTCTGAATTATTGAATGGTTCAAATAATTTCAGAGTGAAGTGGAAGATCATTGTGACAAGAGGATAAAATGTCTATGATATGATCATAGAGATGAATATCTGAGTTACGAGTTTTGGCACACAATTAAGACATTGTGGAAATTGTTTCGCAATTAATACCGCCTGGAACACCATAAAGTGATGGTGTGTCCGAACATCATAGTTGCACCCTATTGGATATGGTGCGTACCATGATGTCTCTTATCGTATTACCACTATCGTTCATGGGTTAGGCATTAGAGACGACCACATTCACTTTAAATAGGGCACCACGTAATTCCGATGAGATCACACCGTATGAATTATGGTTTAGAGAAACCTAAGTTGTCGTTTCTTAAAGGTTTGGGGCTGCGACGCTTATGTGAAAAAGTTTCAGGCTGATAAGCTCGAACCCAAAGCGGATAAAATGCATCTTCATAGGAAACCCAAAACAGTTGGGTATACCTCCTAATTCAGATCCGAAAGCAATATGGATTGTTTCTTGAATCGGGTCCTTTCTCGAGGAAAGGTTTCTCTCGAAAGAGTTGAGTGGGAGGATGGTGGAGACTTGATGAGGTTATTGAACCGTCTCTTCAACTAGTGTGTGGCAGGGCACAGGAAGTTGTTCCTGTGGCACCTACACCAATTGAAGTGGAAGCTTATGATATTGATCATGAAACTTCGGGTCAAGTCACTACCAAACCTCGTAGGACGACAAGGACACGTACTACTTCGGAGTGGTTAGGTGATCCTGTCTTGAAGGTCATGTTGCTAGACAACAATGAACCTACGAGCTATGGAGAAGCGATGGTGGGCCCGGATTCCGATAAATGGCTCGAGGCCATAAAATCCGAGAACGGATCCATGGACTTTGGTGGACTTGCCCAATGATCGGCAAGCCATTAAGATAAATGGATCTTTAAGAAGAAGACGGACGTGGATGGTAATGTCACCGTCCATGAAGCTCGACTTGTGGCGAAAAGTTTTTCACAAGTTCAAGGAGTTGACTACGATGAGATTTTCTCATCCGTAGCGATGCTTAAAGTCCATCGGAATCATGTTAGCATTAGCTGCATTTATGAAATCTGGCAGACGGATGTCAAAACGAGTTTCCTTACCAGTTTTCGTAAGGAAAGGTTGTATGTAATACAATCAGAAAGTTTTTGTCGATCCTAAGGATGCTAAAAGGTATGCAAAGCTCCAGCAATCCTTCTAAGGACTGGAGTGAGCATCTCGGAGTTGGAATGTTTGCTTTGATGATGATCAAAATTTTGGGTTTGTACAAAGTTTATGAGAAACTTGTATTTCCAAAGAAGTGAGTGGGGGCACTATAGAATTTCTGATGAGTATATGTTGATCAGAAATGATGTAGAATTTCTAGAAAGCATATAGGGTTATTTTGAAAGTGTTTTTCAATAGAAAGCCTGGATTAAGCTACTTGAACATTGAGCATCAAGATCTATAAGGATAGATCAAAATGCTTAATAATACTTTCAAATGAGCACATACCTTGACATGATCTTGAAGGTGTTCAAGATGGACCAGTCAAAGAAGCAGTTCTTGCCTGAGTTGTAAGGTACGAAGTTAAGACTTAAAGCTCGACCTCGGCAGAATAGAGAGAAAGGACGAAGGTCGTCCCCTATGCTTAAGACGTAGGCTCTTCAGTATGCTATGCTGTGTGCCGCACCTGAAGTGTGCCTTGCCATGAGTCAGTCAAGGGGTACAAGAGTGATCCAAGAATGGCTCACAGGACAGCGGTCAAAGTTATCCTTAGTAACTAGTGGACTAAGGAATTTTCTCGATTATGGAGGTGGTAAAAGAGTTCGTCGTAAAGGTTACGACGATGCAAGCTTGACACCTATCCGGATAGCTCTGAGTAGAGAGACCGGATACATATAATGGAGCAATAATTTAGAATAGCTCAAAGTAGAACAGTTATTTGGAATAGCTCCAAATAGAGCGTGGTAGCTACATCTAGGAGATGACATAGAGATTTGTAAAGCACACACGGATCTGAAAGGTTCAGACCCGTTGACTAAAACCTCTCTCACAAGCAACATGATCAAACATAAAACTCATTGAGTGTTAATCACATAGTGATGTGAACTAGACTACTGACTCTAGTAAACTCTTGGGTATTAGTCACATGGCGATGTGACCTGTGAGTGTTAATCACATGGCGATGTGAACTAGATTATTGACTCTAGTGCAAGTGGGAGACTGTTGGAAATATGCCCTAGAGGCAATAATAAAAGTATTATTATTATATTTCCTTGTTCATGATAATTGTCTTTTATTCATGCTATAACTGTATTATCCGGAAATCGTAATACACGTGTGAATACATAGACCTCAATATGTCCCTAGTGAGCCTCTAGTTGACTAGCTCGTTGTGATCAACATATAGTCATGGTTTCCTGGCTATGGACATTGGATGTCGTTGATAACGGGATCACATCATTCTCCCACATCATTAGGAGAATGATGTGATGGACAAGACCCAATCCTAAGCCTAGCACAAAGATCGTGTAGTTCGTTTGATAGAGCTTTGCCAATGTCAAGTATCTCTTCCTTTGACCATGAGAGCGTGTAACTCCTGGATACCGTAGGAGTGCTTTGGGTGTATCAAACGTCACAACGTAACTGGGTGACTATAAAGGTGCACTACATGTATCTCCGAAAGTATCTATTGTTTTATGCGGATCGAGACTGGGATTTGTCACTCCGTGTAAACGGAGAGGTATCTCTGGGCCCACTCGGTAGGACATCATCATATGCGCAATGTGACCAAGGAGTTGATCACGGGATGATGTGTTACGGAACGAGTAAAGTGACTTGCCGGTAACGAGATTGAACAAGGTATCGGTATACCGACGATCGAATCTCGGGCAAGTAAAATACCGCTAGACAAAGGGAATTAAATACGGGATTGATTAAGTCCTTGACATCGTGGTTCATCCGATGAGATCATCGTGGAACATGTGGGAGCCAACATGGGTATCCAGATCCCGCTGTTGGTTATTGACCGGAGAACGTCTCGGTCATGTCTGCATGTCTCCCGAACCCGTAGGGTCTACACACTTAAGGTTCGATGACGCTAGGGTTATAAAGGAAGCTTGTATGTGGTTACCGAATGTTGTTCGGAGTCCCGGATGAGATCCCGGACGTCACGAGGAGTTCCGGAATGGTCCGGAGGTAAAGATTTATATATAGGAAGTCCTGTTTCGGCCATCGGGACAAGTTTCGGGGTCATCGGTATTGTACCGGGACCACCGGAAGGGTCCCGGGGGCCCACCGGGTGGGGCCACCTGCCCCGGGGGGCCACATGGGCTGTAGGGGCTGCGCCTTGGCCTACATGGGCCAAGGGCACCAGCCCCTAGAGGCCCATGCGCCAAGATAAAGGAAAAAGGGGAGAGTCCTAAAAGGGGAAGGCACCTCCGAGGTGCCTTGGGGAGGATGGACTCCTCCCCCCCTCCTTAGCCGCACCCCTTTCTTGGAGTAGGGGGCAAGGCTGCGCCTCCCCCTTCTCCCCTGCCCCTATATATAGTGGAGGGGAGGGAGGGCATCCATACCAGAGCCCTTGGCGCCTCCCTCCCTCCCGTGACACCTCCTCCTCTCCCGTAGGTGCTTGGCGAAGCCCTGCGGGATTGCCACGCTCCTCCACCACCACCACGCCGTTGTGCTGCTGCTGGATGGAGTCTTCCTCAACCTCTCCCTCTCTCCTTGCTGGATCAAGGCGTGGGAGACGTCACCGGGCTGTACGTGTGTTGAACGCGGAGGTGCCGTCCGTTCGGCACTAGGATCATCGGTGATCTGAATCACGACGAGTACGACTCCATCAACCCCGTTCACTTGAACGCTTCCGCTTAGCGATCTACAAGGGTATGTAGATGCACTCCCCTTTCTACTCGTTGCTGGTTTCTCCATAGATAGATCTTGGTGTTACGTAGGAAATTTTTTGAATTTCTGCTACGTTCCTCAACACTTTCTCCCTCTTTTCCCCTTTCCCTTCTACCTGGTTGTCGCAACCAGATGCTGGAGCCCTGGAGCCAGACACCACCGTCGATGACGACTACTACACCGGAGGTGCCTACTACTACGTGCAGCCCGTTGTCGATGACCAGGAGTAGTTAGGAGGATCCCAGGCAGGAGGCCTGCGCCTCTTTCGATCTGTATCCCAGTTTGTGCTAGCCTTCTTAAGGCAATTTGTTTAATTTATGTTTGTACTCAGATATTGTTGCTTCCGCTGACTCGTCTATGATCGAGCACTTGTATTCGAGCCCTCGAGGCCCCTGGCTTGTATTATGATGCTTGTATGACTTATTTATGTTTTAGAGTTGTGTTGTGATATCTTCCCGTGAGTCCCTGATCCTGATCGTACACGTTTGCGTGCATGATTAGTGTACGATTGAATCAGGGGCGTCACAAGTTGGTATCAGAGCCGACTGCCTGTAGGAATCCCCCTTCCACATTCCTTGGCCGAAGTCGAGTCTAGACATTGAAAAACTTTTACTAACATGGCTGTGTGGCCCATGGGCCCACGTCGCCATCGGGTGGTAGTAGGATCTTTTACTCCTCGACCTATACTCTGGGACTCTGATCTCTCTACTATTCGGGTTAAATGAATTTGCTAACTCTAAGATTAGGATCTCGTGATCGCATCCACCCGGAGAGCCCCTTACTGCAGAGGATCGCCTGCTACATCAGAAGATTCCGAAGATACTCTCTAATGTTCTCTCGAGACTTTGTGCCCATCACTTTTGCTATTCCTGACCACCGATAAATCCGTATGGATAACTACTTACACTTGCCATTCATATGATCATCCCCCATTGATCTTGTTATTACAAGATACCCCGAAGTTTTCTCTATTGTTCCGAGAATACTTTGTGCCTACTGCCTAGCAGTTCTTTGCCACATGAATACCCCCTTCAAATAAATTCTCGCGCTTATCGAGTATCCGCTCATTCCCCAGTTGTTCATGTGTTACGCAAAGGTCTTTGAAATACCACCCAATATTTCGAAAATCCTCAGCAACCTATTGCTCTGGAAATTCTTGTTTGCTTTCATTATGATTAATCCCATAAGTATAGAAATCTTATTGACATTCCTTGTCATTATCATTTTGAGTCTGTTGACTCAATATGTTGCGAATACACGCAATCATCATTGATCCTTATAAATTACCTTTCCGGCTGAGCTTCCATTCTTTTAACGGGAATTGGTTCTCGACCAATCCAATTGTCATTGATTGTACCCTAAGGCTATTCAACTTATCCATCCCTAATGAGAGCATTGCTTTTGATCCCTTGATTTGGAAATCATAATTCCTTTGCATTTGACAATTGAGTTAGTCAGTTGTTTCTATAATCTGATCTCCTTGCATTCTTCTTCCTCTAGTTGAGTACCGATACTCGTATCAGATCCTTTGTGGACCACCAAGTCCTTTGTTGGATTGTTATCCGACAGTGTCCTTCACATTTGATCACCTTGTGAGTTCTTCCCCTGATACATATTGCCTTTGTTAAGTTGTATCCTCTGCTTGGCCAACCATGCTCTGCTTTCGGGCTTGTGTTATTTACTCTTGAAACTTGTGGTATATGTTTCTAAGAAGCCCCTATGGGTTGAACATATGCCTTCTCTAAACCGTGTGAACCCGAAAGATTTCACGAGTCATACTTATCTGGTATTGCACCAGGTAAAACTTTCAACAACTAATGTCATCTTCGAAATACGAGAGGTGAATGGAAGATTATGCATTGAGGAAGTGGGAGTCGACCTTGAACCTTGTGTTCATGCCCGTGGACGCGATGTATATCCTATCATGGAAGCTTCTTGTAATAATAATTATTTCCTTGATAGCTAACATATGGTATCTATGAATTGATCCCTTGCAACCGTGGTTCCGACCATGATTGTTCTTCTTTGATTCCATTTCTCGGACAAGTTAAAACAATTGCCTTCTATGGATCGATACACCAGTCCACCCTTTACCTTGATCTTGTGTCGAGTACTACCCCCCTGGTATCTCGAGATTATCTTGGAACTGCATAACTTTTTATGAGTTCATCAAGTACTACCTTCCCACTGATTCCATTTGTTTTTCACGGGCTCTGAGTTATTAAACACTCAAAGACACCGATAACTGAACCGAGTCCGCACTACGGTTCAACAACTCTTCAGTAAGCTTCTATAACTACGAGTTTGTACCCGATCACGCCATTCCTAGCCTGTTTGGCTATATCATTGTCGTGACAATTCTAACTGTGCTATCTGTTCCTTATTGCCGGAGCACCAATTTTCGACGATGAACTAACCTTACGTCGATCCTCATCGTCATATCATTTCGCCTTGAACAACAAGCTTGGTTTCGAGTTTGTGTCGTACCCTTGGTTCCAATAACCTTTCACTTCATCATTACTTTGACTTGATGTCGTCGCCGATCGATTACATCTTCATGAACTCTCGCGACAAAGGTGTCGTGATCATCAACATTCTGAGCTCATCCAGGATATCAATTGAATTCATGATGAGAAATACCATCCTTGCCCTCGATGAATTGTATTATCATCGACCACTTTATTGCCTTCCCACCAACACAAGCTTGTTCATGTTTGGTGTTATACCTTGAGTTCCTTGCTATCCAGCAATCGTTCTTCTTTACCTTAGAGTATTACCATCCCTTATGTCAAGAATGTTCTGAGATTTGTTCCACCTCTTGAGAATTCTTGACATAGAAATACTTCTCAGCATCACCATTCTTTCTTGGTCCCCGTGTTAATTCCAGCAAGTGAACGGTGTTGTTTGGATTCTTTCCCTCTAGCAACCCTATTGCTTTGAAGTTAACGATCGACAGTTTGTTCTTAGAATGTTGATTATTGAATCGTCACTCTAACATTGATCTTGCTGCCTAAGGTCATATTTCGGGCACACCTTTCAACTAATGATTGATGGTGTATGTTTCCCTAGAACATACACCATTATAACATTTGAATTGACAAGTGTCATCTTCTTGTTCACATTATTGTGGAAATCCATCCGTTTGGAATTCTCGATGGATTGGTGCTGAGCCCATTAGCCACCTCCTTGTCCTCTCCTTGGGTTAATGATGAACTCCTGTTAACGAAAGTCACTTCATAGTTCATTCCCGAGAATCTTACAGTGTCATTCCGTCAATTTGTGTTGCACCTTTCTTCTCAGGCATCCTGAGCCTGAGGTATCCTAACACCAATCATACCTGAATCTCCGTCAGATATGATGATTGGGACAACTTTCCAAGAGTTATGATGTTGATCCTTTGATGACCCGGTAACCTGATGTCATGCCTAGCACCCCCCCCCCCCCGGCTGGAGGACCTATCATCATAGATTCCTTTTCAGCAAGGTTATCCATTCATCCATGAGGAAATTGCAAGACTTATTCTACAAGTTATTCCTGATGGACCCTTCGTGTTTCCAAAGTCTGATCTTCACCTGAAGACCATGTCAATGCTATCTCGAAGCATGCCAATGGTACTCCGATTTGCAACAGGAACATTTGAAGCACGATGCTAAATTTTATTTATCATTTATCCTAACACCGTTGTATGGGTAATATCATGAGATTCCTCCCCCCCTTACCTAAATGGTTTTCTACTTTATATCCTGTCATGGATATCTTGCTCTGCTTGTCCTTTGGAAGGATATAACCTTGAAATATGTGTTTAAACACATTTTCCTTTCCATTGTTCTGCTCAATCTGATAACCATATTTTCCTTTCCATTGGTTGGTTTAACGTTTCTTGTGATCTATATGATCTAAGCAGTAATAATTCACTGCTTATGCAAACACCTTGTTGTACCACTCTGTCAGTAAGACCATGTTGCTACTGATGATGACATTTCAGTAATCACCGATGGACGAGAACTTTGCCTATTGGTCCGCCTCGTTCAACGAGCAGAAAAATGGTTCTCTTCGTCCCTCGCCCTTATTACCGATGTTGTCGTCGACATAACCGATAGACTACCCTCTGGCATGCCTGGCTTACATGATCGTACAAGATGTCAGCGGCCTTCATACTTTTAACCATATGGTGGGCCCATAACCCACAGTTACACAGGATCGAAACCTGACTCTCCTGTACACCCTGTTGTCAAAGTTATTCCTCGCGCTTGACTTCTTATGTAATTCACGGGCCACCTGCCAAGTGATCTATTCTGGTATCAGACACAATACTTATTCTCGTTGCTCTAGACCCCTTTCACACTTTGTTTTAGGCAATGAACGATTGCCTATCCTCTCGAAACTTCTTATTGCACCGTCTTACTTGCTCTCGGTGTTTTCTTAAATTACAATTTGAGAGTTACTTTCCGCCACCATCCCCGATGTTATCAACCAGATAGTCAACCTTGCAGAGGTCCGTTTTTCCAAAGTTACCCCTTGTCCTTCATATGTACAATGAAAACTCAAAAAAAAAAGATGACGACTTCATCGTGAGGACCTGAAGCCGTGGTATGGAGACATCAACGTTATGGATCGACCTCTTCGAGAAGACGAACCAAGACTGAGAAGATTCGTTAGGATTTCGTAACCAGACCTTCCCCCTTAGTCCCCCTCTTAAATCTCGGGACGAGATTTCTTGTAGTGGAGGAGAATTGTGACGCCCGGGTAATTAAGCTACAGTGATCCTCTGCTAATGATGCCACGTCACCCCGGTTACTGTTCCTAATCTCGTGTTAGTTCATAACTGATTCAAATTCAAATTCAAAATCAACCAAAGAATAAAAGTTTTCGAATATTAAAACTAAAATGTTCGGAGTGAACCAAATATAGCATAGGTAATTATGGTGGAGAAAGCACACCTTTACAAAATGTTTAAACACACTAAAATGAATAAAATAGTAACAATAATAATTATTTAAATGCTTTCAAAATGTTAAACAATTTCAAAACTATTTTGCTTCGGTGCTAAGTGGTTTGTGGCTGTGGCTTAGCTTGCAACCTCTATTTTCTTGCCACTGTAGTATTTTACTAAAATGAGAAATAAAAGAAAACAAATAAACAGAAACTATAAAAGAAAATAAGGTTTAAAAAAAATGGAAAGCCCCAAGCCAACTGGGCCATCCGGCCCAACTCCTCCCTGGCCCAACCGGCCTCCCATATCCCCCACCCTAGGAAACCCTAACCCAACCACCCGCACCCCCCCATGCCGTTCCCCTCCTCCCGATCCAATCTGGATCGGGGACGAGACCCCCACTCGCCCCACCCCGCTCGCTCCCCTCGTTCCCCTCCACCTCGCGCTGCACGCACACATCGTGCCAGGGGGAAGAGATCCCCGCGCCCGATCCACCCACCAACCCTCACCGCCCCCTCTCCCCGATCTGGACGCGCCCCCCCGACCCCTCGTCATCGCCGACGCCAGGCGCCGCCTCGCCTGCGCTGCCCCACCGTCGCCGCCCTGAGCCGGACCGACCATCACCACCGACCGGGACGACCACGCCGGACGCCATCGCTGCTCCTCCCCTGCGTCGTTGCGTCCCCGTCCTCCTCCCCAAAGGCTCCACCGAGCCTCGCCGACCCTCGTCTCTGCAACGTCGGTGAGGCACCGTCCTCTCCTCCTCCCGCCCGCATGCTCGAACCACGGTGCCGCGCATCGCGTGCCCCGGTCTTGCTGCTCATCCTCCTTCCGCACGCGCTCACCACGCGCTCCGGATGACCCCATACCGCGCGCCCACGGCCGCGACCTTCTCCCCGCACCGCAACTGGACCGGCACCCCCTGCACGCGCCCGTGCGCGCCCACCCGCGCCCACGGCCATCGCTGCCGGACGCCCGCGACCGAGACGGTGCTCTGCCCGCTCCTGCTCACGGCCCCCTCGCCCCGCTCCCTCGACCATCCCACGCCCCGTGCCCCTGCTCCATGGCTGCTGCTGCCTCCTCTACCCACCGCACCCGCCGTGGCCGCGTTTGGTCACCGGACCACACCGCCTCGCCCGCCCGTTGCCGTGCTCCGGCACCCCGGAGCCCCTCTACCCCCTGCGGCCATCGGCCTGCGCCCGCGTGCGCGCTCGACGCGCCGGGCCCGCGCCTCGGCCGCACTCACAGCGGCCCCGCCTCCATCGTGCCTGCTCGTCGCCGTCCTTGCCCGGCTCCACGAGCGCACGCCCCCTGCCTCCCTGCGTCGCCGGCACCCCACCGTGCCCCGCCAGTTCCGCCACCGCGGTTGGCCTGGGCGGGTGCCGTATCAGGCACCCACACGCCCGTGCCCGCATCGGCCCCCTGGGCAAATGACACGTGGGGCCCAGCCCCAAAACAAAAAAAAGAAGAGAAAATAATAATAATAATTAATTAATTAACTAAATTAATTAACTTAATTAATTGAGTTTAATTAACCTGATCAATTAACTAAACTAATTAACCTGTTAGTTTAATTAAACTGTAATTAGATTAACCTAAACCCTAATTAACCTAACAGTGTTTGACAGGTGGGTCCCACGGGACCCACATGTCAGTTTGACCCAGGTCAACCGCACTGTTGCCTGCTGACATCACACATACGTCATGCTGACGTCAGCATTTACTATTCTGGATAATGTTGAATTAAATAAATAATTAAATTCCAGAAATTAATAAAATCTTTAGAAAATCATATCTTTTAATCCGTAACTCGGATTAAAATATTTTCAACATGAAAGTTGCTCAGAACGACGAGACAAATCCGGATACGCAGCCCGTTCGTCCGCCACGCACCCCTAACATATCAAACTCGCAACTTTCCCCCTCCGGCTCCTCTGCCCGAAAACATGAAACACCGGGGATATTTTCCCGGATGTTTCCCCCTTCACCGGTATCGCCCATCCCTACGTTAGGTCACCCCTAGCACAACATATTGCCGCGTCTTGCTTTGTGTTACATTTGATTGCTCCGTTATTTATTGTGTTCCCCCTCCGTTACTCCTTTCCGGTAGACTCCGAGACCGATGCTGATGCCCCTGTGGTCGACTACGTCACCGACGACCCCTCTCTCTTGCCAGAGCAACCAGGCAAGCCCCCCCTTTGATCACCAGATATCGCCTACTCTTCTCTATACTGCTTGCATTAGAGTAGTGTAGCATGTTACTGCTTTCCGTTAATCCTATTCTGATGCATAGCCTGTCATTGCTGCTACAGTCATTGATACCTTGCCCGCAATCCTAAATGCTTAGTTTAGGATGCTAGTGTTCCATCAGTGGCCCTACACTCTTGTCCGTCTGCCTTGCTATACTACTGGGCTGTGATCACTTCGGGAGGTGATCACAGGCATATACTATATACTTTACACTGTTACATTACCTGTGATACTGTTCGGAGTTGGGGGCTGAAGGGGCAGGTGGCTCCACCCCGGTAGAGGTGGGCCTGGGTTCCCGACGGTCCCCGACTGTTACTTTGTGGCGGAGCGGCAGGGCAGGTTGAGACCACCTAGGAGACAGGTGGGCCTGGCCCTGTTCGGCGTTCGCGGATACTTAACACGCTTAACGAGATCTTGGTATTTGATCTGAGTTGGCTACGAGCTTATACGCACTAACCATCTACGCGGGAGTAGTTATGGGTATCCCGACGTCCTGGTATTAGCCGAAGCACTTCAGACGTCAGCGACGGAGCGGCGCGCGCCGGATTGGACTGGAATGCCACTAGGCTAGGTCTGCTTCCGGCCGCCCACGCAACGTGCAGGTGTGCTCAGGGCGATGGGCCCAGACCCCTGCGCGCTTAGGTTTAGACCGGCGTGCTGGCCTCTCTGTTGTGCCTAGGTGGGGCTGCGACGTGTTGATCTTCCGCGGCCGGGCATGACCCAGGAAAGTGTGTCCGGCCAAATGGGATCAAGCGTGTTGGGTAAGTTGGTGCACCCCTGCAGGGAAGTTAATCTATTCGAATAGCCGTGATCTTCGGTAACAGGACGACTTGGAGTTGTACCTTGACCTTATGACAACTAGAACCGGATACTTAATAAAACACACCCTTCCAAGTTCCACAGACAACCCGGTGATCGCTTTTCTACAGGGCGACGAGGAGAGGATCGCCGGGTAGGATTATGCTATGCGATGCTTCTTGGAGTTGCTACTTGGAGTTGCTACTTGGAGATGCTACTTGGAGGACTTCAATCTACTCTCTTCTACATGCTGCAAGACGGAGGCTGCCAGAAGCGTAGTCTTCGATAGGACTAGCTATCCCCCTCTTATTCTGGCATTCTGCAGTTCAGTCCACCGATATGGCCTCCTTACACATATACCCATGCATATGTAGTGTAGCTCCTTGCTTGCGAGTACTTTGGATGAGTACTCACGGTTGCTTTCTCCCTCTTTTCCCCTTTCCCTTCTACCTGGTTGTCGTAACCAGATGCTGGAGCCCTGGAGCCAGACGCCACCGTCGATGACGACTACTACACCGGAGGTGCCTACTACTACGTGCAGCCCGCTGTCGATGACCAGGAGTAGTTAGGAGGATCCCAGGCAGGAGGCCTGCGCCTCTTTCGATCTGTATCCCAGTTTGTGCTAGCCTTCTTAAGGCAATTTGTTTAATTTATGTCTGTACTCAGATATTGTTGCTTCCGCTGACTCGTCTATGATCGAGCACTTGTATTCGAGCCCTCGAGGCCCCTGGCTTGTATTATGATGCTTGTATGACTTATTTATGTTTTAGAGTTGTGTTGTGATATCTTCCCGTGAGTCCCTGATCCTGATCGTACACGTTTGCGTGCATGATTAGTGTACGATTGAATCGGGGGCGTCACATACTTCAAGCCTACTAATAAAGCAATCATGTCTTTTCAAAATAACAAGGCCAAAGAAAGTTATCCCTACAAAAGCATAAAGTCTGGCTATGCTCCATCTTCTTCACACAAAATACTCACATCATGCACAACCCTGATGACAAGCCGAGCAATTGGTTCATACTTTTGACGTTCTCAAACCTTTTCAACTTTCACACAATACATGAGTGTGAGCCATGGAGATAGCACTATAGGTGGAATAGAATGGTGGTTGTGGAGAAGACAAAAAGGAGAAGATAGTCTCGCATCAACTAGGTGTATCAATGGGCTATGGAGATGCCCATCAATAGATATCAATGTGAGTGAGTAGGGATTGGCATGCAACGGATGCACTAGAGCTATAAGTATATGAAACCTCTAACTGAAACTAAGTGGGTGTGCATCCAACTTGCTTGCTCATGAAGACGTAGGGCATTTGAGCAAGCCCATCATTGGAATATACAAGCCAAGTTCTATAATGAAAATTCCCACTAGTATATGAAAGTGATAACTCAAGATACTCTCTATATGAAGAACATGGTGCTACTCTGAAGCACAAGTGTGGTATAAGGATAGTAACATTGCCCCTTCTCTCTTTTTCTCTCATTTTTTTTGTTTTTTTTTGTTTTTTTGTAGGCTTCTTTGGCTTCTCTTTTGGGGGGGGGGCTTCTTTGGCCACTTTTATTTTGATAACCTCACATGGGACAATGTTCTAATAATGATGATCATCACACTTTTATTTACTTACAACTCAATATTACAACTCGATATCTATAACAAAGATATGACTCTATATGAATGCCTCTGACGGTGTACCGGGATGTGCAATGATCTAGCGTAGCAATGACATAAAAAACGGACAAGCCATGAAAACATCATGCTAGCTATCTTACGATCATGCAAAGCAATATGACAATGAATGCTCAAGTCATGTATATGATGATGATGAAATTTGCATGGCAATATATCTCGGAATGGCTATGGAAATGCCATGATAGGTAGGTATGGTGGCTGTTTTGAGGAAGGTATATGGTGGGTTCATGGTACCGGCGAAAGTTGCACGGTACTAGAGAGGCTAGCAATGATGGAAGGGTGAGAGTGCGTATAATCCATGGACTCAACATTAGTCATAAAGAACTTACATACTTATTGCAAAAATCTATTAGTCATCAAAACAAAGTACTACGCGCATGCTCCTAGGGGGATAGATTGGTAGGAAAGACCATCGCTCGTCCCCGACCGCCACACATAAGGAAGACAATCAATAAATACCTCATGCTCCAACTTCGTTACATAACAGTTCACCATACGTGCATGCTACGGGAATCACAAACCTCAACACAAGTATTTCTACATCCAAAACTACCCACTAGAATGAATCTAATATCACCATGTTTATATCACAAAACTATTGCAAGGAATCAAACACATCATATTCAGTGGTCTACAAGTTTTATGTAGGATTTTATGACTAACCATGTGAATGACCAATTCCTATCATCTCTCTAAATAGATATAAGTGAAGCAAGAGAGTTTAATTCTTTCTACAAAATATATGCCCACGCTCTACCAAATATAAGTGAAGCAAAAGAGCATTCTACAAATGGCGGTTGTCTATGTAAAGAGAAATAGGCAATCCAAACTTCAAATGATATAGTGAAGCACATGAAGCATTCTATAAAGCCATACTCAAAAGATATAAGTGAAGTGCAATGAGAATTCTATAAATCCACCAAGGACTATCTCATACCAGCATGGTGCATAAAATAAAAATGAAAACTAAATGCAAAAGACGCTCCAAGATTGCACATATCGCATGAACGAAACGAATCCGAAAACATACCGATACTTGTTGAAGAAAGAGGGGATGCCTTCTGGGGCATCACCAAGCTTAGACGCTTGAGTCTCCTTGAATATTTTCTTGGGGTTCCTCGGGCATCCCCAAGCTTGAGCTCTTGCCTCTCTTCCTTCTTCTCACATCGAGACCTTCTCGATCATCGAACACTTCATCCACACAAAACTTCAACAGATGACTCGGTAAGATCCGTTAGTATAATAAAGAAAATCACTAGTCTATGTACTGTTGAAAACCAATTCATATTTTGTTTTTGCATTGTGTCTACTGCAGTATAACTTTTTCATGGCTTAATCCACTAATATAAATTGATAGTTTCATCAAAACAAGCAAACTATGCATCAAAAACAGAATCTGTCTAAAACAGAACAGTCTGTAATAATCTGAACATTCGCCATACTTCTGATACTTGAAAAATTCTACCAAAATTGGGAAAATAAACAATTTGTATAGGAAGACATTCCAAAAAGAATCAGAACCATTTGACGTTCCAGCTAAAAATGTAAAATCGTGCACTACAACCAAAGTTTCTGTCCTGCACCATACAAACCATCAAGCAAATGTAAACATCCTAAAGGCAAACCTTGGCACATTATTTTTATTTCTAAACTTTATAAAAGAACACAATAGAAATAAATGACTCTCTAAAACTTCCGGGTTGTCTCCCTGGCAGCGCTTTCTTTAAAGCCATTAAGCTAGGCATATAGTGCTCAACTAATGGATCCACCCGGATCCCAAGGTATATCAAAGCCAATTTTAATTAACAATGATTTGTAATTTAGTGGTGAGAAAAAGGTAACATATATCATGTAATGACGAAGTCTAACTCTCTTCCTATGCATCGGCATGTCATAAAAGAGCAATTCATGCACACGTAGTAAAGGCCAATGCATAGTATAAACAGTTTCTTGCAATTCTATCATATTGGAAACATAGAGAGGTGGAGATATAGTTCCTATCTCATAATAATTGCAAGTAGGAGCGGCAAGCACATGCATATTATATCCATAAAAATCATCATGTGCAATGGTAAAAGGCAACCCATCAATATATTCCTTAATAAGAGCAAACTTCTCCGATATAGTGTAGTTTGGAGAATTCAAAAAGATAATAGGACTATCATGTGTGGGTGCAATAGCAACAATTTCATGTTTAACATAAGGAACTATAGCAAGTCCATCTCCATAAGCATAATTCATGTTGGCATCTTGGCCACAAGCATAGCAAGCATCATCAAAAAGGGATATTTCAAAAGAATCAATGGGATCATAACAATCATCATAGGAATCATCCTCCGGTAAGCACGAAGGGAAATTAAACAATGTATGAGTTGAAGAGTTACTCTCAATAGAAGGTGGGCATGGTTAGCTAATCCGCTCTTCCTCCTTTTGTTCTTCGCTCTCCTCCTCATCTTTTTCATCCAATGAGCTCACAGATTCATCAACTTCTTCTTCCATAGACTCCTGCAAAATATTAGTATATTCTTGGACAGCGGAGACTTTCTCAATAAGCGCATTAATATAGGAATTATATTCATAATTATCATAGCAATATTTTAAGATAGCTAAATTTTCAGGCCTATAAACATCGTCATCATAAGCTTCATGCTTTTCAAACAAAGATTCAATTTCATAAGCACCCTTAAAAGCAACAAATTCTTCTATTTGTTCCACATCATAGTAATCATATATACCATTAGCATAAGAAGCTAAGGTTTCATTATCATTAAATTCACATGAAAAGGAAGGTGTGGAGCCTTCACCTTAGAGCAACAAGTATAATCATATCTCAAGCATAGTTGCCTAGCATACCAATTCAATATATGAATTTGATCCCATAATAGTTTCCCTTTTTGTGTCAAGCGGTAATCCCTAAAGTATTCACGTTGATCCAACGTTACTCCCATTACATAATTGAATGGGGTTTTCTCAGGATTATTAAAGTAGTACATAATATTTTTCACATAACCAGCATCGAGGGTTTTAGGAGGTTCCCCATCTCCATGAGTAGCAAGTACACCTAATTTTTTGGTATTTCGTGTTCCATATCCATAACTAAAGATAGAGAACAACTAAGAACAACAAATAAAAATTACTTAGTGATAAAGCAAACAAGCACACACGAGAATATTCACCCCACGCTATTGCTCCCTGACAACGGCGCCAGAAAAATGTCTTGATAACCCACAAGTATAGGGGATCGCAACAGTTTTGATAAGTAAGAGTGTCGAACCCAACGAGGAGCTAAAGGTAGAACAAAAATTCCCTCAAGTTCTATCGACCACCGATACAACTCTACGCACGCTCGACGTTCTCTTTACCTGGAACAAGTATGAAACTAGAAGTACTTTGTAGGTGTTGTTGGATAGGTTTGCAAGATAATAAATAGCAAGTAAATAAAAGGTAGGGGCTGTTTAGATTAAGAAACAATAAAGTAAATATAGCAAGTGTGGAAAAGTGGTGGTAGGAGTTGCGAAATTGTCCCTAAGAAATTGACTACTTTACTAGACCGATAGCAAGTATTATGTGGCAGAGGCCACTGCTAGCATGTCATCCCTGACTTGGAATTCTATGCACTTATGATTGGAACTATTAGCAAGCATCCGCAACTACTAATGTTCATTAAGGTAAAACCCAACCATAGCATTAAGATATATTGGTCCCCCTTCAATCACGTATGCTTCAATTTCTATGCTAGGTTGAAGCTTCTGTCACTCTTGCCCTCCAATACATAGTCCTATCAACATACAACTAACCCTAGGGTCTGATCCACGCGTGTAATCATATGATGGGCACCAAAGGACAGCAACATAACCACAAGCAAATTAAATCAATCATAGCAATTCATCAACCACCGATAGGACAACGAAAATCTACTCAGACATCATAGGATGTCAACACAACATTGGATAATAATATGAAGCATAAAGCACCATGTTCAAGTAGAGGGTACAGGGGGTTGTGGGAGAGTGGACCACTGTAGATAGAGGGGGGAAGGTGATGGAGATGTTGGTGAAGATGGCGGAGGTGTTGGTGTAGATCACGGTGATGACGATGGCCCCCGGTGGCACTCCGGTGCCACCGGAAGCGAGGGGGAGAGAGCCCTCCTCCTTATTCTTCTTCCTTGACCTCCTCCCTAGATGGGAGAAGGGTTTCCCCTCTGGTCCATGGCCTCCATGGCACGGGAGGGGCAAGAGCCCCTCCGAGATTGGATCTGTCTCTCTGTCTCTCTCTGTTTCTGCGTTCTCAGATTCTCCCCTTTCACCATTTCTTATATTCCCGGAGATTCGTAACTCCAATTGGGCTGAAATTTTGACACGATCTCTATCCGGAAATTAGCTTACTTGCGGCGAAAGAAGGGCATCAACTGCCTTACGGGTGGCCCACGAGAGTCAGGGGCGTGCCCAGGGGGGCAGGCGCGCCCTCCTGCCTCGTGGCCACCTCGGGCACCGTCTCGCGTGGATTTTTCTTCCTAAAAATCATATATATTCCAAAAACAATATCCGTCAGTTTTTATCCCGTTTGGACTCCGTTTGATATGGATATTTTGCGAAACAAAAAACATGCAACAAACAGGAACTGGCACTGGGCACTGGATCAATATGTTAGTCCCAAAAATAGTATAAAAAGTTGCCAAAAGTATATGAAAGTTGTAGAATATTGGCATGGAACAATCAAAAATTCTAGATACGACGGAGACGTATCAGCATGCATGGAATCTCTTAGAAGAATTGCACATATAGAATAAAGGGGTTTACAGGGAGGCGGTATTGGATTAGAATCACTTCTGCATTACAAAGATAATCTCACTTGTTTTTATGTTTTCATGCATGTCAGGTACTGAACATTATCAAAATAAATATGAGAACGGGCGCACGAGAGGAATATTGCGGAACATTCCACTGGCTAACAAACTTGGCATGGTGGAGGATGACCTATTGATACGTGCATTTTGCATCATGCTTTTATATCGATATGTATTGCATTATGGGCTGTTATTACACATTATGTCACAATACTTATGCCTATTCTCTCTTATTTTACAAGGTTTACATAAAGAGGGAGAATGCCGGCAGCTGGGATTCTGGGCTGGAAAAGGAGCAAATATTAGAGACCTATTCTGCACAGCTCCAAAAGTCCTGAAACTTCACGAAAGACGTTTTAAGAATATATAAAAAATATTGAGTGCAAGAAGTTCACCAGGGGGCCACACCCTGCCAATGAGGATGGGGGGCGCGCCCTACCCCTTGGGCACGCCACCCTACCTCATGGGCCCCCCGGTGGCCCTCCGGTGGCCATCTTCTGCTATATGGACTCTTTCGATGAGGAAAAAATCATAAGCCATCTCCTCGGACGAAACTCTGCCGCCATGAGGCGGAACCTTGGCGGATCCAATCTAGGGCTCCGGCAGAGCTGTTCTGCCGGGGAAACTTCCCTCTGGGAGGGGGATATCATCGCCATCGCCATCACCAACGCTCCTCTCATCAGGAGAGGGCAATCTCCATCAACATCTTCATCAGCACCATCTCCTCTCAAAACCCTAGTTCATCTCTTGTATCCAATTCTTGTCTCCAAGTCCGGGATTGGTACTAGTAGGATGCTAGTAGTGTTAATTACTCATTGTAGTTGATGCTAGTTGGTTTATTTGGTGGAAGATCATATGCTCAGATCCTATATGCATATTAATACCCCTCTGATTATGAACATGAATATGCTTTGTGAGTAGTTACGTTTGTTCCTGAGGACATGGGAGAAGTCTTGCTATTAGTAGTCATGTGAATTTGGTATTCGTTCGATATTTTGATGAGATGTATGTTCTCTGTCCTCTAGTGGTGTTATGTGAACGTCGACTACATGACACTTCACCATTATTTAGGCCTAGAGGAAGGCATTGGGAAGTAATAAGTAGATGATGGGTTGCTAGAGCGACAGAAGCTTAAACCCTAGTTTATGCATTGCTTCGTAAGGGGCTGATTTGGATCCATATGTTTCCTGCTATGGTTAGGTTTACCTTAATACTTATTTTGTAGTTGCGGATGCTTGCAATAGAGATTAATCATAAGTGGGATGCTTGTCCAAGTAAGGACAATACCCAACCACCGGTCCACCCACATACCAAATTATCAAAGTACCGAACGCGAATCATATGAACGTGATGAAAACTAGCTTGATGATATTCCCATGTGTCCTCGGGAGCGCTTTTCTCTATATAAGAGTTTGTCCAGGCTTGTCCTTTGCTACAAAAAGGATTGGGCCACCTTGCTGCACTTTATTTACTTTTGTTACTTGTTGCTCGTTACAAATTATCCTATCACAAAACTATCTGTTACCACTTATTTCAGTACTTGCAGAGAATACCTTGCTGGAAACCGCTTATCATTTCCTTCTCCTCCACGTTGGGTTCGACACTCTTACTTATCGAAAGGACTACGATAGATCCCCTATACTTGGGGTCATCAAGGCTTTTTCGGGGTATCTTCTGGTGCCGTTGCCGGGGAGTGAAGCGCCTTTGGTAGGTGGAATTTGGTAAGGAAAAATTTATATAGTGTGCTGAAATTTACTGTCACTTGTTACTATGGAAAGTAATCCTCTGAGGGGCTTGTTTGGGGTATCTTCACCCCGACCAGTAGAGCAAAGATTTGCTCCTCAACCTACTGAACCTACTGAAAATGAAAATGTCTGCTTTGAAATTCCTTCGGGTATGATAGAAAAACTGCTAGCTAATCCTTTTGCATGAGATGGAACAAAGCATCCTGATGAGCACCTAATATATGTGGATGAAGTTTGTGGATTATTTAAGCTTGCAGGTGTACCCGGAGATGTTATTAAGAAGAATGTATTTCCTTTATCTTTGAAGGAAGATGTATTGACATGGTATAGGCTATGTGATGATACGGGGTCATGGAACTACAAACGATTGAACTTGGAATTTCATCAGAAGTTTTATCCTATGCATCTTGTTCATCATGATCGCAATTATATATATAATTTTTGGCCTCGTGAAGGAGAAAGCATCGCTCAAGCTTGGGGAGGCTTAAATCAATGTTATATTCATGCCGCAATCATGATATCTCAAGAGAAATGATTATTCAAAAATTTTATGCTCGACTTTCTGATAGCAATCGCACCATGCTCGATACTTCTTGTGCTGGCTCTTTTATGATGAAGACTATTGAATTCAAATGGGATTTATTGGAAAGAATTAAACGCGACTCTGAAGATTGGGACCTCGACGAAGTTAAGGAGTCAGGTATGACACCTAAGTTTCATTGTGTTAAATATTTTATGGATACCGAAGTTTTCCGTAAATTTAGCACTAAATATGGACTTGACTCTGAAATAGTAGCTTCTTTCTATGAATCTTTTGCTACTCATGTTGATCTCCCTAGGGAGAAATGGTTTAAATATCATCCTCCCATAGAAGTAAAAGTAGCTGCACCAATTAAAGTTGAAGAAAAGACTGTCACTTATAATGATCCTATTGTTCCTACCGCTTATGTTGAGAAACCACCTTTTCCTGTTAGGATAAAGGATCACGCTAAAGCTTTAAATGTGGTTCGTAAAAGCAATATTAAAACTTATACACCTCCTGAGCAAATTAAAGTTGAACCTGATATTGCTATTGTTAAAGATCTCTTGTCTGATAATATTGATGGGCATGTTATTCATTTCCTTGATGAGACTGCTAGAATTGCTAAACCCTGTGCAAAAGATAAAAATAGACATGTGGTAGGCATGCCTGTTATTTTTGTTAAAATAGGAGATCATTGTTATCATGGCTTATGTGATATGGGTGCTAGTGCTAGTGCAATACCTTACGACTTATACAAAGAAAATATGCATGATATTGCACCTGCTGAGATAGAAGATATTGATGTCACAATTAAACTTCCCAATAGAGATACTATTTCACCAATGGGAATTGTTAGAGATGTTGAAGTCCTGTGTGGAAAACTAAATATCCTGCTGATTTTCTTGTTCTCGGTTCCCCACAAGATAGCTTTTGTCCCATTATATTTGGTAGACCCTTCTTGAACACTGTTAATGCTCAGATACATTGCAAAAAGGATGTTGTTACTATCGGTTTAGATGATATGTCTCATGAATTTAATTTCTCTAAATTTAGTAGACAACACCGTGAAGAAGAATTACCTAGTAAGGATGAAATTATTGGTTTTGCTTCTATTGCCGTACCTCCTAGTGATCCTTTAGAACAATATTTGCTAGACCATGAAAATGATATGTTTATGAATGAAAGAAGGGAAATAGATGGAGTATTCTTTAAACAGGAACCTATTCTGAAACACAATTTGCCTGTTGAAATCCTAGGGGGTCCTCCTCCACCCAAGGGTGATGCCGTGTTTGAGCTTAAACCGTTGCCTGATACTCTTAAATATGATTAGCTTGATGAGAAAAAGATATATCTTGTTATTATTAGTGCTAACCTTTCAGAGCATGAGGAAGAGAGATTATTGAAAACTCTGAAGAAGCACTGTGCTTCTATTGGGTATACTCTTGATGATCTTAAGGGCATTAGTCCCACTCTATGTCAACATAAAATAAATTTGGAAGAAGATGCTAAACCAGTTCATGATCATCAACGATGGCTGAATCCTAAAATGAAAGAAGTGGTAAGAAAGGAAGTACTAAAGCTCCTTGAGGCAGGTATAATCTATCCCGTTGCTGATAGTCAGTGGGTAAGTCATGTCCATTGTGTCCCTAAGAAGGGAGGTATTACTGTCGTTCCTAATGATAAAGATGAATTGATTCCTCAAAGAATTATTATAGGTTATAGGATGGTAATTGATTTTCGCAAATTAAATAAGGCCACTAAAAAGGATCATTACCCCTTACCTTTTATCGATCAAATGATAGAAAGATTATCCAAACATACACATTTTTGCTTTCTAGATGGTTATTCTGGTTTCTCTCAAATACCTGTGTCAGCCAAGGATCAATCAAAGACTACTTTTACTTGCCCTTTTGGTACTTTTGCTTATAGACGTATGCCTTTTGGTTTATGTAATGCACCTGCTACCTTTCAAAGATGCATGATGGCTATATTCTCTGACTTATGTGAAAAGATTTGTGAGGTTTTCATGGATGATTTCTCCGTCTATGGATCTTCTTTTGATGATTGCTTGAGCAACCTTGATCGAGTTTTGCAAAGATGTGAAGAAACTAATCTTGTCTTGAATTGGGAAAAGTGCCACTTTATGGTTAATGAAGGTATTGTCTTGGGGTATAAAGTTTCTGAAAGAGGTATTGAAGTTGATAAAGCCAAGGTTGATGCTATTGAAAAGATGCCATGCCCCAAGGACATCAAAGTTAAAAGAAGTTTCCTTGGTCATGCAAAATTTTATAGGAGGTTCATTAAGGAATTCTCAAAAATTTCTCGGCCTCTGACTAATTTATTACAAAAAGATATACCATTTGTCTTTGATGATGATTGTGTAGAAGCATTTGAAATACTTAAGAAAGCATTGATCTCTGCACCTATTGTTCAGCTACCTGATCGGAATTTACCCTTTGAAATTATGTGTGATGCTAGTGATTATGCAGTAGGTGCTATTCTAGGGCAAAGAGTTGATAAGAAATTAAACGTTATTCAATATGCTAGTAAAACCCTAGACAATGCTCAAAGAAATTATGCTACTACTGAAAAAGAATTCTTAGCAGTTGTATTTGCTTGTGATAAGTTCAGACCTTATATTGTTGATTCTAAAGTAACTATTCACACAGATCATGCTGCTATTAAATATCTTATGGAAAAGAAAGATGCTAAACCTAGACTTATTAGATGGGTTCTCTTGCTACAAGAATTTGACTTACATATTGTTGATAGAAAGGGAGCTGAGAACCCCATTGCAGACAACTTGTCTAGGTTAGAAAATGTGCTTGATGACCCACTACCTATTGATGATAGCTTTCCTGATGAGCAATTAAATGTCATAAATGCTTCTCATACTGCTCCATGGTATGCTGATTATGCTAATTACATTGTTGCCAAATTCATACCACCTAGTTTCACATACCAGCAAAAGAAAAAGTTCTTCTATGATTTATGGCATTAATTTTGGGATTACCCACATCTTTATAAAGAAGGAGTAAATGGTGTTATTAGACGTTGTGTACCTGAGCATGAACAAGAACAGATCCTACGCAAGTGTCACTCCGAAGCTTATGGAGGACACCATGCTGGAGATAGAACAACACATAAGGTATTGCAATCTGGTTTTTATTGGCCTACTCTCTTCAGGGATGCCCGTAAGTTTGTCTTATGTTGTGATGAATGTCAAAGAATTGGTAATATTAGTAGACGTCAAGAAATGCCTATGAACTATTCACTCGTTATTGAACCATTTGATGTTTGGGGCTTTGACTATATGGGACCTTTTCCTGCCTCTAATGGATATACACATATTTTATTTGTTGTTGATTACTTTACTAAGTGGGTAGAAGCTATTCCAACTAGTAGTGCTGATCATAACACTTCTATTAAAATGCTTAAAGAAGTTATTTTTCCAAGATTTGGAGTCCCTAGATATTTAATGACTGATGGTGGTTCACATTTTATTCATGGTTCTTTTTGTAAAATGCTTGCTAAGTATGATGTTAATCATAGAATTGCATCCCCTTATCACCCTCAGTCTAGTGGTCAAGTAGAATTGAGTAATAGAGAGATCAAATTAATTTTGCAAAAGACTGTCAATAGGTCTAGAAAGAATTGGTCCTAGAAACTTGATGATGCATTATGGGCCTATAGAACTGCATATAAAAATCCTATGGATATGTCTCCGTATAAAATGGTTTATGGAAAAGCATGTCACTTACCTCTCAAACTAGAACACAAAGCATATTGGGCTATTAAAGAGCTCAATTATGATTTTGAACTTGCCGGTGAGAAGAGGTTATTTGATATTAGCTCACTCGATGAATGGAGAACCCAAGCCTACGAAAATGCCAAGTTGTTCAAAGAAAAGGTTAAACGATGGCATGATAAAAGGATACAAAAGTGTGAGTTTAATGTAGGTGATTATGTATTGCTATACAACTCCCGTTTAAGATTTTTTGCAGGAAAACTTCTCTCTAAATGGGAAGGTCCTTACGTTATCGAGGAGGTCTATCGTTCCAGTGCCATAAAAATCAACAACTTCGAAGGCACAAATCCGAAGGTGGTGAACGGTCAAAGAATCAAACATTATATCTCAGGTAATCCCATAAATGTTGAAACCAATGTTATTGAAACCGTAAACCCGGAGGAATACATAAGGGACACTTTCCGGAACGTTTAGACTCCGAAAAGGAATAGGTATGTGGTACGGTAAGTAAACCAGCTCCAGAACAATTTTTAAGGCAATATTTCTCCGTTTTGGAATATTTAGAAAAATAGAAAAATAAGAAGTAGTCCGAGAAGGACACGAGGCCTCCACGAGGGTGGAGGGCGCGCCCCCCTACCTTGTGGGCACCTCATGTGCTCTCCGGACTCTGTTTTCGTACACGACACGTATTTTGGTTAGTAAAAATTCATTATATAACCTCCCGAAGGTTTTGACCTCCGTATCACGCAAATATCTCTTGTCTTTGTTTCAAGCTGTTTTCTATCAGGGTTATCAAGGCCAGGCATTATGTCATTTCCTTCCTCCTCCAACCATGAGGGCAACGATGCTTGGCTAATTAAGATAGAGTTGAAGAGATAAGAACCCATGGAGATCAACAAGGATGAAGGTATCAAGAAGGACACGGAGGACCAAGTTCCGGAAACAGAAGACATCCTTCAACCTGATCACATTCTTCTTACCCCAACTGAGACCGAAGCTTTCAAGATGGCCGAGTTAGCTCGTATACAAAATAAGTATCTCACACATGAAAATATTTTGTTGAAGGAGCATATCTCGCACTCAAAGGCATTATCCGCAAGTTAGAAGACCTCCTACGGTCGATGTGCGACTATCCATCATCAACAACTCCACCTTCTTCACCAACAAAGGAGACATAATCACATGGGTATGGGCACTCCCATTGGCAACTACCAAGCTTGGGTAAGTGCCCTGGTATCGTATCACCATCACTTTTATCTTTACCGCTTTTCTTAGTTCGATCTTTTTGATAATATCTTGATCTAGTAGAATAAAGTTTTAGTATGATCTAGTTGTGATTTTTGCTTTATGATCCTTTTATGTAATCGAGTCCATGAGCTATATATAATAAAGATTAGTGTTGAGTCAAGGGCTTGATTATTTTGCCATGATCCTAAGTGAATAAATGAAAAGAGGAAGAATAAAAAAGGAAACAAAGAGATCATATGGATCTTATGGAGAGTAATGAGCTCACATAAAAAAAAGTATGATGAATAAAAGTTGTTGAGAGTTGACAAACATAGTTTTGGTCATCGTTGCAATTAATAGGAAGTAATAAATAAAGAGAGGTCTTCACATATACATATACTATCTTGGACATCTTTTATGATTGTGAGCACTCATTAAAATGTGACATGCTAAAGAGTTGGCGTTGGATAAGGAAGACAATGTAATGGGTTATGTTTTCTTACATCTGAGATAAATTATATTGTCATGGATCATCCAACATGGTTGAGCTTGCCTTTCCCCCTCATGCTAGGCAAATTCATCGCACCAAGTAAAGATACTACTTGTTCTTCCAAATACCCTTAAAACCAGTTTTGCCATTAGAGTCCACCATACCTACCTATGGATTGAGTAAGATCCTCCAAGTAAGTTGTCATCGGTGCAAGCAATAAAAATTGCTCTCTAAATATGTATGACTTATTAGTGTGGGAGAAAATAAGCTTTATACGATCGTGTGATATGGAAGAAATAAAAGCGACATACTGCATAATAAAGGTCCATATCACAAGTGGCAATATAAAGTGACGTTCTTTCGCATTAAGATTTTGTGCATCCAACCATAAAAGTGCATGACAACCTCTGCTTCCCTCTGCGAAGGGCCTATCCTTTTATTTTACCTCCTACCTTGCATAAGAGTCATGGTGATCTTCACCCTTCCTTTTTACATTTTATCCTTTGGCAAGCATAGTATGTTGGAAAGATCTTGGTATATATGGCTAATTGGATGTGAGTTTTCATGAACTATTATTGTTGACATTACCCTTGAGGTAGAACGTTGGGAGGCAAAACTATAAGCCCCTATCTTTCTCTGTGTCCGACTAAAACTCCATACCCATAAGTATTGCGTGAGGGTCAGCAATTGTGAAAGACTATATGATAGTTGAGTATGTGGACTTGCTGAAAAGCTCCTATATATTGACTCTTTCCTATGTTATGATAAATTGCAATTGCTCCAATGACTAAGATTATAGTTTGTTAGTTTTCAATGAAGTTTACGATTCATACTTGAAATTGTGACTGAAATAATACTCTAGCATAAGAAATCATATGACAAGAATTATGTAAGTTGCTGTTCTAAGAATGATCATGATGCCCTCATGTCCGTGTTTTACTTTTATCGACACCTCTATCTCCAAACATGTGGACATATTTTTTGATTTCGGCTTTCGCTTGAGGACAAGCGAGGTCTAAGCTTGGGGGAGTTGATACGTCCATTTTGCATCATGCTTTTATATCGATATTTATTGCATTATGGGCTGTTATTACACATTATGTCGCAATACTTATGCCTATTCTCTCTTATTTTACACGGTTTACATAAAGAGGGAGAATGCTGGCAGCTGGGATTCTGGGCTGAAAAAGGAGCAAATATTAGAGACCTATTCTGCACAGCTCCAAAAGTCCTGAGACTTCACGGAAGACGTTTGCAGAATAAATAAAAAATACTAGACGCAAGAAGTTCACCACGGGGGGCACACCCTGCCCACGAGGGTGGGGGGCGCGCCCCGTACCTCGTGGGCCCCCTGGTGGCCCTCCGATGGCCATCTTCTGCTATATGGAGTCTTTCGATGAGGGAAAAAATCAGTAACCATCTCCTAAGACGAAACTCCGCCGCCACGAGGAGGAACCTTGGCGGATCCAATCTAGGGCTCCGGCAGAGCTATTCTGCCGGGGAACCTTCCCTCCGGGAGGGGGAAATCATCGCCATTTTCATCACCCACGCTCCTCTCATTGGGAGAGGGCAATATCCATCAACATCTTCATCAGCACCATCTCCTCTCAAACCCCTAGTTCATCTCTTGTATCCAATTCTTGTCTCCAAGTCCGGGATTGGTACTAGTAGGTTGCTAGTCGTGTTAATTACTCCTTGTAGTTGTTGCTAGTTGGTTTATTTGGTGGAAGATCATATGTTCAGATCCTATATGCATATTAATACCCCTCTGATTATGAACATGAATATGCTTTGTGAGAAGTTACGTTTGTTCCTGAGGACATGGGAGAAGTCTTACTATTAGTAGTTATGTGAATTTGGTATTCGTTCGGTATTTTGATGAGATGTATGTTGTCTCTCCTCTAGTGGTGTTATGTGAATGTCGACTACATGACACTTCACCATTATTTGGGCCTAGAGGAAGGCATTGGGAAGTAATAAGTAGATGATGCGTTGCTAGAGTGACAGAAGCTTAAACCCTAGTTTATGCGCTGCGTCGTAAGGGGCTGATTTGGACCCATATGTTTCATGCTATGGTTAGGTTTACCTTAATACTTTTGTTATAGTTGCGGATGCTTGCAATAGAGGTTAATTATAAGTGGGATGCTTGTCCAAGTAAGGACAGTACCCAACCACCGGTCCACCCACATACCAAATTATCAAAGTACCGAACGCGAATCATATGAACGTGATGAAAACTAGCTTGACGATATTCCCATGTGTCCTCGAGAGCGCTTTTCTCTATATAAGAGTTTGGCCAGGCTTGTCCTTTGGTACAAAAAGGATTGGGCCACCTTGCTGCACTTTATTTACTTTTGTTACCTGTTGCTCGTTACAAATTATCCTATCACAAAACTATCTGTTACCACTTATTTCAGTACTTGCAGAGAATACCTTGCTGGAAACCGCTTATCATTTCCTTCTGCTCCTCGTTGAGTTTGTCACTCTTACTTATCGAAAGGACTATGATAGACCCCCTATACTTGTGGGTCATCACCTATCTTATTCACCCATCAAGGTGCTTGCTCTAACTTGGCAAGGTTGTATTGGTCGCACATATTTTGCATCTGACTGATAACCCACAAGTATAGGGGATCACAACAGTTTTCGAGGGTAGAGTATTCAACCCAAATTTATTGATTCAACACAAGGGGAGCCAAAAAATATTCTCAAGTATTAGCAGCTGAGTTGTCCATTAAACCACACCTGGAAACTTAGTATCTGCAGCAAAGTGTTTAGTAGCAAAGTAATATGATAGTAGTGGTAACGGTAGCAAAAGGTAACAGTAGTAAAAGTAATGTTTTTGGTATTTTGTAGTGATGATAGCAATAGCAACGGAAAAGTAAATAAGCGAAGAAGAATATATGGAAAGCTCGTAGGCAATGGATCAGTGATGGAGAATTATGCCGGATGCGGTTCCTCATGTAAAAGTCATTACCTAGGGTGACACAGAACTAGCTCCAGTTCATCAATGTAATGTAGGCATGTATTTCGAATATATTCATACGTGCTTATGGAAAAGAACTTGCATGGCATCTTTTGTCCAACCTTCCCGTGGCAGCGGGGTTCTTACGGAAAATAAGGGATATCAAGGCCTCCTTTTAATAGAGTACCGGAACAAAGCATTAGCACATAGTGAATACATGAACTCCTCAAACTATGGTCATCACCGATAAGTATCCCGATTATTGTCACTTTGGGGTTAACGGATCATAACACATAATAGGTGACTATAGACTTGCAAGATAGGATCAAGAACTCATATATATTGATGAAAACATAATAGGTTTAGATCTAAAATCATGGCACTCGGGCCCTAGTGACAAGCATTAAGCATAGCAAAGTCATAGCAACATCAATCTCAGAACATAGTGGATACTAGGGATCAAACCCTAACAAAACTAACTCAATTACATGATAGATCCCGTCCAACCCATCACTGTCCAGCAAGCCTACAATGGAATTACTCACGCACGGTGGTGAGCATCATGAAAATGGTGATGGAGGATGGTTGATGATGACGATGGCGACGGATTCCCCTCTCCGGGGCCCCGAACGGAGTCCAGATCAGCCCTCTCGAGAGGTTTTAGGGCTTGGCAGTGGCTCTGTATCGTAAAACGCGATGAAACCTTCTCTCTGATTTTTTCTCCCCAAAACCAAATATATAGAGTTGGAGTTGAGGTCGGAGGAGCTCTAGGGGGCCCACGAGGTAGGGGCACGCCCCCCACCCTCATGGACAGGTGGTGGGCCCCTTGGCCTTCATCTTTTGCAAGGATTTTTTATATTTTCTGAAAAGTTGTTCCGTGAAGTTTCAGGTCATTCTGAGAACTTTTGTTTCTGCACATAAATAACACCATGGTAATTCTGCTGAAAATAGCATCAGTCCGGGTTAGTTCCATTCAAATCATGCAAGTTAGAGTCCAAAACAAGGGCAAAAGTGTTTGGAAAAGTAGATACGACAAAGACGTAACAACTCCCCCAAGCTTAAACCCTCGCTTGTCCGCAAGCAATTCAGTTGATAAACTGAAAGTGATAAAGAAAAACTTTTACAAACTTTGTTTTCTCTTGTTGTTGTAAATATGTAAAGCCAGCATTCAAATTTCAGCAAAGATTATAACTAACCACATTCACAATAACGCTCAGGTCTCAAGTTTACTCATATCAATGGCGTAATCAACTAGCGAGCAATAATAATAAATCTCGGATGACAACACTTTCTCAAAACAATCATAATATGATATAGCAAGATGGTATCTCGCTAGCCCTTTCTGAGACCGCAAAACATAAATGCAGAGCACCTTTAAAGATCTAGGACTGACTAGACATTGTAATTCATGGTAAAAGAGATCCAGTCAAGTCATACTCAATGTAAACTAACAGTAATGAATGCAAATGACAGTGGTGCTCTCTAACTGGTGCTTTTTAATAAGAGGATGATGACTCAGCATAAAAGTAAATAGATAGGCCCTTCATAGAGGGAAGCAGGGATTTGTAGAGGTGCCAGAGCTCGGTTTTGAAATAGAGGTGAATAATATTTTGAGCGGTATACTTTCATTGTCAACATAACAACCAAGAGATGGCGATATCTTCCATGCTACACACATTATAGGCGGTTCCCAAACAGAATGGTAAAGTTTATACTCCCCCTTCCACCAACAAGCATTACTCCATGGCTTGCTCGAAACAACGAGTGCCTCCAACTAACAAGAGTCCCAGGGGGAGTGTTGTTTGCAATTATTTTGATTTAGTCTGCATAAAGCATGGGACTGGGCATCCTGGTGACCAGCCACTTTCTCGTGAGTGAGGAGCGGAGTCCACTCCTCTTGAGAATAACCCGCCTAACATGGAAGATACGGACAACCCTAGTTGATACATGAGCTATTGAAGCATACAAAACAGGATATTTATTTGAAGGTTTAGAGTTTGGCACATACGAATTTACTTGGAACGGCAGGTAGATACCGTATATAGGTAGGTATGGTGGACTCATATGGAATAACTTTGGGGTTTATGGAGTTGGATGCAGAAGCAGTATTCCCGCTTAGTACAGGTGAAGGCTAGCAAAAGACTGGGAAGCGACCAGATAGAGAGCGACAACAGTCATGAACATGCATTAAAATTAATCAACACCGAATGCAAACATGAGTAGGATATAATCCACCATGAACATAAATATCGTGAAGGCTATGTTGATTTTGTTTCAACTACATGCGTGAACATGCGCCAAGTCAAGTCACTTAAATCATTCAGAGGAGGATACCACCCTATCATACCACATCACAGCCATTTTAATAGCATGTTGGCACACAAGGTAAACCATTATAAGCTTCTAGCTAATCAAGCATGGCACAAGAAACTATGATCTCTAGTTGTCATTGCAAACATGTTTATTCATTATAGGCTGAATCAGGAATGATGAACTAATCATATTTACAAAAACAAAAGACGTCGAGTTCATGCCAGCTTTTCTCATCTCAATAAGTTCATCATATAATCATCATTATTGACTTTCACTTGCATGACCGAACGATGTGAATAATAATCATAGTGCACGTGCATTGGACTAAGCTGGAATCTGCAAGCATTCAATAAACATGAGAAGACAAGGCAATATGGGCTCTTTTGTCAAATCAACAATAATGCATATAAGATCCACCTCAATAATTTAATTATGGTCTTCTCCTATCGACCCCCAAAGAAAAGAAAAGAAATAAAACTATTTACGCGGGAAAGCTCCCAACAAGCAAAAGAAGAACATGAAATCTTTTTGGGTTTTCTTTTTAATTACTACTACAAGCATGGAAAGTAAACTAATTAAAAGCTACAACTATTTTTTTGGTTTTTCTTAAGGTTTATTAAACACACAAGAAGAAAGCATAAAAAGGAAAATAAACTAGCGTGGATGACACAATGAAAAAGTATGAGCACCGACATCTGGCAATGAGTGTGTGAAGATAAATGTAATGTCGGTGAGAAATACGTACTCCCCCAAGCTTAGGCTTTTGGCCTAAGTTGGTCTATGGCCATGGCTGGCCTGGCTGATATCCATGGTAAAAGTTGGGGTCGTACTGAGATGCAGCGGCTATCGCCTCCTAAGATGCAGCGTGGCGACAAGCGGCCTCCGCCCTCCTCTCATACTCATCTGCCTCCTCTCTAGTAATAACATATCTTCCTTTTTCCTGATAATCAAAGAAGGCAGGAGCAGGGAGCACTACTAGGGAAAACCTTATACACAGAAGTTTATCAGTAGGACGGTTTAAAAGTGGGCGCTACTGCTAATTAGTAGTAGCGAGGGGTATAAAAACCGCGCTACTACTAAGTTGATAGTAGTAGCGAGGGGTATAAATTCGCGCTGGTACTAAGTTATCTCGAACAATGCCCCTGGAATAGACCATAGTAGTAGCGAGGGGTGTAAAACCGGCACTACTACTAAGTAAGTAGTAGTAGCGCAGGTAGACTCCGATGCTACTACTAAGCGTGTCCACCCTGGCCCAATCCACTCCCACCCCACCATTCTCTCTCTCATCCCTAAAAGAACTCTCTGACGAACTCACCTCGGTCCACCCCACCCCGGCTCGGCTCCTCTCCCCAAGATCTCCTCGCCGCCGCCACCACCCACGCCGGCCGGTTCCGGCGAGCACCGGCCGCGCGCAACACTTCCACAAGCTCCCACCTTCCTCTGCTTCGATCCCCATGGAAGCCACCGCCACCGCCTCCCTCGCGCGGAGTCTCGCCTCCTCGCTGCTCCCCCGCAGCTCTCGCCATAGCCGCGTGCGCATGGCCGTGGAGCCAGATCGGTAGTGGAGGGGTAGGGCGGTGCTTGGTCAGTGATCCGTTGCCGCCGCTAGCTTTCCTCCTCCCCTCTCCTCTGCCGCCACCGCTGGCCTTCTTTCCTGCGAGCGGGGATCGTCCATGATCCGTCCGGAGCTCACTCCCCGCCTCCTACATGCGTATATGCTCGACCCCCTCACCTCAATCGTCCGTGATCCATCCGGGATTCATGCTCGGACATGGCCAGGCCCCCTGTTCTTGATATGGCCTAGTAGATATCTAGTTCCTGGTGTTCAGGTCGCGTGGCTTAACGGCCTCCCCCTGAGCCTAGTTGGATTTGTTTCAGGTGCTGCGTTTATTAGGTCCTGGATGATTGGGTTGGGTACTGACCTCTGTCTGTATGTAGCAACAGATACAGGAGAAGTTTTCTGTCGGATTAGTTTACAGTGAATTTTCAGATGACCGAGTTTAAGATTGAGAATTTGGTCAAATCTAGGCTTTAATCCTAGGGGAAAATCTATTAAAAATAAAATGAAGAACAAATGAAAGTAGGGAACTAGACAGTCCCTATGCAGACGTAAGGCCACTTCAGATTCTCACCTCCTTCAATTCAGAATTTAGAAATTATAATTCCTCTGTTTTTTATTTGCCCATAAAAATTGCAGCCAATTCAAAATGCACACACTATCATCTTAATGGAACTATTCAGTGCCTTCTTGACCTGGTTGACCATCTATCCTTTGCCCTCGTCATTGATATAACATCCAGTGTGTTTTGTTTACGCTCGTCTAACATGCCATTGCTCGCCAAACTGAATGTGGGTGGGAGCAGCATCAATAAACTAAGTCTAGCATGCCATTGCTCTTATCGTCATACCACTGAACTGTGTTGTTGAATTGGATTGTGTAGATTCATTTATGTATGTTTATCCACCATGAACGAACAAACTCTAGGGGCAAATTTATCCTTTTTACCTTTTATTTCTTAATATATGCATTAAACCATGCCTCTTATGATTTTGGCTTCTCAAGTATATTTTTATTATTTGTGCATCGTGCATCTACGCTTGTGGAAATATTACAGCCCCACTGTTAGGAGTACAAGTTTAGTCCTGACAGACTGGGCGTAAGTTGATTGGTTTTCCTTTTGATTAGTATAAGTAGATGGTAGCAGACCTGGACAAAATAACATTGGATCTTAATATCTCATGACATTGGGTAGGGGACAAGAGATCGGATGAGTCTTGTTGTCACATGTGGTTCGGATGGTCAAAGTAGATGGTAGTTGGATCCGAGCACCCAGTCAGTGATGCTCTGCTGCCCGATTTAAAATGGTGCTCTCTGGAGAGCCAACGTCGACCCCGGCGCTGGTGCAGGAGGTGTCCATGGGCAACGTCCTTAGCGCAAAGCTCGGCTAGGCCCCGACCAGGCAGGCCTATCTCCGCGTCGCTTGCCCAACACCGTACCCTGCACCACTGTCAACAAAGTCTGCTCGTCTGGGACGAAGGGTATCCATATTTCATCTCTTCACCTGCAATGTCTCCGTAGTTACTTATCGCCACTGGTAAAAAACTTATGTTGTTGCCTGTTGGCCTGCTCCTTGCTATCTGAAGTATGTATTTTTTTTCTATCACTCATTCGCTATCTGAAGAATTCTATGAAGGTAATTTTAGTGTGTGTTTAGCTTTCAGTTTTTGCTTCTACTTCACAGAGTTGAAGATCGTAAGAAAACATTGGATGATCTTTAACAATTATTCTTAGAAGTAAACCTGAGCAGTATTTGATGATATATTGTGAGTCACTGTAAATGTATACTATTTTTTCTTCAGGATATGGATGACTACCTGAAGGGATGCAGGTTTCTTCCCAAACTTAAGAATGAGATACCCGGTGAAAGAAATGCTCCCTAGTCCCTACAGGGAAAGTTTGAGTAGCCTAGAGAATTTAGTACTGATCATGGTAAGGCCGACAAAGCCTGAAATCTCATTTTGATCCACGTTCAACGATTACATGCTAGCATATATACTTGAAGTCGGCATGGAATATCAAAATTAAAAATAGACTTCGCCTATTCCCTATTTTGAAGAGCAGTGGGAATCAATTTTCTGATGTCCTTTGTTGGCGATTTCCCTATCCATGAAATGATAAATTTTGAACAGATGTTAACAGTCAAATATTTCAAGAATATGTAGCTAAAATACACTAGTATTTCTTGAATAAACCAAAACAAGAAGATAGCATGAACACGTATAGCTAGGCTATGCATTTAGTAGCTGTTTTTCCGTTTTGAAGATTCATAATAGACTAAAAGAGACAAATAATTGAAGAAAATACCCTATTGGATCTGCATGAGGGCGCGAACTAACAAGTTTTCACTTTCTTGACTGCGTGCAGGGTGATCGACGAGGACTGCTGCGGCCCGATGGGAGTCGTGCTCTTCAACTACTCGGAGGCAGACTTCACCGTGAAGCCCTGCGACCGCATCATACAGATTATCGTCCAGGTGATTGCGGCACAGGAGGACCCCAGGGTGGAGGACCTCGACGCCACCATCCGGAGGTCACGAGGTGGAGGACGACGCCACCGTCCATAGTTCCTCAAGGTGTAGGACCTCGACGCTTTGTAGATACATCTAGAGAAGTGGTCTGGTTAGGTTGGTGGTGAAATGCTAGGGAAGGTACCAACCTTTTGATGATGGTTGTGTGTGTCCTCGTGATCTCTTCGAGTTGAGATGTTCAATGTTGCATCCATGAACACTGCAAGTGTTAAGATGGTTCTCTGAAATTTATTTTGCACTGGACGTGTCTCTGATCTCCATTCATGAATACTGCATCTATTTTTATTTTTTTAATTCCTAATTTGTTACTAGTAGTGTTGGGAAAAAAGTGCCCTACTAGTATTTAGGATACTAGTAGCGCTGGTATTATAGGCACGCTACTACTACTTCATTAGTAGTAGCGCAGGTCTATAATAGCAGTAGCGTTGGTGGCACACGCTACTACTAACAAAGTTAGTAGTAGCGCGGCTTTCACCCACGCCACTACTAACTATTAGCTGTAGCGCGCTGCTAGTAGCGCGGGTACCCGCGCTGCTAGTAGCCTTTTTCCTAGTAGTGGAGAGTAATATGGACAACACAGCGTCTGTCAAAGATTAGTCGATACTGGAGAGGTGATTCATTCCTCTCGACAAACTGGTGGTGAACCATAGCATTAAAGTCTAGGTAAGTAGGGGTAATTCAATATCATCTTCGCGTATGGCTATACCAAGAAAATTAGCTATGAGGGTTGCATAAATTGCACCAGAGAAATCTCCATTAAATCTATTAAGATGCAACCTACGTGCAACAATGGCTCCCAAATTATAAGATTTATCTCCTAACACAGCACTCCTAAGAATACTGAGGTCAGGGACACACATGTGACATGCCTCATCTTTACCATTAATGCATCTACCTATGAAGAGAGCAAATAATGTATAGCAGGAAAGTGAATGCTCCCTATAGTGGCTTGTGTTATATCTCAAGATTCTCCCACAGTTATACTAGCAAGAAAATCTCTATATTCAGATTTGCGAGGATCCCTGATACTACCCCATTGTGGAAGTTTGCAAGCAATGGTAAAATCCTCTAAGTTCATAGTATAAGAATTTTCATAAAGATCAAACAGGACAGTTGGAGAATCCGTGATGATGAAAATTCAAACCTCCTCACAAAGGAACTAGTGAGATGGTGATACTGGCTGCACTTTTCTTCCTCGAAGCTCACCAGATCGGCGTTACGCAAATATGCGTTAAATTCTTCTTTAATTCCCGCTCGATCCATAAAATTTTCCGAAGGCCATTCACAAGGACACACTGGAGCGTCTCTTGGTGGCTCTTCATCAGCATCACGCATTGCAAGCCTGGGTCCTTGCTTCCTTGAAGAACCACCTTGGAACATTTTCCTAAGCATATTTCTTCCTCTGAAAAATTCTGAATTTTTTTAGTAACTTCAAAATAAAAGTAAACCAAACTCAATAATATTGATAGCAACTACTCCTACAAGTGCCTAGGGCCTATATTATGCATCAAAACTACTTGGAACCATATAAATTTGACATGCAAGCTCAAGAACATGGTCACCTAGATAGCACAAATTTGCAATGAATAAAGCACTAGAACAAAAACGAATTAGACCAATGGAGGAGTCACATACCAAGGAACAATCTCCCCAAGCAGTTTTGTGAGAGGTGCTTTGAGCAAGGAGATCAAAAATGGCAGTAAAATGAGCTTGGGCTCGGGTTTGAGCTGGATATTCGTGTTTGGGGAGGAAGAAGGAGTGCGTGGGTGAAAGGATAAGTGGAGGAGGGCCACCGTGGGCCCATGAGACAGGGGCGCACCCAGGGGGGTAGGGCGCGCCCTCCACCATCGTGGGTAGGTGGGTTACCCCCCTGCTGTGTTTTCAGTGCCAAATATTCTCAAATATTTTAGAAAAAATCATATTTAAATTTCAGGGCATTTGGAGAACTTTTATTTTCGGGGTATTTTTATATTGCATGGATAATCAGATAACAGACAAAAAAAATACTATTTTTATTTTATTTAATATAAATAACAGAAAGTAAAAGGAGGGTACAGAAGGTTGTGCCTTCTAGTTTCATCCATCTCATGCTCATCAAAAGGAATCCACTAACAAGGTTGATCAGGTCTTGTTAACAAACTCATTCCGAATAACATGGAACCGGAGAAATTTCGAATAACACTATGTTACCTCAACGGGGATATGCACATCCCCAATAATAAGAATATCATATGTCTTCTTGACGGTAGGAAGAGGAAATTCAAAACCTCCAAATATAATCAATGGGATTTTTCCAACAGAGTTGATACTATGAACTTGAGGTTGTTTCCTCGGAAAGTGTACTGTATGCTCATTACCATTAACATGAAAAGTGACTTTGCCGATGGTGCAATCAATAACAGCCCCTGTAGTATTCAAAAAGGGTCTTCCAAGAATAATAGACATACTATCGTCCTCGGGAATATCAAGAATAACAAAGTCCGTTAAAATAGTAGCGTTTGCAACTACAACCGGCACATCCTCACAAATACTGACAGGTATGCTAGTTGATTTATCAGCCATTTGCAAAGATATTTCAGCAGGTGTCAACTTATTCAAATCAAGTCTACGATATAAAGGGAGAGGCATAACACTAACACCGGCTCCAAAATCACATAAAGCAGTTTTCACATAGTTTATTTTAATGGAACATGGTATAGTTGGTACTCCTGGATCTCCAAGTTTCTTTGGTATTCCACCATTAAAAGTATAATTAGCAAGCATGGTGGAAATTTCAGCTTCCGGTATCTTTCTTTTATTAGTAACAATATCTTTCATGTACTTAGTATAAGGATTCATTTTAAGCATATCAGTTAAACGCATACGCAAAAAGATAGGTCTAATCATTTCAGCAAAGCGCTCAAAATCCTCATCATCCTTTTTCTTGGATGGTTTGGGAGGAAAAGGCATGGGTTTCTAAACCCATGGTTCTCTTTCTTTACCATGTTTCCTAGCAACAAAGTCTTTCTTATCATAACGTTGATTCTTTGATTGTAGGTTATCAAGATCAACAGCAGGTTCAATTTCTATATCATTATCATTACTAGGTTGAGCATCATCATGAACATTATCATTGACATTATTACTAGTTTCAGGTTCACTACCAGATTGTGTTTCAGCATCAGATATAGAAATATCATTTGGATTCCCAGGTGTTTCAATAACAGGTTCACTAGAAGCATGCAAAGTCCTATCATTTTTCTTTTTCTTCCTTTTAGAAGGACTAGGTGTATCTATATTATTTCTCTGAGAATCTTGCTCAATTCTCTTAGGATGGCCTTCTGGATACGAAGGTTCTTGATTCATTCTACCACCTCTAGTCATAACTCTATCAACATTATCATTATTCTTACTATTCAATTCATTGAGCAAATCATTTTGAGCTTTAAGTACTTGTTCTACTTGAGTGGGAACCATAGAAGCATGTTTACTAATAAGTTTAAGTTCACCTTTGACATTAGCCATATAATCACCCAAGTGTTCAAGCATATTTGAATTGTATTTCAATTGTCTACCAAAATAAGCATTGAAATTTTCTTGCTTAACCATAAATTTATCAAACTCATCTAAGCATGGGCTAGCGAACTTAGTAAATGGGATTTCAGTTTTATCATATCTATAGAGAGAATTTACCTTTACTACGTGTGTCGGGTTATCAAGACCATGAGTTTCTTCAATAGGTAAAGGATTCAGATCATATGTTTCTTCAACATGCGGTAAATTAAGACCATGTATTTCTTCAATAGGAGGTAAATTCTTAACATCTTCAGCTTTAATACCTTTTTCTTTCATAGATTTCTTTGCCTCTTGCATATATTCAGGACTGAGAAATAGAATACCCCTCTTCTTCGGAGTTGGTTTAGGAATAGGCTCAGGAATTGGCTCCGGAGGTGTCCAATTATTTTCATTTGTCAGCATATTATTCTATAGAATTTCAGCTTCATCCGGTGTTCTTTCCCTGAAAATAGAACCAACACAACTATCCAGGTAATCTCTAGAAGCATCGGTTAGTCCATTATAAAAGATATCAAGTATTTCATTTTTCTTAAGAGGATCATCAGGCAAAGCATTAAGTAACTTGAGAAGACTCCCCCAAGCTTGTGGGTGACTCTCTTCTTCAATTTGCACAAAATTATATATATCCCTTAAAGCAGCTTGTTTCTTATGAGCAGGAAAATATTTAGCAGAGAAGTAATAAATCATATCCTGGGGATTACGCACACAACCAGGATCAAGAGAATTAAACCATATCTTAGCATCACCCTTTAGTGAGAATGGAAATATTTTAAGGATATAAAAGTGTCAGGACCCTGACTCAATGCCACATCGATCTAGCATGTAACACCTCATATCACTTTGCACCCTCACGCACGGTATCCCCACGGGTGTCGCCTTACCTTTGCCCGGGACCGTTTGCGCATTTTGGCACACGTATATGATGGTGTCGCTAGCATCCATATGATAAAGAGCCCGGGCTGACATGGCTAGTCGTAAACCCAAAGTGGCACTAACTTACAGGGACAGGCATCCATGACCCAGCATCGAACGTGTCGGTCATCAGCGAGTGAATCCAGGCTGTAGCACTGGGCTAACAGGACTCCGGTGAACCGGGCTGTAGCGGGCTAGCAGGACTCCGGTATTCATCGCGTGACATTTCCCCGAAAGGACAGACACAGGATCGAAGAAGGACACATGCCGACCAGCCTAGGTGTTCCGGAGCAGTAGCAAGCTACCAGGGCTCAGTGGAAGCACTAGGAGGCATTTCCCGGTAAGAGAGACTACTAAGGATAAACAACTAGATAGTCAGATCCCACACATAGCAATACACATTACACGTACGCATAACATGCAAGTATGTGTTGTACAACATGGCATCACAGCATAACTCAACAACTCAAATAGATAAAGGCTCAGAAGAGCCATCATAGAATTTATTTCAAACAGGGGTCACAAGACCCATCATACAGAGCATACAAGCAACAAGCGGAAGCATTACATGTCTGGGTACAGACATCTACAAATGAAAAAGGCTGAAGAGCCTGACTAACTACAACGCCCGACCAAGATCGTAGCTGAGGTACAAGCTACTTGTCGAAGTCCACGAGAGCACTAATAAGACCGAAGTCTCCACTGCAAAAACATAAATGAAGCAACATGAGTACAAAGGTACTCAGCAAGACTTACATCAGATCCTAGCATACATGCATTTGTATCAAGAGGGTACTGTGGGGTTTAGTTGCAGCACGCCAGCTTTGACTCTGTGGCTATCCTGTTCTACGACTACCAGAAACTCTTGAGGTGAGACAACGTACACGAGTCCACTAATCACCACACAATACACTACTATGGATTCATCCCCGTCTGCCTACGAGAAGGCCATCCATAGCACTCACACTTGTCTCGAGCATTTTATAGTATCCACTTCAAGTTGTCTATGTACCATGTAAGCATCCAAGAAGTCCATAACCGCGGACCCGGCTATTCGAATAGATCATGTTAACCCTGCAGGGGTGTACTTCTTCACACACGCTCTCGCCACTTACCGCCATGTACACGTCATGTATCTCGGCAACCTTCAAGCGGAAGCCTGGCGAGGGTGTCGGCCACGACCTGACTAATCACACAAGACTCTAATCCAGGTTTATCGCCTATTCGGGTTCCATCCGCAAGGAGATCCGGCCGGGGTTTCACTCACGGCCCCAAATGATGTGTACAGGGTTCCCAAGCCCACCTCGCCGGATGGATCTACGCTTGGTACACCGTGCCACTTGTGCCTAGTCTATCCCAAGCCCACCTGGCCGGGTGCCACTTGGTAGACTACTAACACTGCCTACAAACACCAGAAACTAGTTGCGACTCCTGGACAGAGATCAAGTTGGTTAATAAGTCGAGAGGGCTTGGAGCGCCCGGAGCCCAATGTGTGGTAGTATCGAGTCATTGGACAACATACATAGAACTCAGTGCTTAAGGACGGTTCCAGTGAGACAACCCACCATGTACTCCTACATGGCCTCTCACCGCTACCTTTACCAAATCGTGTTCACACACTTAACTCTCAGCACCAGAACATATCGTAACACTCCAATTCATTCCCAATGAACCATACCTGACACAACTCTAAGCAATAGCAGGCATAGCATGGTAGGACATATCAGTGGCTTCAATCAACTCCTACACATGCTAGTGGGTTTCAACTATTTACTGTGGCAATGACAGGTCATGCAGAGGAATGGGTTCAACTACCGCAGCACAAAGTAGCAGATGAATCGCTGTTGTCCTAATGCAATAACTGAGAGCAGGAGCGAGAGAGTAGGATTGTATCAGAATGAACAAGGGGGTTTGCTTGCCTGGTAAATCAACAGAGGAGGCACTGCTTCACAGACAGGTAATCTGGAACGGTCTCCGGAGCAATACCTATCGAGAAGGAATGGTGCCGGCAATCAATACACAAACATATGCAACAATATGATGCATGAACATGGCATAAAGACGTGATGTTGTTTGAGCTAATGCAACTAGAAATCATTTGGTTTGAAGTCCATTTGAACCAAAGGTTCAAATGCATCTCCAGGATAAGCTCCTATATATGCCATAATGTGTTTTCTCATATATAGCATGTATAAGTTGGTTTTTCATGCATGAAACTAGTACAGATGGAAAGATTGCATTTTTCTGATAATTTTTCATATATAAATTATTTTAATCTGAGCTACGATTGAATTTCTATGAATTTTTGAGGTTTAAATCAATTTCTGGAATTTCCTGATTAATTTAAATCCAGAAATCATATTATTGCGCCAGCATGACGTCATCACTACATCAGCAGTCAACGGCGGCTGGCTGGGGTCAAACCTGACGTGTGGGGTCCACACGTCAGTGACAGGGGGGTTTAACAGAGGTTAGTTTAATCCTAATTAAGAGTTAGTGGCGCTGGGGCCCACTGTCAGTGTCAGGGGGGTTAATTAACAGTGATTAGCACTAAGCTAACCACCTGCCGACGGGGCCCACTCATCAGGCCGGCAAGGTCGTCGGCGGCGACCTCTGGACGCGGCGGCGTCCGCGAAACAGGCCACGGGGGCGGCGTCGGAGAGCACCGGGGCGTAGCCCGGGCTCTCGCGCATCTGGTGGGGCAGGTGGAAGGAGCGGGGGAGGCCGGAGCTCGCCGGAGCAAAGCTCGCGGCGGCGGCCGGAGCTCGGCTTCAAGCGGGAATGGGCTGCAGGGCACGGGGAGGCCACCTGAGGGGCTCGGCGGCACCCTCGTGGCACCGCGAGCGCGATGGGATGCTCAGTTTGGGCGGAGGCGGGCCGAGACGGCGACGGCGACATGGACGGCGGCGAGAGGCTTCGGCCGTGGTGCGGAACGGCGCTATGGCGCGGAAACGAGGGGGAGAAGAGAGGGGAACGGTGGCGGAGCTCACCGCGGATCCAACGGCGTCGTCGGCGAGCTCGGGGAAGGCTTGGGGCAGCCGGAGCGATGACGGCGATCTCGTCGGCCGGAGCTTGAAGACGACGGCGATTGCGATGAAGCGGGGCTCCCCCGGGTTGCTTGCTCGGTGAGGAGGGAGAGGGGGTCGCGGCGGAGCTCGGGGACTCTACGGAGGGGCGAGGGGACAGCGGGGAGCGCGTCGGTGGTGAGCTGCGGCGGCGGCAGTGCTTCCGGTGAGAGGGAGAGAGAGCAGGGGGAGGGAAGGAGGGCGAGGGAGAGTGCGAGGGGGTCGGGGTGGCTGCGTGGCGTCGTCCGGGGCATCGAGGGCAACGAGAAGGGCGCCAGGCAGGCAGGGAGGGAGGTGGCGTGGCGCGGTGGCGCGCGCGCGCGCCGGGCACGCTCCCCTCCCTCTGTCGAGGACGAAGACGACAGAGGAGGAGGCGGCCTGGGCCGCCTGCTGGCTGGGCCGGCCTGCTGCTGCTGGGCCAGAGGCGCCAGGCAGAAGCCCAGGTAAGGTTTTCCTGTTTTATTTCTTTTTTCTATTTTTCTGACATTTGTTTTGATTTCATTAAAATATTAAATCATTTTATTACCTTATGCCAATTTTTGCAGGAGCTAGATATATTATTCCAGAGCTCCCCAACAGGTGGCATAATTTTTGGACATATATTAATATATATAACTAATATATTTCCAATGCAAATATTTATGCATTAATTCCAAATGGCCAAAATAAATATCCATGAGCTCCTAAAAATATTGGTTTGATTTTTATCTCTGTCCAATATTTTCAGAGAGCAACATGAGCATTTTCTTGGACCCTTTTGGAGAAATTTTTATTTGGGTCATTTTCAAAAATGATTCTGAGGGTTCCACCAATCCTCATTTCAAATTTAAATGAAATTTAAACATGATGCACAAATGACTAGCTAGTCTAGGTCATACCAGAACTAGGGTTGTGACAACTCGCCCCCACTTGAAAGAATCTCGTCCCGAGATTCAGGGGTCGACGGAAAGAAAGCGGGGTACTCCAATCGAAGACGATCTTCTCGTTCCCAAGTAGCTTCTCTCTCGGAATGATGAGACCACTGAACTTTGAGAAACTTGATGTTCTGACGTCGAGTGACACGCTCTGCTTGATCAAGAATGCGAACCGGGTACTCTCGGTAGGTGAGGTTATCTTGGAGATCAAGCGTTTCGTGGTCCACTCCGCGGATGGGATCCGAGAAGCAACGCCTGAGTTGAGAGACGTGGAAGACATCATGAATTCGAGAAAGATGTGGGGGTAGTTCCAATTGGTAGGCAACCTCTCCTCGTTTAGCGAGAATACAAAAAGGACCAATGTAACGAGGAGCCAACTTGCCCTTGATACCGAAACGATGGGTACCCTTCAAAGGAGTAACCCGAAGGTAAGCTTGGTCGCCAATTTCATAAGTCATATCCTTATGATGACGATCGTACTGGCTTTTCTGACGAGACTGGGCTGTTTTCAAATTCTCACGAATGATGCGAACTTGCTCTTCTGCCTCCTGGATCATGTCCGGTCCAAAGAATTGTCTTTCACCGGTTTCTGACCAGTTCAAAGGTGTTCGACATCTTCGTCCATAGAGAACCTCAAAAGGAGCTTTCTTGAGGCTGGATTGATAGCTATTGTTATAAGCAAACTCGGCAAAAGGAAGACATTTCTCCCAATCCATACCGAATGAGATAACGCAAGCTCTAAGCATGTCCTCGAGGATTTGGTTGACCCGTTCCACCTGACCACTTGATTGAGGGTGGAAAGCGGTACTGAAAGAAAGATGGGTTCCCATGGCAGTTTGGAAGCTCTCCCAAAAATGAGAAGTGAAAAGACTGCCACGGTCTGAATTGATCTCTAGTGGAACACCATGAAGTGAAACTATTCGAGAAATATATAAGTCAGCGAGCTGACTAGCGGTGATACTCTCTCGAACAGGTAGGAAGTGCGCCACTTTGGAGAGACGATCAACGACTACGAAGATAGCATTATTCCCTCTCTTGGTCCTGGGAAAGCCGGTGATGAAGTCCATACCAACTTTATCCCACTTCCATTCAGGAATAGCTAAGGGCTAAAGGGTGCCAGTAGGTCTTTGATGCTCTGCCTTAACGCGACAACAAACGTCACATTTAGCAATGAACTCAACGATTTCTCTCTTCATCCTAGTCCACCAGAACCTCTGGCGTAGGTCCTGATACATCTTAGTACTACCGGGATGAATCGTGAGAGGAGATTCATGCGCCTCCTTAAGAATCAGTTGTCGAAGATGTTGATTCTTGGGAACCACCAAGCGATTCTCAAAGAAAACAACACCACGATCATCCATAGTGAAACATCCACCAACTCCCTTCTTAATGTTTCTCTTGATCCGGGAAATTCCTGTGTCTTGCTTTTGAGCTGCGATAATCTGATCCTTAAGTTCAGGTTTCACCACCAGGGTAGAAAGGAATCCGTGAGGAGCAATGTGAAGATTAAGCTTACAGAATTCCTCATGGAGAAGTGGTTGGCCTTGCTGCAACATGAGATTGTTGCAATAGGATTTACGGCTTAGAGCATCAGCCATGACATTGGCTTTGCCTGGGGTGTAGGTAATCCCTAAATCATAATCTGTGATCAACTCCAACCAACGTCTTTGCCTAAGGTTCAGATCCGGTTGGGTGAAGATATACTTGAGACTCTGGTGATCGGTGTAGATCTCGCAACGTTTACCAAGAAGGTAATGTCGCCAGGTCTTGAGTGCATAGACTACGGCTGCAAGCTCTAGATCATGTGTAGGATAATTCTCCTCATGTGGATGCAACTGTCGAGATGCATAGGCAATCACATGACGATCCTGCATAAGAATGCAACCTAGTCCCTGTCGTGAGGCGTCGCAGTAGATAATAAAGTCTTTAGTGAAATCCGGTGGCACAAGTATGGGAGCAGAAGTCAGGCATCTTTTCAGTTCCTGAAAACTGTACTCACACTGTGGGGACCACTCGAACTTTTTATCTTTCTTGAGAAGTTCCGTGAGGGGTTTGGCTACTTTGGAGAAATTTTCAACAAAGCGGTGACAATAGCTGGCTAGACCAAGGAAACTCCTAACTTGTTTAACGGTCTCAGGTGGAGTCCAATCGAGAACAGCCTGAACTCTCTCGGTATTGACAGCAATGCCCTTACCAGAGATTACGTGGCCTAGGTAGGTCACTTCTGGCAACCAAAATTCACACTTGGAGAACTTGGCATAAAGGCGGTGCTCTCTGAGTTTTTCTAACACAAGTCTAAGATGTTCGGCATGCTCTTCCTCGTTCTTCGAGTAGATAAGAATATCATCGAGGTAAACCACGACGAACTTATCTAAGTACTCCATGAAGATCGAGTTCATCAAGCGGGAGAATGTGGCTGGGGCGTTGGTTAGGCCAAAGGACATGACTGTGTACTCGTACTGACCGTAACGAGTAACAAAGGCTGTCTTGGGAATGTCCCTGTTCCTGATCTTAATTTGGTGGTATCGTAACCTCAAATCCATCTTGGAGAAGACTGAGGATCCAGCGAGCTAATCATACAGGTCGTTGATCCTGGGGAGCGGATACTTGTTCTTTATCGTAACCAAATTAACGGGGCGATAATCTACAACCATCCGATCCGTACCATCCTTCTTCTTGATGAAGAGGACGGGGCAAGCCCAAGGAGAAGAGCTAGGACGGATGAAACCCTTTTGCAAGGACTCATCAAGTTGTTTCTTAAGCTTGGCTAGTTCTAAGGGTGCCATCTTGTAGGGTCTCCTAGAGATTGGAGCAGTTCCTGGGATAAGATCTATGACGAACTCTACATCTCTGTCAGGCGGAACACCTGGCAGTTCCTCTGGAAAGACATCCGGAAAGTCACGGACTACCGAGATATCTTCAAGGTCTGGAAGAGGGCTGGCATTAAGGGAATAGAGCTGACGCTTTGCAACTCTAGTGGAGACAGTGACTATCTTGCCAGATGGGTGTGTGAGCTGAACAGACCTGGTGAAACAATCAATCTTGGCATGATGAGCTGTCATCCAGTCCATACCCAAGATGATGTTAATATCCGAAGACTTGAGAGATATCAAGGAAGCAAGGAATACAAGTCTGTCCACAAGGATTTCATTGCCATAACTTATCCTAGAAGTTTGCCATTTGGATCCAGGAGTTTGAATAAGTAGTGGGGAGGGCATATCACAAAATGACATGTCGTGCAAGCGGGCATAGCTTTCAGAAATGAAGGAATGAGATGCTCCAGTATCGAACAAAACCGATGCCGGATGACAGTTGACAAGGAGTGTACCAAGAACGACATCTAGATCATCATGAGCGGCTTTAGCTGAGACGTGATGCACACGTCCATGTTCAGTGGAAGCTGACTTGGCACTGATCATCTTGCGTGATGGCTTACCATGGCCAATAGACTTCTCGGGCTGGGGTGGAGCAACTCTGGTCTGAGTGCAAATACGGGCAATGTGGCCTGGCTCTCCGCACTTGTAACAAATCTTGGAGGTAGGATGTGGACCTGCATTAGAAGGCGGTCCACCAATAGGCCTGGGTGGAGCATACTGCTGAACTTGATGAGGTGCCACATAAGATGGCCTCGGTACATATTTGGGTGGAAGAGCGGAGTTTGGAACCCAAATCCGGCGCTTCTGAGAGCTAGAACCGGAGGAAGATCCCAAAGCACGAGTGTTCTTACGAGACTCCTCGTAAGTGAGTTGAGTTGTCTCTGCATTAATGGCCTTGTTCACAAGGGCTTGGAATGTATCACAATGATACAGGTGGAGATCACGACGCAACTTGGGGTTGAGACCCTTCCGGAACCTAGCCTGCTTCTTGGCGTCCGTGGACACCTCTTCTGTGGCATAACGGGCGAGGTTCTCAAACTCTCTACTATAGGCATCAACAGCCATCTTACCCTGGGTGAAACTACAGAACTCTTCTCTCTTGCGATCAATGAGGGCTTCAGGAATGTGATGCTCGCGAAAAGCCTCAACGAAATCCCTCCAGGTGGGAGTCTGGCCAGCTGGAAGCATAGCCTCATAGTTCTGCCACCAAAGACTAGCAGGACCTTCCAGGTGATCTGTGGCATAAGTGACCTTGTCATCTTCAGCTACGTTCGCGGAACGCAGCTTATGGGTGATGCTACGGAGCCAGTCATCTGCATCGAGTGGCTCAATGGAATGATGAAAGGTGGGTGGGTGCAAGCGGATAAAGTCATGAATGGTCACAGATCCTTTGAAATGATGTGCGGTGTTCTCCTCGATACATGCCAACAAGCGGTTAGACTCACGCTTGTTCCTCTCCATCTCTAGCATGAACTCTGCCAACGAAGGTTGATCGGGAGGATCCTCATCCCTACCATCTCCGTGGTTCTGGCTACGAGCAACGGAACTTCGCTTAGCTGATGACATCCTGAGAAACGAACCAAGGACGGAATCAGCATCAACTATGGACTGTAGAATGTAGGACAAGGAATTAGTATCTCTCGAACTCCTAGGGAAATTTCGGCAGCATAACGGCAGTAAAATGCTCAGAATGAGACACCCTACTAAAAATGGGGTGGTAACATACTCATCAACATTACTCAAGGTTCTGAGATCATACTAAACAGACTACACCGGAAATACTCGAAACTAGGGTATGACTCTGATCAACCAATCCTATGGGACTACGGAGTAGTAACACGTGATCCTGATAGACGGAAGAGAAAGCCTAGTTCCTTAACCCCGTAGGAAAGATAGGACGACTCAGATCAGAAGGCCATGAGGTAAAGGAGTAAAAAGAGCCTTACGTTCCAACCCACAATCAATTCCCTTACCTAACTAAAGAATTTCTAGACTCAACTTCGACCGGTTTGGCTTGGTAATCCTACAGGCAGTCAGGCTCTGATACCAGCGCTGTCAGGACCCCGACTCAATGCCACATTGATCTAGCATGTAACACCTCATATCACTTTGCGGCCTCACGCACGGTATCCCCACGGGTGTCGCCTTACCTTTGCCCGGGACCGTTTGCGCATTTTGGCACACGTATATGATGGTGTCGCTAGCATCCATATGATAAAGAGCCCGGGCTGACATGGCTAGTCGTAAACCCAAAATGGCACTAACTTACAGGGACAGGCATCCATGACCCAGCATCGAACGTGTCGGTCATCAGCGAGTGAATCCAGGCTGTAGCACTGGGCTAACAGGACTCCGGTGAACCGGGCTGTAGCGGGCTAGCAGGACTCCGGTATTCATCGCGTGACATTTCCCCGAAAGGACAGACACATGATCGAAGAAGGACACATGCCGGCTAGCCTAGGTGTTCCGGAGCAGTAGCAAGCTACCAGGGCTCAGTGGAAGCACTAGGAGGCATTTCCCGGTAAGAGAGACTACTAAGGATAAACAACTAGATAGTCAGATCCCACACATAGCAATACACATTACACGTACGCATAACATGCAAGTATGTGTTGTACAACATGGCATCACAGCATAACTCAACAACTCAAATAGATAAAGGCTCAGAAGAGCCATCATAGCATTTATTTCAAACAGGGGTCACAAGACCCATCATACAGAGCATACAAGCAACAAGCGGAAGCATTACATGTCTGGGTACAGACATCTACAAATGAAAAAGGCTGAAGAGCCTGACTAACTACAACGTCCGACCAAGATCGTAGCTGAGGTACAAGCTACTTGTCGAAGTCCACGAGAGCACTAATAAGACCGAAGTCTCCACTGCAAAAACATAAATGAAGCAACATGAGTACAAAGGTACTCAGCAAGACTTACATCAGATCCTAGCATACATGCATTTGTATCAAGAGGGTACTGTGGGGTTTAGTTGCAGCACGCCAGCTTTGACTCTGTGGCTATCCTGTTCTACGACTACCAGAAACTCTTGAGGTGAGACAACGTACACGAGTCCACTAATCACCACACAATACACTACTATGGATTCATCCCCGTCTCCCTACGAGAAGTCCATCCATAACACTCACACTTGTCTCGAGCATTTTATAGTATCCACTTCAAGTTGTCTATGTACCATGTAAGCATCCAAGAAGTCCATAACCGCGGACCCGGCTATTCGAATAGATCATGTTAACCCTGCAGGGGTGTACTTCTTCACACACGCTCTCGCCACTTACCGCCATGTACACGTCATGTATCTCGGCAACCTTCAAGCGGAAGCCTGGCGAGGGTGTCGGCCACGACCTGACTAATCACACAAGACTCTAATCCAGGTTTATCGCCTATTCGGGTTCCATCCGCAAGGAGATCCGGCCGGGGTTTCACTCACGGCCCCAAATGATGTGTACAGGGTTCCCAAGCCCACCTCGCCGGATGGATCTACGCTTGGTACACCGTGCCACTTGTGCCTAGTCTGTCCCAAGCCCAACTGGCCGGGTGCCACTTGGTAGACTACTAACACTGCCTACAAACACCAGAAACTAGTTGCGACTCCTGGACAGAGATCAAGTTGGTTAATAAGTCGAGAGGGCTTGGAGCGCCCGGAGCCCAATGTGTGGTAGTATCGAGTCATTGGACAACATACATAGAACTCAGTGCTTAAGGACGGTTCCACTGAGACAACCCACCATGAACTCCTACATGGCCTCTCACCGCTACCTTTACCAAATCGTGTTCACACACTTAACTCTCAGCACCAGAACATATCGTAACACTCCAATTCATTCCCAATGAACCAGACCTGACACAACTCTAAGCAATAGCAGGCATAGCATGGTAGGACATATTAGTGGCTTCAATCAACTCCTACACATGCTAGTGGGTTTCAACTATTTACTGTGGCAATGACAGGTCATGCAGAGGAATGGGTTCAACTACCGCAGCACAAAGTAGCAGATGAATCGCTATTGTCCTAATGCAATAACTGAGAGCAGGAGCGAGAGAGTAGGATTGTATCAGAATGAACAAGGGGGTTTGCTTGCCTGGTAAATCAACAGAGGAGGCACTGCTTCACAGACAGGTACTCTGGAACGGTCTCCGGAGCAAGACCTATCGAGAAGGAACGGTGCCGGCAATCAATACACAAACATATGCAACAATATGATGCATGAACATGGCATAAAGACGTGATGTTGTTTGAGCTAATGCAACTAGAAATCATTTGGTTTGAAGTCCATTTGAACCAAAGGTTCAAATGCATCTCCAGGATAAGCTCCTATATATGCCATAATGTGTTTTCTCATATATAGCATGTATAAGTTGGTTTTTCATGCATGAAACTAGTACAGATGGAAAGATTGTATTTTTCTGATAATTTTTCATATATAAATAATTTTAATCTGAGCTACAGTTGAATTTCTATGAATTTTTGAGGTTTAAATCAATTTCTGGAATTTCCTGATTAATTTAAATCCAGAAATCATATTATTGCGCCAGCATGACGTCATCACTACATCAGCAGTCAACGGCGGCTGGCTGGGGTCAAACCTGACGTGTGGGGTCCACACGTCAGTGACAGGGGGGTTTAACAGAGGTTAGTTTAATCCTAATTAAGAGTTAGTGGCGCTGGGGCCCACTGTCAGTGTCAGGGGGGTTAATTAACAGTGATTAGCACTAAGCTAACCACCTGCCGACGGGTCCCACTTGTCAGGCCGGCGAGGTCGTCGTCGGCGACCTCTGGACGCGGCGGCGTCCGCGAAACAGGCCACGGGGGCGACGTCGGAGAGCACCGGGGCGTAGCCCGGGCTCTCGCGCATCTGGTGGGGCAGGTGGAAGGGGCGGGGGAGGCCGGAGCTCGCCGGAGCAAAGCTCGCGGCGGCGGCCGGAGCTCGGCTTCGAGCGGGAACGGGCTGCGGGGCAAGGGGAGGCCACCTGAGGGGCTCGGCGGCACCCTCGTGGCACTGGGAGCGCGATGGGATGCTCGGTTTGGGCGGAGGCGGGCCGAGACGGCAACGGCGACATGGACGGCGGCGAGAGGCTTCGGCCGTGGTGGGGAACGGCGCTACGGCGCGGAAACGAGGGGGAGAAGAGAGGGGAACGGTGGCGGAGCTCACCGCGGATCCAATGGCGTCGTTGGCGAGCTCGGGGAAGGCTTGGGGCAGTCGGAGCGACCACGGCGATCTCGTCGGCCGGAGCTTGAAGACGACGGCGATTGCAATGAAGCGGGGCTCCCCCGGGTTGCTTGCTCGGTGAGGAGGGAGAGGGGGTCACGGCGGAGCTCGGGGACTCTACGGAGGGGCGAGGGGACGACGGGGAGCGCGTCGGTGGTGAGCTGCGGCGGCGGCAGTGCTTCGGGTGAGAGGGAGAGAGAGCAGGGGGAGGGAAGGAGGGCGAGGGAGAGTGCGAGGGGGTCGGGGTGGCTGCGTGGCGTCGTCCGGGGCATCGAGGGCGACGAGAAGGGCGCCAGGCAGGCAGGGAGGGAGGTGGCGTGGCGCGGTGGCGCGCGCGCGCTCCGGGCACGCTCCCCTCCCTCTGTCGAGGACGAAGACGACAGAGGAGGAGGCGGCCTGGGCCGCCTGCTGGCTGGGCCGGCCTGCTGCTGCTGGGCCAGAGGCGCCAGGCAGAAGCCCAGGTAAGGTTTTCCTGTTTTATTTCTTTTTTCTATTTTTCTGACATTTGTTTTGATTTAATTAAAATATTAAATCATTTTATTACCTTATGCCAATTTTTGCAGGAGCTAGATATATTATTCCAGAGCTCCCCAACAGGTGGCATAATTTTTGGACATATATTAATATATATAACTAATATATTTCCAATGCAAATATTTATGCATTAATTCCAAATGGCCAAAATAAATATCCATGAGCTCCTAAAAATATTGGTTTGATTTTTATCTCTGTCCAATATTTTCAGAGAGCAACATGAGCATTTTCTTGGACCCTTTTGGAGAAATTTTTATTTGGGTCATTTTCAAAAATGATTCTGAGGGTTCCACCAATCCTCATTTCAAATTTAAATGAAATTTAAACATGATGCACAAATGACTAGCTAGTCTAGGTCATACCAGAACTAGGGATGTGACAAAAAGTAATGAGTTCTCTCATCATTAGTGAACAGGGTGGCTATATCATTTAATTTGGTAAGATGTGCCACAACAGTTTCAGATTCATAGCCATGAAAAGGATCAGATTCAACCAAAGTAATTATATCAGGATCAATAGAGAATTCATAATCCTTATCAGTAACACAGATAGGTGAAGTAGCAAAAGAAGGGCCAGGTTTCATCCTAGTATTTAGAGATTGCTTATTCCATTTAGCTAATAACCTATTGAGTTCGTATCTATCTTTGCAAGCTAAAATAGCTAAAGAAGATTCTTTATCAAAAACAAAACCCTCAGGAATAACAGGCGAGTCTTCATCATCACTTTCATCAATATTATCATATTCAGTAATTTCATTCTCTCTAGTCCTAGCAAGTTGTTCATCAAGAAATTCACCAAGTGGCACAGTAGTATCAAGCATAGAAGTAGTTTCATCATAAGTATCATGTATAGCAGAAGTGGCATCATCAATAACATGTGACATATCAGAACGAATAGCAGAAGCAGGTTTAGGTGTCGCAAGCTTACTCAAAACAGAAGGTGAATCAAGTGCAGAGCTAGATGGCAGTTCCTTACCTCCCCTCGTAGTTGAGGGATAAATCTTGGTTCTTGGATCTTTCAAGTTCTTCATAATGATAAGCAGATAGAAATCCCAACTGACTCAAAGAATAGAGCTATGCTCCGCGGCAACGGCGCCAGAAAATAGTCTTGATAACCCACAAGTATAGGGGATCGCAATAGTTTTTGAGGGTAGAGTATTCAACCCAAATTTATTGATTCGACACAAGGGGAGCCAAAGAATATTCTCAAGTATTAGCAGATGAGTTGTCAATTAAACCACACCTGGAAACTTAGTATCTGCAGCAAAGTGTTTAGTAGCAAAGTAATATGATAGTAGTGGTAACGGTAGCAAAAGGTAACAGTAGTAAAAGTAATGTTTTTCGTATATTGTAGTGATGATAGCAATAGGAACGGAATAGTAAATAAGCGAAGAACAACAATATATGGAAAGCTCGTAGGCAATGGATTGGTGATGGAGATTATGCCGGATGCGGTTCGTCATGTAACAATCATAACCTAGGGTGACACAGAACTAGCTCCAGTTCATCAATGTAATGTAGGCATGTATTCCGAATATAGTCATACGTGCTTATGGAAAAGAACTTGCATGACATCTTTTGTCCTACCCTCCCATGGCAGCGGGGTCCTTATGGAAACTAAGGGATATTAAGGTCTTCTTTTAATAGAGAACCGGAACAAAGCATTAGCACGTAGTGAATACATGAACTCCTCAAACTGTGGTCATCACCGGTAAGTATCCCGATTATTGTCACTTCGGGGTTAACAGATCGTAACACATAATAGGTGACTATAGACTTGCAAGATAGGATCAAGAACTCTCATATATTAATGAAAACATAATAGGTTCAGATATGAAATCATGGCACTCGGGCCCTAGTGACAAGCATTAAGCATAGCAAAGTCATAGCAACATCAATCTCAGAACATAGTGGATACTAGGGATCAAACCCTAACAAAACTAACTCGATTACATGATAGATCCCATCCAACCCATCACCATCCAGCAAGCCTACGATGGAATTACTCACGCACAGCGGTGAGCATCATGAAATCGGTGATGGAGGATGGTTGATGATGACGATGGCGACGGATTCCCCTCTCCGGAGCCCCGAACGGACTCCAGATCAGCCCTCCCAAGAGATTTTAGGGCTTGGCGGCGACTCCGTATCGTAAAATGCGATGAATCCTTCTCTCTGATTTTTTTCTCCCCGAAACCAAATATATAGAGTTGGAGTTGAGGTCGGAGGAGCTCCAGGGGGGCCACGAGGTAGGGGGCGTGCCCTAGGGGGGCAGGCGCGCCCCCACCCTCGTGGACAGGTGGTGGGCCCCCTGGCCTTCATCTTATGCAAGGATTTTTTATATTTTCCAAAAAGTTGTTCCGTGAAGTTTCAGGTCATTCCGAGAACTTTTGTTTCTGCACATAAATAACACCATGGTAATTCTGCTGAAAACAGTGTCAGTCCGGGTTAGTTCCATTCAAATCATGCAAGTTAGATTCCAAAACAAGGGAATAAGTGTTTGGAGAAGTAGATACGACGGAGGCGTATCAGTGACCTCTTGCATTACTTCAACTTTGTTACACCATCTGCTTTGTTTAAGCATCATATATGCGTATATGCCATACCTAACCATTTTCTATACCTATTCCATGTGTCGTCATACTATGTTTTTCCAGTGAAATGTTGTTCTTTCGTAATAGATGTCCAAAAGGAAGAGGGTGAGTGCAGATCCTCAAGGAGTACAAACTAGGTATTTGGAAAAGGTAGTGATACCTGATAAATCAGATAGACCACCAGCCACAGAAAACACATGCCCAACTGTACCACACTCTACACCTACTCCAGTGGCCAAACCCCTATTAGAACTGCTGAGAGCCCAGCATCAAGTACTGTCTATGATATCAATTCAGAATTTGAACTCCTAAATTTCTGCATGTGCCTTACCTTCTCTCTTGTATGAAAACTAATTTGAGATGAAGCTCCTTGCTCAAAGCATCATAGGATCTCACAACAATAATAGGCTCTGCATTGCTCTTGTCAGTAGCTCTTTCCCTTTTTCAGCATACTTTCACTCATTGATGTTTGATTATGTAGCATCACTGTAAATGTTCGCTTCTTTATCCTCCGTTTTCTTGAAATTATAAGATCTATATTTACTCTTAGATAAATGTAGAATTAACACAATGATTATGAAGTTTTGGATTGCTCATGTAAGTACCCGTTGTCATGTACACCCGCTGTATCAAATTAATTGTTGATCAATTGGATGTATTTAGAACTTAATAGTGCTAGATACATTCATTTGAGCGACAAGTAATAATGGACGGTGGTGGTATTACTGTACTTGCATCGCGAGATAGTTGATTGTCTAGCATTACTCTACATCTTATCTGCCCTGCCCTCCACTTTCTCCGAATTATGATATCTACATTTACTCTTACCAAAATGTTGAATAAAGCCAATGCCACTTCACACGTTGATGTCTGCATTCCTCTTGTCACTACCTTTTCCCTTGTAACCCTGTACTTAATTAATTGCTATTTGATTATGTATCATCAGTCTGCACCTGAGCTTCATTATCCTCTGTTTCTTCCAATATTATTTGATCTATATTTACTCTTTGCAATGTGTAGAAAAATGGCAACACTTATAAAGAATTTTATTTGGGGAATTTATTGAATTATCCTTCCATCAACATGGTGATGGGCTTTGTCCACCCCGTGTTAACATATAATGTAAGTTCATCCTTCTCAAGCCTTCAAACTTTGTTCTAGTATATAGTTGGATATGCATCATTTCCTCCACCACTATTTACTTTGCTGTTTACATCTAATTGGATGTTTGCAACAACTACCAGTTTTAAATTGTAGTTGTAAAAACATGTTCCTTATGCAGAACAAATCCATTTATTTGCTTATATAATTGTGAAACCTGTTACGTGTCTCCTTGTTTCTATTTCAGACTCGTGTCTCTTATGCCAGGCAGAACTTTAGGGAAGATAGTGAGCCAAATCATATTGAGGACAACAAGATGACCCCAAGGTCCCATCTTGATGATGACAGTGAGTTGAAGCTACTCACCAGCAGGTGTGAGACAACCTCTATGCAGTCGCTGCCTCAATCAGTTCAACTTCTTCAGTCTCAACTTAATGTGGAAAGGCTTGCTTCAGCTCAGCTCTGACTTGAAGTCAAAGATGCAAGGAGGATGTCAGAGGAGTTCCTTGCGCACTAAGGTGCCATACAGCTAGGGATGGAGCATCTATCGTTGACACAACTGAGGTCTCATCAGCTTGTTCGGCTGCTTGCGGGGCCCGCCCTAGCCAGGCCTCATGCCTTCTGAAGTGCTCTCAATTTTGTATATTCTTTTATCAGCGCGTTTATATGCACTGGTGGCAACCTTTGTTGCCCAGTGTACGTAATCCGCGGTCATGTTGCTCTTTATTATCACCGGTAGCGAACTTTGATTCCTAGTGGATGTAATATGCCGTAATTTCTTTATTGTATAGTCTAGGTTTATTCTTTGGTCAGTATGCTGTAATTTAGGACAGAAGGTTTAGTCGACCTCAGTGTTGTCAGTCTTCATGCCGACCCGTTACTCATATGGGCCAAAACATGGGCCTATAATCATCTTGGGCCATTAGCAGGTCTAAACATATAGTAGTTTCCTACCATTAACAGGCCGAGTAAAGTACTTGCCAGCTGGGCCAGAGAATACCATGGGCTTTTAACAGGCTAAAACCTAGATTGGGCCTGCGTTGGGCCAAAAAATACATGGGCCAATACAGGCCGAAACTGCCGAAGGCCCATGTTTGGCCTAAATAGGAAGAGTAGTTAATAGGCCAAAAAATATCTCGGGCCAGTTTGGCCCAATAAAATTATGGGCTTTAAGCAGGCCGGTATCCATGCGGGCCATAGGCCCAAAAGTGTCACGGGCCATTATCAGATGGGCTATAAGCAGGCCTGATTCAACGCGGGTTGTAGTTAGGGGCAACTGTTCCACGGGCCATTAACAGGCCGATAGGCCTGTTGGGCTGAAATTTATCCACGAAGACCACGGGCCGTTAAGAGGCCTATATTTACTTCGGACAAGAAATAGCCCAGTTTCTATATGGGCCGTTAAAGGGCCTAAAGTTAAATCGGGCCGATAACGTCCCAGATGCACCACGGGCTGCTAACAAGCCGAAACTATCATCAGGCCGAATTGGTTAATGGGCATTTAACATGCTGAAATGCAAACATGTCTTAGAATGGGCCCAAAAGAACATTGGCATGTTAACGGGCCTGATCCGATATGGGCCGTAATTTGGCCCAGAACACGGCAGGCTGTGAACGGGCCTGATCTGCTATGGGCCTCAATTTGGCCCAAAACATGGTAGGTTGTTAACGGGCCAACCCACTAGTGTCTGAAAAAACATGTTGGGCCTTTAGCTAGGCCGACCTTTTCATCGGAATGGGCCTCTGTTGGGCTGTGCCACGTGCTGACGTATCATAGGCGCCTCATGTCCAATGAATGGACGACATCTGTCCCAATGTGAGCCAACACGTGTTTTCTCCGGCCAATGAGAATTTTACACCTGGAAAATCCTCATTGGTCTGGGCTGTTAGCGGGTTAGCGGATCCAAAACTGGACCCGATAGCTTAACGGTGACCCGTTATGGTGGATGCCACGTGTCGGTCACCCTTGACGAAAGCACTTCTATGACGCGTGATTTATCATCATGGAAGTGGACACTTCTGTGATGATAATTTTGGTAATGTCATGGAACACTTCTACGACATCACAGGTATGACTATCTTGATTTTGTCACAAAATTGTCATGGATGTGCATGCATGACAGAAAACCTACTATGACAAACACGTATCATCACAGAAGTGTCTTTTTTGTAGTGAAGGACGGGGGCGGCACAACGCAATTACACAGGTGCCCCTGGCGGTTCACATCTGATGGACATGTGGCGTGCATGCAACACATTGAATGTTGTTCCATGTTCCCACACATGCCTTGTTTGTCGGGTGGTCGTTCCAGCTTCTCTGGCATTCAGGAAAAAGAGATGTAGCATTGAAAGCGGTTTTAAATGTGTGTCTCTATATCTTCAGCTGACAAGGATGCAGTGAAGACATTCGACAAGTTTCAACAAAATGCATATGACTAGACAGACAGAGTTTGAGGAATAAGCATAGAAGAGGTTAGGGCCCGATCACATTCACTTAGTTCAGAAGATGACAAGTTTTGAAGACATAGCTATAAGTGAATGTTGTAGAGGACAGAACACACACACACACACACACACACACACACACACACATATATATATATATATACACACATATACACCAGAAACAGACCAAATCAACATTGCAAAGATAAACCTTGAAGTCAAATCAATGTTGAAGACAAACCAAATGCGAAGATAATGCAATCATGACGCCACAAAAAAATCTTCAAGAAGGTTTGGTGGTGGTGTTACCCACCGTATAGCAAGTATTAGACCCAGACACAGCACACAATTATCCTGGCACTCCGAAGTCAAATTCCACATTAATGTATTCACTCTTAGAGGGTATTGATTGAAGATATATGTTACTTAGTGTGTTGCACATCTAAGTCATCAATATGCATAAGCGTTAGGATGCGTGTCCAATCACAGGACAATTGAGGATTCTAAGATATTTAGCTCACACCGCAACTTGCAAAACCTTTTCTCATCCAAGGGCTTTATGAAGGTATCTTCCAATTGCTCTTCAGTGTTGACGTGAATGATATCAATATCTTCCTTCATGGCATGATCTCTAAGAAAGTGACGATGAATCTAAATGTGCTTTGTCTTCGAGTGCTGAACTGGGTTGTTGGCAATCTTGATGGCGCTTACATTGTCGTAGTAGAGTGGCACATCCTTCAGGTGGATGCCATAGTCCTTGAGAGTTTGCTTCATCCTTAGAAGCTGAGCGCAGCAAGATCTAGCAGCAATGTATTCGGATTCAACGATGGAGATACATACACAGTTCTACTTCTTTGAAGACCAACAGACAAGAGATCGTCCAAGAAAGTGACATGTGCCTGATGTGGACTTGCAATCAACCTTGTCACCACCATAATCAGCATCTGAGAGTCCAACTAGATCAAACTCTGAGCCCTTAGGATACCATAATCCTAGTGTTGGGGTGTAAGCCAAATATCGAAGAATTTGCTTCAGAGCTAAGTGATGCGATTCCTTTGGTGCCGCTTGGAATCGGGCACACATGCAAACACTAAGCATTATATCTGGCCTAGATGCACATAATTATAGTAAAGAACAAATCATGGAGCGGAATACCTTTTGGTCGAACTCTTTACCATTGTCGTCGGGGCCCAGATGACTTTTGGTTGGCATTGGCGTCGTGTACCATTTGCAGTCTTGCATTCCAAACTTCTTCAGGACATCTTTGAGGTATTTTTCTTGTGATATGAAGATGCCATTACTCTGCTGATGGATTTGAAGACCAAGGAAGAATTTCAGCTCAGCCATCATTGACATCTGATATTGCTCTTGCATCATATGCCCAGACTCATCATTGTATCTCTTATCAGTACAGCCGAAGATAATGTCATCCACATAGATTTGGCATACAAACAGTTCACCATCATATGTCTTCGTAAAGAGAGTGGGATCTTGTGAACCAGGTTTGAAGCCTTTGCTCTTCAGGAAGTCTTTGAGTGTGTCATACCAAGTGCGAGGTGCTTGTTTGAGGCCATACAGTGCCTTGTTGAGCTTGTATACCATGTCAGGATGCTTTGGGTCTTCAAAACCAGGTGGTTGTGCAACATACACTTCTTCTTCATTTTTGTCATTGAGAATGGCACTTTGACATCCATTTGATATAGAAGAATGTTGTTGTGGTTGGCATAGGCTAGCAGCATGCGAATGGCTTCGAGCCGAGCCACAGGAGCAAATGTTTCATCGAAGTCAATCCCTTCAACTTGTGTGTAACCTTGAGCAACGAGATGAGCCTTGTTTCTGACAACTTGACCATGCTCATCTTGTTTGTTGCGATAGATCCATTTGGTACCGGTGATATTGTGCTTGCGAGGATCTGGATGCTTTACAAGCTCCAATACATTGTTCAACTCGAACTATTGAAGCTCTTCTTGCATAGCTTGAATCCATTCAGGTTCCATGAAGGCTTCGTCAACTTTCTTGGGTTCTGATATTGAGGCAAATGCAAATTACCCATAGAAATTTGCTAGCTGTGTTGCTCTTGAACGAGTGAGGGGACCAGGTGCATTGATGCTATCAATTATCTTCTCAATTTGTACTTCATTTGCAGCACGAGGATGAACTGGACGAAGATTCTACCCTTGCTGAACATTTTCTTCATCTTCAGCATTGGATTCAGGCTGAGCAGTGTCTTCGGGCTGATTAGGTGTAGAAATGATGATTTCCTCTTTAGCATGTGCCTTTGAAGGTATTATTTCTCTAGTACCCATAAGCTTTATAGATTCACTTGGTGTAGCTTCATCTAGCACATTTGGCAGGTGCTCTCTCTATGAGTTGTTAGTCTCATCGAACCGCACATCCACAGTTTCAACCACTTTGTAGTGAAAGAGGTTGAAGACTCTGTAGGAGTGCAAATCCTTTCTGTAGCCAAGCATAAATCCTTCATGTGCTTTCGATGTGAATTTTGAAGTGTGATGCGGATCCTTGGTCTAGCACCTAGCACCAGATACTCTAAAATAGCTGATGTTTGGCTTCTTACCAGTTAGGAGCTCATATGATGTATTATTTAGGAACTAGTGAAGATAAACACGGTTGATGATGTGGCATGCAGTATCAATAGCTTCAGGCCAGAACTTCCTTGGAGTCTTGTACTCATCAAGCATCGTCCGTGCCATCTTAATGAGGGTTCTGTTCTTGCGCTCCACGATGCCATTCTACTGAGGTGTGTATGGAGACGAGAACTCATGTGTGATACCCAATGTATCAAGATAAGTGTCGAGGCCGGTGTTCTTGAATTCAGTGCCGTTGTCACTTTCTGATGTGCTTGATCTTCATGCCATAATTAGTCATGGCATGATTAGCGAATCGTCCGAAGACATCCTGCACTTCAGTCTTCTAGAGAATTATGTGCACCCATGTATATCTCGAGTAACCATCAACAATGATGAAGCCATAGAGGCAAGCAATGGTAGTGAGGGTAGAGTAGTGAGTAAGGCCGAATAAGTCCATGTGAAGCAGCTCGAAGGGATGTATCATTGTCATGATTGTCTTCGAGGTATGCTTGGCCCGAGTCATCTTTCCAGCTTTGCAGGCACCGCATAGAAGATCCTTCTTGAACTTGACGCCCTCAATACATATGACATGCTTCTTCTTCACAAGAGTGTGTAAGTTCCTCATGCCCACATGCCCTAGCCTCCAATGCCAGAGCCAGCACTCTGAAGCTTTTGCTAGAAGACATACGACCAACTGTGGTCCTGCTGAGAAATCTACCATGTACAGATCATCCTTTCGATACCCTTCAAAGACTAGAGATTTCTCAGATTCCATAAGCACAAGGCAATGAGATTTTCCAAATATCACAATCATGTTCAGATCACAAAGCATTGAGACAGACATTAAGTTGAAACCAAGGGATTCAACAAGCATCACTTTATCCATGTGTTGATCCTTTGAGAGTGCAACTCTACCTAGGCCGAATACCTTGCTTTTACCAGTGTCATAAAATGTGATGTCACTTTTGTCAGACAGACGTAGGGTTGAATCCATAAGAAGACTTCGATCACCAGTCATGTGGTTAGTGCATACACTATCCATAATCCACTCAGAAGCCTTTCCTGTCGTACCCTACAGTGCAGTTTGGGGGATAGGCTTCACCAAGGGAAATGTGAAGCATAAACATTTGACGAATAAGCATATTATCAAAGTTCAGATCCTTGTTAGGGTAGATAGGATGTTTGTCTAGAAATCCTAGGACGAAATACATAGTAAGACCATTCTGGCATTTTATCTTGTATCCCACAAGATGTTTTAGGTCCCCAGCATAAGCATCAGAAGCCTTTGATTTCCAGCTGGAGACCTTTCCCTGCAAAAGAGAGTTATTTTTTCTTAACCACCCACATCTTCAGGGGTGGCTTAGAAGCAATGAGTCTAAGTGCAGCATCTGAGAACTTTGGCTTTGGAGCCCTAGCAAATATTCTTGCAGGAGGTGAATAATACTCATAAGAATAGGCAGAAAAGTTCTTGGTCTTATGAACATAGTGGTTTGATGAAATACGCTCATATTCATAAGTTTGAGTATGGTTTCCCTGCAAAACATTGGCGTTAGGGTGTCTCAGATGAGTCCTCTGTCTGTATGAATCATTTAGACCATGTGAAGCCTTAGGTCTGGGGTTTGTCTCCTTCCGATGTGGTGTCATGATGACATTCACAGGAAGCTTCTCAAGACAACTTTTGGGCACCTAGATCTTCTTCAGCGGTGATCCATTCCTGCAGTTAGTACCAATATACCTGGCAAACATTTCACCATTCTGATTCTTAAACAGTTTATAGTTTGCATCAAAGGATTCATCAATGATAATCGGGTTAGCATAGGTGAAGCCAGATAAGGTAGATGGATCCATTGAAGGACCCTTTGCAGCAACCCATGTGGTTTTGGGGTACTACTCAGGCTTCCAGTATGAACCATCAACGTTCATTTTCCTCTCGAACCCAACACCCTCTTTTCTAAGGTTTCGGTTCAGAATCTTTTTCTTGAGTACATCACATAGAGTCTGATGCCCTTTGAGGCTTTTGTACATCCCTGTTTCAAGCAATGTCTTCAACCTAGCATTCTCGTTAGCAATGGTAGTGGTATCCTCAGAAGAGGGGTTAGTTACCACATCAGCAGTTGAAGATATAGCAACAGTAGCAGCAGTAGAACATTCAGCAACAGAGACAACATTATCACGCTCAAGACATTTTAAACATGGTGGCTCAAAGTCTTCCTAAGCGGTACTGATCTTTTGAGCACGAAGTGACTTGTTCTCCTTTTGAAGATCTTCATGAGACGCTCTCAGGTTCTCAAGTTCTTGCTTCCTTTGAAGATAATCATAGGAAAGCTTCTCAAGTTCTTCGTACTTAACATGAAGATTTTTAATGTCTTCAATTAAGGACTAAGTTCGAGTCATTTCCACGTCCAACAAGTCATCGCTTTTGTAGCAACTTTTGAATGTATTCCGTAGCATTTTGCTGTTCCGTTGCAATTTTAGCAAGTGTTTTGTAGCTAGGTTTAGATTCACATTCAGAGTCATCTTCACTGGATGTTTGAAAGTAAGCATCACGTGAGTTCACCTTGGCACCACATGCCATGAAGCAGTAGGTAGGAGCAGAGTCATCCTCATCATCAGCATCGGCATTGGCGATGATGTCATTGTCTTCGGAGTTGAAGATGGACTTGGCGACATAAGCTGAAGCTAGAGCCAGGCTTGCCACGCCTGAATCAGACTCCTCCTCCGACTCCACCTCCGCCTCCTCAGAAGCAGACTCCTCCTCTGAATCCATCTCCTTGCCAACAAACACACGAGCCTTGCTTGATGAGCTCTTCTTGTATGGTGAAGGCTTTGATGAAGACTTTGAAGAAGACTTTGAGGATTTCTTCTTCTTCTTGTCATCAGAATCATATTCCTTGCTCTTCTCCTTCTTCTTGGTGTCATTGTCCCATTGAGGACACTCAGAGGTTTCTTGCATTTGTGGCATGTTCTCTTCTTGTGGTCACAAGAAGAAGCTTCATCATTTCTTGAGCTGGATCTTGAAGACTTTCTGAAACCTTTCTTCTTGGAGAACTTCTGGAACTTCTTCATGAGCATAGCTAGCTCCTTTCTAATGTCTTCAGGATCCCCAGATCTGCAGTCAGATTCTTCTTTAGATGAGGACAAAACCTTTGCCTTCAAAGCCCGGGTTCGGCCATAGTTGGCGCCATAGATATCTCTCTTCTTAGATAACTGGAACTCATGTGTGTTCAGCCTCTCAAGTATGTCAGACGGATCGTGAGTCTTGAAGTCAGGACGTTCTTGAATCATCAGGGCCAGGGTGTCGAATTAGCTATCAAGTGATCTCAGGAGCTTCTTGATGATTTCGTGCTTGGTGATCTTAGTGGCACCAAGTGCGCGAAGCTCATTTGTGATATAAGTGAGGCGATCAAACATGAGTTGGACACTCTCATTGTCGTTTCTCTTGAAGCGGTTGAAGAGGTTGCGAAGAACATCAATCCTTGAATCTCTCTAAGTTGAGATGCCTTCGTTGACCTCGGAGAGCCAGTCCTAGACTAGCTTAGTAGTTTCCAGTGCACTCACACGGTCGTACTGTCCTTTGGTCAGATGACAACAGATGATGTTCTTGACAGTAGAATCTAGTTGAATGAACATCTTGACATCAGTAGTGGTGACACCTTCACCGCCCTTGGGAACGCCATTCTTGACGACATACCAGAGGTCGACATTAATGGCTTCAAGATGCATAGTCATCTTGTTCTTCCAATAGGGGTAATCAGTGCCATCGAAGACTAGGAACGCAGCGGAGACCTTGATTATCCCTGCAATCAACATATCTAAAACTCCAGGTGGTTAAACCGAATCACACAGAATAAGAGAGCACCTTGCTCTGATACCAATTGAAAGTGCAAGTTATCGACTAGAGGGGTGTGAGGGAGTCCTGGATTAGGGGGTCTCCGGACAACCGGACTATCTCCATTGGCCGGACTGTTAGACTATGAAGATACAAGATTGAAGACTTCGTCTCGTGTCCGGATGGGACTCTACTTGGTGTGGAAGGCAAGCTAGGCAATACGGATATGGATATCTCCTCCTTTGTAACCGACCTTGTGTAACCCTAACCCTCTCCGGTGTCTATATAAACCGAAGGGTTTTAGTCCGTAGGACAACAACCACAACTTACAATCATACCATAGGCTAGCTTCTAGGGTTTAGCCTCTCCGATCTCGTGGTAGATCTACTCTTGTACTACCCATATCATAAATATTAATCAAGCAGGACGTAGGGTTTTACCTCCATCAAGAGGGCCCGAACCTGGGTAAAACATCGTGTCCCCTGCCTCCTGTTACTATCCGGCCTAGACGCACAGTTCGGGACCCCCTACCCGAGATCCGGCGGTTTTGACACCGGCATTGGTGCTTTCATTGAGAGTTCCTCTATGTTGTCGCCGTTAGGCTTGATGGCTCCTACTATCATCGATAACGATGCGGTCCAGGGTGAGACTTTTCTCCCCGGACAGATCTTCATATTCGGCGGCTTTGCACTGCGGGCTAATTCGCCTGGCCATCTGGAGCAGATTCCAAGCTATGCCCCTGGCCATCAGGTCAGATTTGGAAGTTTGAACTACATGGACGACATCTGTGGAGACTTGATCTTCGACGGATTCGAGCCACAGCCGGGCGCGCCGCACTGTCACGATGGGTATGACCTAGCTCTGCCGCCGAACAGTACCCCAGAGGCCGCGCCCGCATCAGCTACGACCCTTATCTCGGAGCCAACTGCGCCAATCGAGGACGGGTGGCTAGACACCACCTCAGGGGCTGCAGTCTCAACGGCGATCGAGCCGAACACTAGCCAAATCCTCTGCGCAACCCATGACTCTAAGGTGCCGGACTCTTTTCCAGACTCCGAACCGCCCGCACCCCTACCAATCGAATCCGATTGGGTGCCGATCATGGAATTCACCGCCGCGGATATCTTTCAGCACTCGCCCTTCGGCGACATTCTGAATTCACTAAAGTCTCTGTCTTTGTCAGGAGAGCCCTGGCCGGTCTATGGCCAATAGGATTGGGATGCGGACGACGAAGGAATTCGACTCCCACCCACCACCCACTTCGTAGCCACTGTCGATGATTTAACCGACATGCTCGACTTCGACTCTGAAGACATCGATGGTATGGACGACGATGTAGGAGACGAACATGAACCAGCGCCTATAGGGCACTGGAAAGCCACCTCGTCATATGACATATACATGGTGGATACACCCAAAGAAGCCAATGGCGACGAGATAGCGGAGGATGACCCCTCCAAGAAGCAACCCAAGTGCCGACGTCAGCGGCGCCGCTCTAAGTCCCGCCAAAGCAAAAAGTGGTGATACCGGCATACGAGATAATAACACTCCAGAAAGTACCAAAGACAAAAACAATCCCCTCCAGCAAGATTTAGAGCAGGAGGATGGAGAAGCCAGCTCTCCTGAGAGAGCGGCAGACAGAGAGGAGGAGGATGACAATTACATGCCCCCCTCCGAAGACGAGGCAAGCCTCGACGACAATGAATTCACTGTACCAGAGGATCCCGTCGAACAAGAGCGCTTCAAGCACCGGCCTATGGCCACGGCAAATAGCCTGAAGAAAAAGCAGCAGCAGCTTCAAGCTGATCAAGACCTGCTAGCTGACAGATGGACTGAAGTCCTCGCGGCCGAGGAATATAAACTCGAGCACCCCTCCAGGAATTACCCAAAGTGCAGGTTACTACCCCGACTGGAGGAAGAAGCGTATGACATGGCTGATCGGCCACCTCGTGGCCGCGATTGAGAGGCATTCCAGCCAAAAGCTCAGCCTCCACCCCGACGCCATTCAAATAAAAAGGCATGGGGAGATACGCCAGACCTGTGAGACATATTGGAGGACAAAGCAAAGCATGCAAGATCGATCTATGGATCACGAGGGCGCACCACTCTGCGAGACGATAAACGTCATGCCGGATACAGTAAAAGCAAACCCGGCCGGGCCGAACACAGCGGGCAAGACACATTCGAGCTGCGTCGCGATATAGCCCAATACAGAGGCGCCGCACACCCCTTATGCTTCACAGACAAAGTAATGGAACATCAATTCCCAGAAGGTTTCAAACCTGTAAATATTGAATCATAGGACGGCACAACAGATCCCGCAGTATGGATCAAGGATTTCCTCCTCCACATCCACATGGCCCGCAGCACTGGCTTAACAGCTTGCCAGCAGACTCCATTGGCTGTTGGGAAGATCTAGGAGCCGCATTCCTTGACAACTTTCAGGGCACTTATGTCCGACAACCAGACGCCGATGACTTGAGCCACATAATTCAGCAGCCAAAAGAGTCGGCCAGGTAATTCTGGACTCGGTTCCTTACAAAGAAAAATCAGATCGTCGACTGTCCGGATGCAGAGGCCTTAGAGGCTTTCAAACACAACATCCGAGACGAGTGGCTAGCCCGGCACCTTGGTCAGGAAAAGCCAAAATCTATGGCAGCTCTCATGACACTCATGATCCGCTTTTGTGCGGGAGAAGATAGCTGGCTGGCTCGCAGTAATAACATATCAAAGAACCATGGTACCCCGGATACCAAGGACGGCAATAGCAGGTCACGTTGCAACAAACATAAGCGCCGTATTAACAGCGAAAATACCGAGGATACGACAGTCAATGCCGGATTCAAACGCTCTAAACCCGGTTTAGCGGAAAAAGCCATTCAAACAAAGTATGCCGGGTCCGTCCAGTTTGGACCGCATACTCGATCGCTCGTGTCAAATACACGGAACCCCAGACAAGCCAGCCAATCACACCAACAGGGATTGTTGGGTGTTCAAGCAGGCCGGCAAGTTAATTGCCGAAAACAAGGACAAGGGGCCGCATAGCGATGACGAGGAGGACCCCGGTAGCCGCACATCGGAGGACAGAAGAGGTTTCCCCCACAAGTGCGGACGGTGAACATGATATACGCAACCCACATCCCTAAGAGGGAGCGAAAGCGTGCGCTCAGAGACGTATATGCGTTGGAGCCAGTCGCCCCAAAGTTCAACCCTTGGTCGTCCTGTCCGATCACCTTCGATCGCAGGGACCACCCCACTAGTATCCGTCATGGTGGATTTGCCGCACTGGTCCTAGACCCAATCATTGACGGATTCCACCTCACTCGAGGCCTTATGGATGGCGGCAGTAGCCTGAACCTGCTTTATTAGGACACGGTGCGCAAAATGGGCATAGACCCCTCAAGGATCAAACCCACAAAAACGACCTTTAAAGGCGTCATTCCAGGTGTGGAGGCCCATTACACAGGCTCAATTACACTGGAAGTGGTCTTCGGATCCCCGGATAATTTCCAAAGGGAAGATTTAATCTTCGATATAGTCCTGTTCCGCAGTGGTTATCACGCGCTACTCGGGCGAACCGCATTTGCTAGATTCAATGCGGTACCACATTATGCATACCTCAAGCTCAGGATGCCAGGACCTCGTGGAGTTATTACAGTCAATGGAAACACAGAGAGCTCTCTCCGAACAGAGGAGCACACCGCGGCCCTCGCTGCAGAAGCGCAAAGCAGCCTTTGAAGGCAATCAACCAGTTCAGCGCTTCAAAGCCCGGATACCTTCAAGCGCGCTCGGAGCAATCGGCAAATAGACCACCTGGCACGATCTGAGCTCGCGTAGCAATACGGCGGCCACCCCAATCCCAGCCCAACGGCAAAACTCTTGCCGCGTGTATATAATTACGCATTAAAAATACCATGGGCACAGGTGGGGAGGGGGCACAACTGCGACACGCCCCAAGACGCGGCTTAAACCGCACTAGGGGCTTCTCGTTTCTTTTTTTCTTTTTTCTCAGGACCTTAATCTCTGGAAACACTCCCTGGCAGCACTATTGCCGAACACATGATGCAGCAACCAAGGAGGCAGACATCTACGTCATACCACGGAATTCCCAGGTGGATTACAGTAACGAGCGAAATATTCGATTTAATATCATTCCTCAGCTTCCCCTTGGAAGGGACATAGTCCTACTCTTTGCTTATCGCACTATCTGTATCACTCTGCTTTAACGCAATTTTTTGAATAAACAATGCATGACATTACGACTATTATTGTATTTTTGTTATATATATGTGTGTGTGTGTTCATTAATGACACCTTGCAACCGTACACTTTGGTACGGCCAATACACCAGGGGCTTACCTACCCCACAGTACGGTGTGAAAAGTCCGAACACTTTCACAAGTGCGGCACCCCGAACTTATAGCATTATATGCATCAGCTCCGAATCATGTCTTTGGTCAAATGTTGGGTTTGCCTGGCTCCTATGTTTTGGTACCTTACGTTCCGCTCTATCGGCTAAGGTAGCGCTAGGAGAACTACTGCGATTGTGCCCCGGTTCTGCTGGGTTCAGCACCTTAGTAGAGAAAGCAAAAACTGACTGTCATGATAAGGCGAGAGACTGGTCGCTGTTCGGCGAGGTTTTCGAGTCCCTAAAGACTTATGCCGCTTAGAGCGAGGGGCCGGCCCTGTCCAGCTTAAAGGCGTGTATCGCGCCCCAAATTCAGCCTTCCGAATACCAGGGGCTTCGCCAAAATTTAAAATTATAGAATTCTATGGCTAAGTGAGAGTGATAAAGCATTATTAGTCCGGTTGCCTTGTTCGCTGTGCTCAGCACCTCCCTCGAAGGACCCAAACATAGGAACAAGAGTGCTCAGGTTTATCCCGAACACCCCAGCACTCGTGGCATGGGTGCAGTAGCCGAGGACTAGCCATCTCTCAGATTGGATAAACAGCCAAACAGAAGGTAATATTTTAAATTCAAACAAGCATTGCATAGCGCATATGAAACAATTTTTCATAAATACAGGATAAAACGAGCAAGCTCACTCAAATATTACATCTTTTGAACACTCGTCCGCTATGAGACGGGCACCCGGCAGAACACCCTCGTAGTACATCTCGGGGTAACGGTGCTCCTTGCCCTCCAGCGGCCCCTCCTTGATCAGCTTCACGGCGTCTAGCTTGACCCACTGCAATTTCACACGGGCGAAAGCCCGACGTGCACCTTCAATGCAGACAGATCGCTTGACGACCTCCAGCCGCGGGCAGGCATCCACAAGCCGCCTCACCAGGCCGAAGAGGCTGTTCGGAAGGGCGTCGCCAGGCCACAACCAGACTATAAAGCTCTTCATAGCCCGATCGGCTGCCTTATGTAGCTCAACCATCTGCTTCAGCTGGTCGCTCATTGGCACCGGGTGTTCGGCCTCAGCATACTGAGACCAGAACACCTTCTCCGTTGAGCTTCCATCCTCAGCCTGGTAAAATTGTGCGGCATCGGACACACTGCGGGGCAAATCTGCGAATGCTCCTGGAGAGCTCAGAATTCGGGTAAGTAATCGGTAATTTAGTTTTACATGCTTGCTTTGCATATAGAAAGCCTTACCCGCCGCTATCTTCTTCATTGCGTCGATCTCCTGGAGGGCCTTTCGGGCTTCGGCCTTTGCACTTTTTGCGCTTTCGAGGGCCGCGGCAAGCTCAGACTCTCGCGTCTTTGAGTCAAGCTCCAACGCCTCGTGCTTCGCCACGAGAGCCTGGAGCTCTTGCTGCACCTCGCCCACCCGAGTCTCATGCTTCTCTCGCTCGGTGCGCTCCTTGGCCACTTTATCTTCGTCCTTGGTTAGCGCTTGCTTCAGGGTCGCCACCTCGGTCGTGGCCCCTGGCAAATATACGATGATCCTGTCATTTTGCAATCGCGTCTTCTTTTATATGTACATATCTATAGACAGGGTATTACTTACCCTTGTTATCCTTGAGCTGCCTCTTGGCAAGTCCGAGCTCTTTCCTGGACCCCTCGAGGTCCTGCTTCAGTACGACGACCTCCGCAGTCAGTGCGGCGGACGCTAGCAGCGAAGCCTGCATATGCATATTGACATACTTATATTAGACTCCTACGATATTATTTGATCCTCTATTCGGCTTTTCTTTGTGAACACCGAACAAAGCATCAAGGGCTACTGTCTATGCGGTAATATTTCTACTACATGTTAAAACACTTACCTCGAAGCCTGTTAGAAGGCTGGCACAGGCTTCAGTCAACCCGCTCTTGGCGGACTAAACCTTCTGGACCACCGCACTCATAATAGTACTCTGCTCCTCGTCGATGGAAGCGCTACGAAGCGCTTCCAGCAGATTATCCGACGCCTCTGGATGGACAGAGGTCACCGGCACAGGCGTCTTGCCCCTCTTAGAAGGAGGCCACCTGCCTGAGCCTGGGACCGCTGGAGGTTCCGACACTGTGTTCGGCTGAGGGCCGAACTCGGAGCTCTCAGGGGCCCCGTCCCCTCGGCTCCCGGAGTCCGGAAGGTCGCCTTGAGGCGCCTCCGGGACTGTCTCCCCTCAATCCGGTGCCTCTTGAGACAACACCTCAGCATCGTCGGCAGGATGAGGGGAGGTGGCGGTCGGGATTGGATCGCTATCCATGTCCGACAAGCCTAGGGAGTCGTCCGATGATACATCGATACTGGCTCGTGGCGGCCTGCATGATTATGTTCGGCGTTAGGGAAGACAGTGCGACAAAGGAATTCTATGAGTTACTCTTGTATCCAAATACTTACGATCTCCCCGGGGGCTTGGCCCTGGGCAACCACTCGTCTTCGCCTTCGTCGGCGGCAGTGGAACTGTCCGGAAGGAGAGTCCTTCCCTTCTTGGACCCTTCGGCCCCCTAGTTGGGGCGGCCTTCCATTTCTTATCTCCCCCAGCCGATGGGGGAGCATCTTCATCTTCTTCCTCGTCTTCGGGGGAAGAGTGCACCGCAGAGTCATCGGACGGTGAGTCCGATGACGCCTGGCGTCGAGAACTCTTTCGGGTTCCCTTGGCCTTCTTGGTCTTCTCCGGCACCGTATAAGGGGCCGGAGTCAGCATCTTCGTCAGAAGAGTGTCTGCGGGGCCTTCGGGCAAAGGAGCCGGATAGTCGATCTGTTCGGCCGTCTCCTGCCAGTCCTGTCAAAGGTACGGGAGTTTAGATCCCGCATGGAGTCAATCTACAAAAAATAAGTATCATGTGAAAGGTAAAGCAGCTTACCGCACTGGCTTGGTGCTTCGAGTTGAACCCGCGATCCTCAGTAATAGGAGGGGGGACCTCAGCGCATTTGAACAGCACCCTCCAGGCATCTTCGTGAGTCATGTCGAAGAGCCTATTCAGGGTTCGGTGCTGCGCCGGGTCGAACTCCCACAAGTTGAACTCCCGTTGTTGGCACGGGAGCATCCGGCGGTGGAGCATGACCTGGATCACGTTGACAAGTTTGAGCTTCTTGTTCACCATGTTTTGAATACATGCTTGGAGTCCGATCAGCTCTCCCAAACTACCCCAGGATAGGCCCTTCTCTTTCCAGGAAGTGAGCCGCGTGGGGATGCCAGATCGGAATTCGGGGGCCGCTGCCCATGCAGGGTCGCGCGGCTCGGTGATGTAGAACCACCCCGATTGCCACCCCTTTATGGTTTCCACAAAGGAGCCCTCGAGCCATGTTACGTTGGGCATCTTGCCCACCATGGCGCCTCCGCACTCCGCCTGGCGCCCGCCCACAACCTTCGGCTTGACATTGAAGGTCTTCAACCATAAGCCGAAGTGGGGCTTGATGCGGAAGAAGACCTCGCACACAACGATAAACGCCGAGATGATGAGGATGAAGTTCGGGGCCGGATCGTGGAATCCAGGCCGTAATAGAACATGAGCCCCCGGACGAATGGTTGGAGAGGGAATCCCAGTCCGCGGAGGAAATGGGTGAGGAACACTACACTCTCATGAGGCCTGGGGGTGGGGATGAGCTTCCCCTCATCTGGGAGCCGGTGCGCGATGTTGTTAGGAAGGTATCCGGCTCTCCTCATCTTCTTGATGTCTCCCTCTGTGACGGAGGAGACCATCCACCTGCCTCCCGCTCCGGACATGGTTGGAGAAGGTTGAGGTGGGAAGTGCGGACTTGGGCGCTAGAGCTCGAGTGTGCGAGAACGGATGAGCAAAGGAGGAAGAAGGGTTGGATAGAAAGGTGAATCCTTATCCCTTTATATGAGCGGACGAAGCTAAGCGTCCCCACTTTCCTGGTAAAACTTGCTTATCCCCCAAGCACCGTAATTGATGGCGTGGTTGGGTTACCCACGCCCGTATTGATGAGAATCCTGTAATAAGGGGACACGATCTCTGCTTTGACAAGACGTGTCGAAAAACTGCCTCGCGTTATGTGCGGGGCTGGTTAAAGGAAACGGTTCATATAATCACCGGGCCATGACATAACGTCATGCGGTCAAAACAAGTCGGCAAATTAGATTTGCGAAAATATTATTCTCTCTACGGTGGTATGTGGAACTTATTTTGCAGGGTCGGACACTATCCTCGTATTCAAATTCTTCTGTGATGTATTCAGAGAAGGAACCCGCCTTGCAATGCTGAAGACAATACTGTGCGCCGGACTCATCGTCATTGAAGCCTGGTTCAAGGGCTACTGAGGGAGTCCTGGATTAGGGGGTCTCCGGACAGCCAGACTATCTCCATTGGCCGGACTGTTAGACTATGAAGATACAAGATTGAAGACTTCGTCTCGTGTCCGGATGGGACTCTACTTGGCATGGAAGGCAAGCTAGGCAATACGGATATGGATATCTCCTCCTTTGTAACCGACCTTGTGTAACCCTAACCCTCTCCGGTGTCTATATAAACCGAAGGGTTTTAGTCCGTAGGACAACAACCACAACTTACAATCATACCATAGGCTAGGTTCTTGGGTTTAGCCTCTCCGATCTCGTGGTAGATCTACTCTTGTACTACCCATATCATCAATATTAATCAAGCAGGACATAGGGTTTTACCTCCATCAAGAGGTCCCGAACCTGGGTAAAACATCGTGTCCCCTGCCTCCTGTTACCATCTGGCCTAGACACACAGTTCGGGACCCCCTAACCGAGATCCGCCGGTTTTGACACCGACAGGGTGAATAGGCGACGAAAGTCTTCAAAACATGAGGTATTTGAAGACAAATAGTAGAAATGAACCAATTGATATGCGGTGGAAGGTAGACTACACTAGACAGACCATAGTCAATTAAGCAATGAAGTGAAAGCACGAAGACTATCAGCAGCTAGGTAGTATGGATCAGGATGGAAGACAGTATGAAGCGAAATAGTTAATAGTCTTCACTCAGTGAAGTCAATCAAAACAGACAGGTAGGCAATGACTTCATAAAGGGAAGTGAAGGATAGAACTAGTTTCTTGGTGAAGACAAGGATTTGGTAGACCTATTCCAGTTGCTGTGACAACTGTACGTCTGGTTAGGGAGGCTGAAATTTAACTCAGAAGAGCATGTGTTCACCTTATTCCCCTTGAGCTAAGGACACCCAGTCCTCGCTCAATCACTTTGGTAAGTCTTCAAGGTAGAGTTCCAAACCTTCACAGACTTTATTCACTAGCAATCCACAATGGCTCTTGGATGCTCAGAACGCGACGCCTAACCGGCTGGAGGATTCACATTCCTCAAGTGTAACAAGTCTTCAGGTCACGCAGACAGAAAGACTTCAATTATGCCTAACACTCTTCGAAGGTGGGTTGCTCTCAAACGACAAAAGCCGTGCACTAACTCTGAGCAGCCACCAATTTATGGTCTAGGGGTGGGCTATTTATAGCCAAGAGGCAACCCGACCTGATTTGTCCGAAATGACCCTTGGTCACTAAGGAACCGACATGTGTCCAATGGTCGGATTTCAAACACACGTGGCAGCTTGACTTGGGCTACAAGTAAAGCTGACTCATCTGGCTCTAGATAAGATTTGCTCTCATTGTCTTCGCTCGAACACATAGGATTTGGTAGAGCATCACTGCAGTCACTCTGACTTTGTTCACATGTACCCCACTTAACAGTACGGTGATCCCTATGACTCAACAAAGAAGAAAAGGAAACTACGAAACAACTATGTCTTCGCACTGCGTAGTCTTCATATGAATGTCTTCTCATTTCATAATCTTCATCGTGAATGTCTTCACGTACCACCATTGTCTTCAATGTCTTCACACATATTTAGGGGTCATCTCTGGTAGGTAAACCGAATCAATAAGGGACTACTACCTGTGTTATCCTGCAATTCTCAGAAACACATTAGTCCCTCAACCAAGTTTGTCATCAATACTCCAAAACCAACTAGGGGTGGCACTAGATGCACTCACACACCATTAAAGTAATCCCATATTTGACGAATGTCATTGTTGATCGTAATGCTTCCGGTAACATGAAGCATTGCTGACGTTTTAAAAATTCTACTGTCCTTGCTTGATTTCCATGTACATAATCAAGATGCTTCTTTTCATTTTGTGTATGTTTCGTATCTTGTTATTAACCAGCAACTGTTTTCTTTCTATCTTTTTGTGCAGATAGGGATATCCATTTCACCTTGATGCTATTGTGACCTTTTGGCGAAGTGCACAGAACACTTTTTTGGAATGAGTGTCTTGTGCAGTTCAACTAAAATGTCACGTGGGCAATAACACTCAATTTTGGTGGAACTGCACAAAATTATGATTGGAGTTTCCAAAATCTCCGTCAAATTTTGCTGGTAATCTTGTGCAACATTTTATTAGCTTTTGCAAGACGATCCATCACTGTCACCACAATGGCACTTTATGTTAGTGCAATTGCACACAAGGATAAGCAAATTATAGTTTCACCTTACATGAGTAGGACATCCAGCCTTAATGCTGCTCAATTTTAGTGCAACTACTAAAGAAGAACCTACCAACTCATGAGAGCAAGTACTTCTTGCTAGCTGAATGATACAATCTTTGCTTCATTTCAGGTGAATTGCAGAAAAAGTCACATAAATTGAATCATCAAGTGGAGCTGCAGGTTGACTTCAACTAGTGCCACTATTATAGTAATCATGCTATTTCTTATCTGTGCAAACAGGAATACTCAACTACTGATGTTCTGATAGTCAAGAGCATTCGCCAAGTTCTTGGGTTGTTTGACACGGCTAGCAAAGATGGATTTAATCCCGATACTCACTTTATCAAAAGGCCCTAATGGGTTGGTTCTGAATCTTGCAAGCTGGGAATCAATGAGATGTGTTGGCATCTTTTTTGTACTTATTATTTGAATCTTATTTGTTGGTTCTGAATCTTGCAAGCTAGGAATCAATGACATGTGTAGGCATCTTTGTTGTACTTATTATTTGAATCTTGATTGACGGTTCTGAATCTTGCAAGCTGGGAAACGTGGCATGATGATGCAGAGGACAACAACCATAACAAACAGTTCAAACTTGGTAATATTATCTGTGTGAAAGTGTGACAAATGTGCTGATCATGTGCGTCCTGAGAATAATAATTCTAATTGTTGTGCATGTTGATCCCATGGCAACGATAGAATGAGCCAATGCATTGCTTGTTTTAAGAATAAATTTTACTTAAAGCTAATTAAATTTAAGTAATGTGACCACTAACACTTGTTATTACATTACTAATACAGACCCGCTCGTGAACTGACGTGTGGCCGAAATAGGTTTCTTAATGGAAGCGTTTGGATGCGACGTGGGTGCATGTTCTGTCGAGCATGCAGCGGGTGAGGGAGGGGTAGTAACTGTTGTCACCTGTACACACTCAGTTTATTGTTGAATCCAGTCCCTCGAGTGCTAAAAATTAACTGCTGTCGCCGCCTACCCACTCGTTCACTTGAAGAGACTCCAATGGAGATAAAAGGGGTGAGCCTGCTAGATATGGACTTTAGCAAGGAATTCACCTTTGAGTTCACCGTTCAGTCCCATGGCTGCACCAAGTTGAATGTGATGTACACCAACGATCCAGACTCGGTGAAGCTCTGCCTTGTTGGGGAACGTAGCAGAAATTCAAAAATTTTCCTACGTAACACCAAGATCTATCTATGGAGAGACCAGCAACGAGTAGAAAGGGGAGTGCATCTACATACCCTTGTAGATCGCTAAGCGGAAGCGTTCAAGTGAACGGGGTTGATGGAGTCGTACTCGTCGTGATTCAGATCACCGATGATCAAGTGCCGAACGGACGGCACCTCCGCGTTCAACACACGTACAGCCCGGTGACGTCTCCCACTCCTTGATCCAGCAAGGAGAGAGGGAGAGGTTGAGGAAGACTCCATCCAACAGCAGCACAACGGCGTGGTGGTGGTGGAGGAGCGTGGCAATCAGCAGGGCTTCGCCAAGCACCATGGGAGAGGAGGAGGAGGGAGAGGGGCAGGGCTGCACCAACGAGAGATCAAATCGCGTGTTATGGGCAGCCCCTAGGCCTCATATATATAGGGGAAAGGGAGGGCTGCGCCCCCTTTAGGGTTTCCCACCCCCCAAGGGGTGCGGCCAGCCCTAGATGGCAAAGGGGGCGGCGGCCAGGAGGGGGAGAGAGGGGAGGCGCCCACTAGGTGGGCCTTAAGGCCCATCTGGACTAGGGTTTGCCCCCTCCCACTCTCCCTTACGCCTTGGCACCTTGTGGGGGGCGCACCAGCCCACCTAGGGGCTGGTCCCCTCCCACACATGGCCCACGCAGCCTTATGGGGCAGGTGGCCCCACTTGGTGGACCCCCGGGACCCTCCCGGTGGTCCCGGTACAATACCGATATCGCCCGAAACTTTTCCGGTGACCAAAACAGGACTTCCCATATATAAATCTTTACCTCCGGACCATTCCGGAACTCCTCGTGACGTCCGGGATCTCATCCGGGACTCCGAACAACATTCGGTAACCACATACAAGCTTCCTTTATAACCCTAGCGTCATCGAACCTTAAGTGTGTAGACCCTACGGGTTCGGGAGACATGCAGACATGACCGAGACGTTCTCCGGTCAATAACCAACAGCGGGATCTGGATACCCATGTTGGCTCCCACATGTTCCACGATGATCTCATCGGATGAACCACGATGTCAAGGACTTAATCAATCCCGTATTCAATTCCCTTTGTCTAGCGGTATTTTACTTGCCCGAGATTCGATCGTCGGTATACCGATACCTTGTTCAATCTCGTTACCGGCAAGTCACTTTACTCGTTCCGTAACACATCATCCCGTGATCAACTCCTTGGTCACATTGCGCATATGATGATGTCCTACCGAGTGGGCCCAGAGATACCTCTCCGTTTACACGGAGTGACAAATCCCAGTCTCGATCCGCATAAAACAATAGATACTTTCGGAGATACCTGTAGTGTACCTTTATAGTCACCCAGTTACGTTGTGACGTTTGATACACCCAAGGCACTCCTACGGTATCCAGGAGTTACACGATCTCATGGTCAAAGGAAGAGATACTTGACATCGGCAAAGCTCTAGCAAACGAACTAACCGATCTTTGTGCTAGTCTTAGGATTGGGTCTTGTCCATCACATCATTCTCCTAATGATGTGATCCCGTTATCAACGACATCCAATGTCCATAGCCAGGAAACCATGACTATCTGTTGATCACAACGAGCTAGTCAACTAGAGGCTCACTAGGGACATATTGTGGTCTATGTATTCACATGTGTATTACGATTTCCGGATAATACAGTTATAGCATGAATAAAAGACAATTATCATGAACAAGGAAATATAATAATAATACTTTTATTATTGCCTCTAGGGCATATTTCCAACAATCTCCCACTTGCACTAGAGTCAATAATCTAGTTCACATCGCCATGTGATTAACACTCATAGGTCACATCGCCATGTGACTAATACCCAAGAGTTTACTAGAGTCAGTAGTCTAGTTCACATCACTATGTGATTAACACTCAATGAGTTTTATGTTTGATCATGTTGCTTGTGTGAGAGGTTTTTAGTCAACGGGTCTGAACCTTTCAGATCCGTGTGTGCTTTACAAATCTCTATGTCATCTCCTAGACGCAGCTACCACGCTCTATTTGGAGCTATTCCAAATAACTGTTCTACTTGGAGCTATTCTAAATTGTTGCTCATTATATGTATCCGGTATCTCTACTCAGAGCTATCCGGATAGGTGTCAAGCTTGCATCGACGTAACCCTTTACGATGAACTCTTTTACCACCTCCATAATCGAGAAAAATTCCTTAGTCCACTAATTACTAAGGATAACTTTGACCGCTGTCCTGTGAGCCATTCTTGGATCACTCTTGTACCCCTTGACTGACTCATGGCAAGGCACACTTCAGGTGCGGTACACAGCATAGCATACTGAAGATCCTACGTCTAAAGCATAGGGGACGACCTTCGTCCTTTCTCTCTATTCTGCCATGGTCGAGCTTTAAGTCTTAACTTCATACCTTACAACTCAGGCAAGAACTCCTTCTTTGACTGATCCATCTTGAACACCTTCAAGATTATGTCAAGGTACGTGCTCATTTAAAAGTATTATTAAGCATTTTGATCTATCTTATTGATCTTGATGCTCAATGTTCAAGTAGCTTGATCCAGGTTTTCTATTGAAAACACCTTTCAAATAACCCTATATGCTTTCTAGAAATTCTACATCATTTCTGATCAACAATATGTCAACAACATATACTCATCAGAAATTCTATAGTGCTCTCACTCACTTCTTTGGAAATACAAGTTTCTTATAAACTTTGTATAAATCCAAAATCTTTGATCATCTCATCAAAGCGTACATTCCAACTCCGAGATGCTTACTCCAGTCCTTAAAAAGGATCGCTGGAGCTAGCATACCTTTTAGCATCCTTAGGATCGACAAAACTTTTCTGATTGTATTGCATACAACCTTTCCTTACGAAAACTAGTAAGGAAACTTGTCTTGACATCCATCTGCCAGATTTCGTAAATGCAGCTAATGCTAACATGATTCCGACGGACTTAAGCATCGCTACGGATGAGAAAATCTCATCGTAGTCAACTCCTTGAACTTGTGAAAAACTTTTCGCCACAAGTCGAGCTTCATGGATGGTGACATTTCCATCCACGTCCGTCTTCTTCTTAAAAGGTCCATTTATCTCAATGGATTGCCGATCATCGGGCAAGTCCATCAAAGTCCATGCTTTGTTTTGATATATGGATACTATCTCGGATTTCATGGCTTCTAACCATTTGTCGGAATTCGGGCCCACCATCGCTTCTCCATAGCTCATAGGTTCATTGTTGTCTAGCAACATGACCTTCAAGACAGGATTACGTACCACTCTGAAGTAGTACGCATCCTTGTCATCCTACGAGGTTTGGGAGTGACTTGATCCGAAGTTTCATGATCAATATCATAAGCTTCCACTTCAATTGGTGTAGGTGCCACAGGAACAACTCCCTGTGCCCTGTCACACACTAGTTGAAGAGACGGTTCAATAACCTCATCAAGTCTCCACCATCCTCCCACTCAATTCTTTCAAGAGAAACTTTTCCTCGAGAAAGGACCCGATTCTAGAAACAATCCATATTGCTTTCGGATCTGAATTAGGAGGTATACCCAACTGTTTTGGGTGTCCTATGAAGATGCATTTTATCCGCTTTGGGTTCGAGCTCAATCCTGAAACTGTTTCACATAAGCGTCGCAGCCCCAAACCTTTAAGAAACGACAACTTAGGTTTCTCTAAACCATAATTCATACGGTGTCATCTCATCGGAATTACGTGGTGCCCTATTTAAAGTGAATGTGGTTGTCTCTAATGCCTAACCCATGAACGATAGTGGTAATTTGATAAGAGACATCATGGTACGCACCATATCCAATAGGGTGCAACTATGATGTTCGGACACACCATCACACTATGGTGTTCCAGGCGGTATTAATTGCGAAACAATTTCCACAATGTCTTAATTGTGTGCCAAAACTCGTAACTCAGATATTCATCTCTATGATCATATCATAGACATTTTATCCTATTGTCATAATGATCTTCTACTTCACTCTGAAATTATTTGAACCATTCAATAATTCAGACTTGTGTTTCATCAAGTAAATATTCTCAACATCTACTCCAATCATCTATGAAGTAAGAACATAACGATACTCACTCCATGCCTCAGCACTCATTCGACTGCACACATCAAAATGTGTTACTTCCAACAAGTTGCTATCTTGTTCCATCTTACTGAAAATGAGGCTTTTCAGTCATCTTGCCCATGTGGTATGATTTGCATATGTCAAGTGATTCAAAATCAAGTGAGTCCGAACGATCCATTTGCATGGAGTTTCTTCATGCATATACACCAATAGACATGGTTCACATGTCTCAAACTTTTCAAAAACGAGTGAGTCCAAAGATCCATCAACATGGAGCTTCTTCATGCGTTTTATACCATTATGACTTACATGGCAGTGCCACAAGTAAGTGGTACTATCATTACTATCTTATATCTTTTGGCATGAAAATGTGTATCACTACGACCGAGATTCAATAAACCATTCCTTTAGGTGCAAGACCATTGAAGGTATTATTCAAAAATAGAGTAACCATTATTCTCCTTAAATGAATAACCGTATTGCGATAGACATAATCCAATCATGTCTATGCTCAACGCAAACACCAATCTCGGTGGTAGAGGGAGCGTGCGATACTTGATCATATCAACCTTGGAAACACTTCCAACATATATCGTCAGCTCACCTTTAGCTAGTCTCCGTTTATTCCGTAGCTTTTATTTCGAGTTACTAACACTTAGCAACCGAACCGGTATCCAATACCCTGGTGCTACTAGGAGTACTAGTAAAGTACACATTAACATAATGTATATCCAATATACTTCTATCGACCTTGCCAGCCTTCTCATCTACCAAGTATCTAGGGTAATGCTGCTCCAGTGGTTGTTCCCCTTATTACAGAAGCACTTAGTCTCGGGTTTGGGTTCAACCTTGGGTTTCCTCACTAGAGCAGCAGCTGAATTGCCGTTTCATGAAGTATCCCTTTGTTCCCTTGCCCTTCTTGAAACTAGTGGTTTCACCAACCATCAACAATTGATGCTCCTTCTTGATTTCTACTTTCGCGGTGTCAAACAACGCGAATATTTCAAGGATCATCATATCTATCCCTGATATGTTATAGTTCATCACAGAGCTCTAGCAGCTTGGTGGTAATGACTTCGGAGAAACTATCACTATTTCATCTGGAGGATCAACTCCCACTCGATTCAAGTGATTGTTGTACTCAGACAATCTGAGCACAAGCTCAACAATTGAGCTTCTCTCCTTAGTTTGCAGGCTAAGAAAATCGTCGGAGGTCTTATACCTCTTGACGTGGGCACGAGCCTGAAATCCTAATTTCAGCCCTCGAAACATCTCATATGTTCTCCGGTCAATAACCAACAGCGGGATCTGGATACCCATGTTGGCTCCCACATGTTCCACGATGATCTCATCGGATGAACCACGATGTCAAGGACTCAATCGATCCCGTATACAATTCCCTTTGTCTATCGGTATGTTACTTGCCCGAGATTCGATCGTCGGTATACCGATACCTTGTTCAATCTCGTTACCGGCAAGTCACTTTACTCGTTCTGTAACACATCATCCCGTGATCAACTCCTTGGTCACATTGCGCATATGATGATGTCCTACCGAGTGGGCCCAGAGATACCTCTCCGTTTACACGGAGTGACAAATCCCAGTCTCGATCCGCATAAAACAATAGATACTTTCGGAGATACCTGTAGTGCACCTTTATAGTCACCCAGTTACGTTGTGACGTTTGATACACCCAAAGCACTCCTACGGTATCCAGGAGTTACACGATCTCATGGTCAAAGGAAGAGATACTTGACATTAGCAAAGCTCTAGCAAACGAACTACACGATCTTTGTGCTATGCTTAGGATTGGGTCTTGTCCATCACATCATTCTCCTAATGATGTGATCCCGTTATCAACGACATCCAATGTCCATAGCCAGGAAACCATGACTATCTGTTGATCACAACGAGCTAGTCAACTAGAGGCTCACTAGGGACATATTGTTGTCTATGTATTCACACGTGTATTACGATTTTCGGATAATACAGTTATAGCATGAATAAAAGACTATTATCATGAACAGAGAAATATAATAATAACACTTTTATTATTGCCTCTAGGGCATATTTCCAACAGTCTCCCACTTGCACTAGAGTCAATAATCTAGTTCACATCGCCATGTGATTACCACTCACATGTCACATCGCCATGTGACTAATACCCAAGAGTTTACTAGAGTCAGTAGTCTAGTTCACATCACTATGTGATTAACACTCAATGAGTTTTATGTTTGATCATGTTGCTTGTGAGAGAGGTTTTAGTCAACGGGTCTGAACCTTTCAGATCCGTGTGTGCTTTACAAATCTCTATGTCATCTCCTAGATGCAGCTACGACGCTCTATTTGGAGCTGTTCCAAATAACTGTTCTACTTGGAGCTATTCTAAATTGTTGCTCCATTATATGTATCCGGTATCTCTACTTAGAGCTATCTGGATAGGTGTTAAGCTTGCATCGACGTAACCTTTACGACGAACTCTTTTACCACCTCCATAATCGAGAAAATTCCTTAGTCCACTAGTTACTAAGGATAACTTTGACCGCTGTCCTGTGATCCATTCTTGGATCACTCTTGTACCCCTTGACTAACTCATGGCAAGGCACACTTCAGGTGCGGTACACAGCATAGCATACTGAAGAGCCTACGTCTTAAGCATAGGGGACGACCTTCGTCCTTTCTCTCTATTCTGCCGTGGTCGAGCTTTAAGTCTTAACTTCGTACCTTACAACTCAGGTAAGAACTCCTTCTTTGACTGATCCATCTTGAACACCTTCAAGATCATGTCAAGGTATGTGCTCATTTGAAAGTATTATTAAGCATTTTGATCTATCCTTATAGATCTTGATGTTCAATGTTCAAGTAGCTTAATCTAGGCTTTCCATTGAAAAATACTTTCAAAATAACCCTATATGCTTTCTAGAAATTCTACATCATCTCTGATCATCAATATGTCAACAACATATACTCATCAGAAATTCTATAGTGCTCCCACTCACTTCTTTGGAAATACAAGTTTCTTATAAACTTTGTATAAATCCAAAATCTTTGATCATCTCATCAAAGCGTACATTCCAACTCCGAGATGCTTACTCCAGTCCTTAGAAGGATCGCTGGAGCTAGCATACCTTTTAGCATCCTTAGGATCGACAAAACTTTTCTGATTGTATTGCATACAACCTTTCCTTACAAAAACCGGTAAGGAAACTTGTCTTGACATCCATCTGCCAGATTTCATAAATGCAGCTAATGCTAACATGATTCCGACGGACTTTAAGCATCGCTACGAATGAGAAAATCTCATTGTAGTCAACTCCTTGAACTTGTGAAAAAACTCTTCACCACAAGTCGAGCTTCACAGACGGTGAAATTACCGTCCACGTCCATCTTCTTCTTAAAATCCATTTATCTCAATGGCTTGCCGATCATTGGGCAAGTCCACCAAAGTCCATGCTTTGTTCTGATATATGGATCCTATCTCGGATTTCATGGCTCCTAACCATTTGTCGGAATTTGGGCCCACCATCGCTTCTCCATAGCTCGTAGGTTCATTGTTGTCTAGCAACATGACCTTCAAGACAGGATCACCTTACCACTCCGAAGTAGTACGTGTCCTTGTCGTCCTACGAGGTTTGGTAGTGACTTGATCCGAAGTTTCATGATCAATATCATAAGCTTCCACTTCAATTGGTGTAGGTGCCACAGGAACAACTTCCTGTGCCCTGCCACACACTAGTTGAAGAGACGGTTCAATAACCTCATCAAGTCTCCACCATCCTCCCACTCAACTCTTTCGAGAGAAACCTTTCCTCGAGAAAGGACCCGATTCAAGAAACAATCCATATTGCTTTCGGATCTGAATTAGGAGGTATACCCAACTGTTTTGGGTGTCCTATGAAGATGCATTTTATCCGCTTTGGGTTCGAGCTTAATCCTGAAACTTTTTCACATAAGCATCGCAGCCCCAAACCTTTAAGAAACGACAACTTAGGTTTCTCTAAACCATAATTCACACGGTGTCATCTCATCGGAATTACGTGGTGCCCTATTTAAAGTGAATGTGGTTGTCTCTAATGCCTAACCCATGGACGATAGTGGTAATTCGATAAGAGGCATCATGGAACGCACCATATCCAATAGGGTGCAACTATGATGTTCGGACACACCATCACATTATGGTGTTCCAGGCGGTATTAATTGCGAAACAATTTCCACAATGTCTTAATTGTGTGCCAAAACTCGTAACTCAGATATTCATCTCTATGATCATATCATAGACATTTTATCCTCTTGTCACAATGATCTGCTACTTCACTCTGAAATTACTTGAACCATTCAATAATTCAGACTTGTGTTTCATCAAGTAAATATACTCAACATTTACTCGAATCATCTGTGAAGTAAGAACATAATGATATTCACTGCATGCCTCAGCACTCATTCGACTGCACACATAAAAATGTGTTACTTCCAACAAGTTGCTATCTTGTTCCATCTTACTGAAAATGAGGCTTTTCAGTCATCTTGCCCATGTGGTATGATTTGCATATCTCAAGTGATTCAAAATCAAGTGAGTCTGAACGATCCATTTGCATGGAGTTTCTTCATGCATATACACCAATAGACATGGTTCGCATGTCTCAAACTTTTCAAAACGAGTGAGTCCAAAGATCCATCAACATGGAGCTTCTTCATGCGTTTTATACCATTATGACTTACATGGCAGTGCCACAAGTAAGTGGTACTATCATTACTATCTTATATCTTTTGGCATGAAAATGTGTATCACTACGACCGAGATTCAATAAACCATTCCTTTAGGTGCAAGACCATTGAAGGTATTATTCAAAAATAGAGTAACCATTATTCTCCTTAAATGAATAACCGTATTGCGATAGACATAATCCAATCATGTCTATGCTCAACGCAAACACCAATCTCGGTGGTAGAGGGAGCGTGCGATGCTTGATCATATCAACCTTGGAAACACTTCCAACATATATCGTCAGCTCACCTTTAGCTAGTTTCCGTTTATTCCGTAGCTTTTATTTCGAGTTACTAACACTTAGCAACCGAACCGGTATCCAATACCCTGGTGCTACTAGGAGTACTAGTAAAGTACACATTAACATAATGTATATCCAATATACTTCTATCGACCTTGCCAGCCTTCTCATCTACCAAGTATCTAGGGTAATGCTGCTCCAGTGGTTGTTCCCCTTATTAAAGAAGCACTTAGTCTCGGGTTTGGGTTCAACCTTGGGTTTCTTCATTAGAGCAGCAGCTGAATTGCCGTTTCATGAAGTATCCCTTTGTTCCCTTGCCCTTCTTGAAACTAGTGGTTTCACCAACCATCAACAATTGATGCTCCTTCTTGATTTCTACTTTCGCGGTGTCAAACATCATGAATATTTCAAGGATCATCATATCTATCCCTGATATGTTATAGTTAATCACGAAGCTCTAGCAGCTTGGTGGCAATGACTTTGGGGAAACATCACTATCTCATCTGGAGGATCAACTCCCACTCGATTCAAGTGATTGTTGTGCTCAGACAATCTGAGCACAAGCTCAACGATTGAGCTTTTCTCCCTTAGTTTGCAGGCTAAGAAAATCGTCGGAGGTCTTATACCTCTTGACATGGGCACGAGCCTGAAATCCCAATTTCAGCCCTCGAAACATCTCATATGTTCCGCGACGTTTCGAAAACATCTTTGGTGCCTCTACTTAAACCATTTAATTGAACTATCACGTAGTTATCAAAACGTGTATGTCCGATGTTCGCAACATCGACAAACGACGTTGGGGTTCAGCACACTGAGCGGTGCATTAAGGACATAAGCTTTCTACTGATCGCATAATCGCTACTATCAACTTTCAACTATAATTTCTCTAGGAACATATCTAAAACAGTAGAACTATAGCATGAGCTACGACATAATTTGCAAAAACCTTTTGACTATGTTCAGGATAATTAAGTTCATCTTATGAACTCCCACTCAGATAGACATCCCTCTAGTCATCTAAGTGATTACATGATCCGAGTCAAACTAGACCGTGTCCGATCATCACGTGAGACGGACTAGTCATCATCGGTGAACATCTTCATGTTGATCGTATCTTCTATACGACTCATGTTCGACCTTTCGGTCTCCGTGTTCCGAGGCCATGTCTGCACATGCTAGGCTCGTCAAGTTAACCCTAAGTGTTTTCGCTGTGTAAAACTGTCTTACACCCGTTGTATGTGAACGTAAGAATCCATCACACCCGATCATCACGTGGTGCTTAGAAGCGACGAACTGTAGCAACGGTGCACAGTTAGGGGAGAACACTTCTTGAAATTTTGTAAGGGATCATCTTATTTACTACCGTCGTCCTAAGTAAACAAGATGCATAAACATAATAAACATCACATGCAATTATATAGTTGTGACATGATATGGCCAATATCATATAGCTCCATTGATCACCATCTTCGGGGCTCCATGATCATCTTGTCACCGGCATGACACCATGATCTCCATCATCATGATCTCCATCATCGTGTCTTCATGAAGTTGTCACGCCAACGACTACTTCTACTTCTATGACTAACGCGTTTAGCAATAAAGTAAAGTAATTTACATGGCGTTCTTCAATGACACGCAGGTCATACAATAAATAAAGACAACTCCTATGGCTCCTGCCGGTTGTCATACTCATCGACATGCAAGTCGTGAATCCTATTACAAGAACATGATCAATCTCATACATCACATATATCATTCATCACATCCTTTTGGCCATATCACATCACATAGCATACCCTGCAAAAACAAGTTAGACGTCCTCTAATTGTTGTTGCATGTTTTACGTGGCTGCTATGGGTTTCTAGCAAGAACGTTTCTTACCTACGCAAGACCACAACGTGATATGCCAATTGCTATTTACCCTTCATAAGGACCCTTTTCATCGAATCCGTTCCGACTAAAGTGGGAGAGACTGGCACCCGCTAGCCACCTTATGCACCAAGTGCATGTCAATCGGTGGAACCTGTCTCACGTAAGAGTACGTGTAAGGTCGGTCCGGGCCGCTTCATCCCACAATACCGTCGAAACAATATTGGACTAGTAACGGTAAGCATATTGAACAAAATCAACGCCCACAACTACTTTGTGTTCTACTCGTGCAAAGAATCTACGCAATAGACCTAGCTCTGATACCACTGTTGGGGAACGTAGCAGAAATTCAAAAAATTTCCTACGTAACACCAAGATCTATCTATGGAGAGACCAGCAACGATTAGAAAGGGGAGTGCATCTACATACCCTTGTAGATCGCTAAGCGGAAGCGTTCAAGTGAACGGGGTTGATGGAGTCGTACTCGTCGTGATTCAGATCACCGATGATCAAGTGCCGAACGGACGGCACCTCCGCGTTCAACACACGTACAGCCCGGTGACGTCTCCCACGCCTTGATCCAGCAAGGAGAGAGGGAGAGGTTGAGGAAGACTCCATCCAACAGCAGCACAACGGCGTGGTGGTGGTGGAGGAGCGTGGCAATCAGCAGGGCTTCGCCAAGCACCATGGGAGAGGAGGAGGAGGGAGAGGGGCAGGGCTGCACCAACGAGAGATCAAATCGCGTGTTATGGGCAGCCCCTAGGCCTCATATATATAGGGGAAAGGGAGGGCTGCGCCCCCTTTAGGGTTTCCCACCCCCCAAGGGGTGCGGCCAGCCCTAGATGGCAAAGGGGGCGGCGGCCAGGAGGGGGAGAGAGGGGAGGCGCCCACTAGGTGGGCCTTAAGGCCCATCTGGACTAGGGTTTGCCCCCTCCCACTCTCCCTTACGCCTTGGCACCTTGTGGGGGGCGCACCAGCCCACCTAGGGGCTGGTCCCCTCCCACACATGGCCCACGCAGCCTTATGGGGCAGGTGGCCCCACTTGGTGGACCCCCGGGACCCTCCCGGTGGTCCCGGTACAATACCGATATCGCCCGAAACTTTTCCGGTGACCAAAACAGGACTTCCCATATATAAATCTTTACCTCCGGACCATTCCGGAACTCCTCGTGACGTCCGGGATCTCATCCGGGACTCCGAACAACATTCGGTAACCACATACAAGCTTCCTTTATAACCCTAGCGTCATCGAACCTTAAGTGTGTAGACCCTACGGGTTCGGGAGACATGCAGACATGACCGAGACGTTCTCCGGTCAATAACCAACAGCGGGATCTGGATACCCATGTTGGCTCCCACATGTTCCACGATGATCTCATCGGATGAACCACGATGTCAAGGACTTAATCAATCCCGTATTCAATTCCCTTTGTCTAGCGGTATTTTACTTGCCCGAGATTCGATCGTCGGTATACCGATACCTTGTTCAATCTCGTTACCGGCAAGTCACTTTACTCGTTCCGTAACACATCATCCCGTGATCAACTCCTTGGTCACATTGCGCATATGATGATGTCCTACCGAGTGGGCCCAGAGATACCTCTCCGTTTACACGGAGTGACAAATCCCAGTCTCGATCCGCATAAAACAATAGATACTTTCGGAGATACCTGTAGTGTACCTTTATAGTCACCCAGTTACGTTGTGACGTTTGATACACCCAAGGCACTCCTACGGTATCCAGGAGTTACACGATCTCATGGTCAAAGGAAGAGATACTTGACATCGGCAAAGCTCTAGCAAACGAACTAACCGATCTTTGTGCTAGTCTTAGGATTGGGTCTTGTCCATCACATCATTCTCCTAATGATGTGATCCCGTTATCAACGACATCCAATGTCCATAGCCAGGAAACCATGACTATCTGTTGATCACAACGAGCTAGTCAACTAGAGGCTCACTAGGGACATATTGTGGTCTATGTATTCACACGTGTATTACGATTTCCGGATAATACAGTTATAGCATGAATAAAAGACAATTATCATGAACAAGGAAATATAATAATAATACTTTTATTATTGCCTCTAGGGCATATTTCCAACATGCCTCGCCGAGTTCAAGCAGTACCTACAGGATGAGAAAGCACAAGGTCGCAGGACTAGACCTTGTGCCCACCCATTCATCTCCTGACAGGGACCAACGGGTCACCATCGCCCAGGTATGCATGCAGGACGAGGTTCTCGTCTACCACTAGTGTAGGGCCATCAGAGGTTCTAGAGCATTCTCCCGTTTCATCGGCAGCGCCGAATGCACCTTCGCTACGATGGAGAGAAGGAAGAACACGACAATTCAGCCATCTGGTGCAACAAGCTTGTCGACATCCAGAAGCAATACAAGATCATCGGTAATGGGTAGGAGGACTACGTGGTTGACCTCGCCGAGACCATCATCAACCCCTGCTATGCCAACATGAAAGAAGACAACGATACCAAGGACCTGAACATGTGGGAGGTACCTCTGAATCTAGCCTACATAACCTATGCGGCCATGGACGCATACACATGCTACGACATGCACAAGCGGATCTTGGACATGAGGGCGTGTCTGCTTCCCATAACCGATGAGCACATGGACAGCCGCAGCGTCATGATCAAGCGTGCCAGGAAGGTCTAGATGATGTACTTTATCTGTTTAAGCACCTTTATCATCTGAGTGTTTCATGCATACCCTATGTGTCATAATTATCTGTTTTGTCTGAAATATTTCGTCTAAGAACCCATTAACCTGTTTGCTTTTTTAGTGGCTATTTGCTTATGTATGTAACTAGTTCACTGGGCTGCCATCCGTCAGATTTCAGGTTCTGACGAACCCTTGAGGTTCGAACTATGGGGTGCACACGAAGATCTCTCCCCCCTAGCTCACGCCCTCACCACAATCTCAGAACTCAGCACATCAAACTCGCAGGACAAAGGGACACAAGATTTATACTAGTTCGGGCCACCGATGTGGTGTAATACCCTACTCCATTGTGGTGTGGTGGATTGCCTCTTGGGCTGAGGATGAACAGTTACAAGGGAAGAACAGCCTCCTGAGGAGAGGTGCTCTTGTGCTTGGTGAGTTTGTGTGGATGAGGATGATCTGAATGGCCTCGAATCAGTTCAAGATGAGTTGATCCTGACAATGGTGGTGGCTAGCCCTACTTATAGAGGCCCTGTTCCTCTTCCCAAATGCTGGTGGGAAGGGATGCCACAATGGCCAAAATTGAAGGGAGACAACTAGTACAAGTTACCCTGACTAAAGGTGGTCTTCGCCTGCCAAAGGCTCTGGTGGTGATGCCGTCCTAGGCTCCACGGTGACCTCCTCCTGCCATCCTGCTGGTCTTGGTCTCGTTGCACTGATATGGAAACCTTTGCTTGATGCCTCGGGGCTCCTCGCCTATGCTTGTCCCATTAGCACCAAAGAGGAAACAAGGACACTACGCACGCTGGCGCCCGCCTGGTGTCCGCCTGGCCTTGGTCGTCATGGCTTACGTCACAGGGACCTCGCAAGGTGCCCCCTGCCTTGATCTCCCTGCCCCTCATGAGCCATCCTGGTGACGCCACCCCCGAGGAAGTCTTGTGTCGTCCGGCTCGCGAGGCTTGGCCCCTCGCGAGGGTCTTGAGTGTTTGCTGCTGAAGATGGGTGATAACCCACAAGTATAGGGGATCACAACAGCTTTCGAGGATAGAGTATTCAACCCAAATTTATTGATTCGACACAAGGGAGCCAAAAAATATTCTCAATTATTAGTAGCTAAGTTGTCAATTCAACCACACCTGGAAACTTAGTATCTGCAGCAAAGTGTTTAGTAGCAAAGTAATATGATAGTGGTGGTAACGGTAACAAAAGAGTAATGAAAGCAAATTAATATGTAGTGATTGTAACAATAGCAATGGGAAAGTAAATAAGCGTAAACTAGTGTATGGAAAGCTCGTAGGCATCGAATCAGTGATGGATAATTATGCCGGATGTGGTTCATCATGTAACAGTCATAACATAGGGTGACACAGAATTAGCTCCAATTCATCAATGTAATGTAGGCATGTATTCCGAATATAGTCATACGTGCTTATGGAAAAGAACTTGCATGCCATCTTTTGTCCTACCCTCCTGTGGCAGCAGGGTCCTAATGGAAACTAAGGGATATTAAGGCCTCCTTTTAATACAGAACCGGAACAAAGCATTAGCACATAGTGAATACATGAACTCCTCAAACTACGGTCAGCACCGGTAAGTATCCCGATTATTGTCACTTCGGGGTTAACGGATCATAACACATAATAGGTGACTATAGACTTGCAAGATAGGATCAAGAACTCTCATATATTGATGAAAACATAATAGGTTCAGATCTGAAATCATGGCACTTGGGCCCTAGTGACAAGCATTAAGCATAGCAAAGTCATAGCAACATCAATCTTAGAACATAGTTGTGACGACCCGAGACCGATGTGCCAGGTGTCCTCCAGTTATTCGCTGTTGTTGCCTTGTTATTGCTTGTGTGTCATGCATTGCATATCATGTCATCATGTGCATTTCATTTGCATACATGTTTGTCTCATGCATCCAAGCATTTTCCCCGTTGTCCGTTTTGCAATCTGGCGCTCCTATGTCACCCGGTGTCCCTTTCTACCTCTTTTCATGTGCGGGTGTTAAACGTTTTTAGATTGGACCGAGATTTGTCATGCGGCCTTGGTTTACTACCGGTAGACCGCCTGTCAAGTTTCATGCCATTTGGACTTCGTTTGATACTCCAACGGTTAACCGAGGAACCGTAAAGGCCTCGTGTGTGTTGCAATCCAACACCCCTCCAAAGTGGCCCAAAACCCACCTAAACCCCCTCCATCACCTCGGTCATTCGATCACGATCGCGTGGCCGAAAACCGCACCTCATTTGGTGTCTCCTAGCTCCCTCTACCTATATATATGTGGCTCTCCCCGAATTTTCGCGTAGTCCAAACCCTAACTTTTCCCCTCGCGCCACCGGACACTTCTTCAACCGCCGGACATGTCCGCCGGACGCGTCACCCCGACGAATCACGTCGCGACACGTCACCATCCCCGCCGCCGCAGCCAACCAGGCGCCGCCACCCCAGTGCGCGGCCGGCTCCTCTCTCTCTCCTCCGCTGCCGCGGGCACGGAGGCCCATCTCCGGCCCTCCCCCCGCCCGCTCGGGCCGTGCCTCGCCGCCTCCTCCCTGCCGAGCGCCGCCTTCCCTCGCTGCACTTCGCCTCGCGCCACCGCGTCGGCCATCACCGGAGTTTCGCCGCTACATCACCGGAGTGCCCCGCCTCTACCTCGTCGCACCCCGGGCTCGTCGGCCTCCCTGCCCGGGCCCCTCCGACCAGATCCACTGCGGCTAGATCCGGTGGTTCCCGGCCACCGTCGCCCTTCTCCTTGCTCGCCGCCGGCCATCGTCGCCATGGCCTCCTACCCGTGAGGAGCACGGGAGGACGACGCCACCTCCTCGTGTGGGCCTTGTCCAGCATCGCGCCGCGTGGGCCACGGTTTCTTTGCCAGCCCACCTCACCGCCGATTCGGCCCAAGCGTGCCCGTTGCTTCATCATGTCATAACTCATCACCCAGATCTGCTATATTTTTTTGTCCAAGTCCCAGATCTTCTATATTTTTATGCCTCCTTCATCATGTCATAACTCATCACCTGTTGCTTCGATTCGTGCGTGTAGCATATCAAAATGTTCGCCTCGACGAGTACATCATTTCATCTCATTGCATCATTTTCATTTGAGCTCATCTTGATGCCTGAAATTCTGTTGGAAGAGGGCTATGTGATGATTATGTCAGATCTGTTTCAGCAAATGGCCTTTTGTCATTTTTGCCATGATTAGTGTGTGCATGCTATGATCCTGAGCTCTAATGTGTTTTGTAGAATGCCATGCCATCTTTACAGGGGTGTATGCCATGTATTTTTGTGACATTTGTGGTGACTAGCACAAGCATGCAAAGTATCTTACTCAATGATGCTGATTTCAGGGACTCGGAATTTCACCAAGTCCTTGCCCTGTCATTATTTTTATGCCATATGTTCATGTTGTTTCCTAGTGATCCATGCCTCTTTTGAGCATGATCAGTAAGGATGTTTTGTAGATATTGTGGTGCTCTATCCATACATGTCTGTATTTGCATTTATGGAGAACCCTAGCTTGATTCAATCGAGCTCTACTTTTGCTATAAAATGTTCCTGGCAGATTGTTAACATGTTTAGCGATTTTGCCGAGCTTGTTGTTGTTGATTCATGCATGCTATGTTGTTGTTCTTGCCATTTCTAGCTTCTATGCCATGTCTATTTGTTGGGTGTATGCTTAGTTTGTCATGCAATGCCTCCTAGTGAGTGCATCGAGCTCGTAAATATGCCTACTCGTTATCTGTTTTGCCATGCTCCAGTTTTTCAAGTCTGAATCTGTTTATGTTTTTGCTATGTTCACAGGCTTGCAATTGTATCTTCGGATCCCTTTTGGCTCATGGTCACTAAGGGACTTTTGTTATATGCTTAGAGTAGTGTCATGCCATGCCTTGCTTTGCCATGATATGTTCCTGTAGCATGTAGTTATCATGCTCTAAACATTGCTTCCTGATGATAAATTCCTGACTTGTTATTTCTCTAAGTCTGAAACCTGTTATCATTTGCTCTTTTGCCATCCTTGTTTGAACCTGTTAATGAGTGAATTAGCCGTAGCTCAGTGTTCATCTTTTGTCAAGAATCATGAGTGGATCCCTGCCATGTATTTTTTTGCTATGTTTGAGTGCTGTAGCATGTTGTTCTTGATGCATTTAGGAGGCTACTTGCTGATTATTGCAGACCGGTGCCATATTTGTTTTGCTTACCATTTCCAAACCGTGCATCCGATTCCGGTGATCTTTATATCGACTTCAACTGAAATTAACTCCTCTTTCCAGTGGCACTCTTGGATTTCCATGTTGAGGCCAGGTTCAATCATTCCTTTTCAAATCATGCATATGCACCGCATACCGCATCCCGCATATCATGCCATGTTCATGTGTTGGTTGTTTACTATGTTGTGTGCTTCTTTCCGGTGTTGCTTCTTCGGGTTGGTTCCGATAACGTCGCGTTTGTGAGGACCCGTTCAACTACGTCCGTTTGTCTTCTTCATGGATTCGTTCTTCTTCCTTGCAGGATCTCAGGCAAGATGACCATACCCTCAAAATCACTTCTATCTTTGCTTGCTAGTTGCTCGCTCTTTTGCTATGCCTATGCTGAGATACCTACCATTTTCTTATCATGCCTCCCATATTGTTAAGCCAAGCCTCTAACCCACCTTGTCCTAGCAAACCGTTGTTTGGCTATGTTACCGCTTTTCTCAGCACCTCTTATAGCGTTGTTAGTTGCAAGTGAAGTTTGGAGTTTGTTCCTTGTTGGAACATGGATATTTTGTTGGGATATCACAATATCTCTTATTTTAATTAATGCATCTATATACTTGGTAAAGGGTGGAAGGCTCGGCCTTATGCCTGGTGTTTTGTTCCACTCTTGCCGCCCTAGTTTCCGTCATATTGGTGTTATGTTCCCGGATTGTGCGTTCCTTACACGGTTGGGTTATAATGGGAACCCCTTGATAGTTCGCCTTGAATAGAACTCCCACAGCAAAGCCCAACCTTGGTTTTACCATTCGCCACCTAGCCTCTTTTTCCCTTGGGTTAGGCCAGCCCAAGGGTCATCTTTATTTTAACCCCTCCGGGCCAGTGCTTGTCTAAGTGTTGGTCCGAAACAGAGCCACTTGCGGCGCCACCTTGAGGAAACTTGAGGGCTGGTTTTAGCTGTACGTAGTGTTCATTCGGTGTTGCCCTAAGAACAAGATATGTGCAGCTCCTATCAGGATGTCAGCGCATCGGGCGGTCTTGCTGGACTTGTTTTACCATTGTCGAGGATGTCTTGTAACCGAGATGCCGAGCCTGATCGGATTGTCTTGGGAGAAGGAATATCCTTTGTTGACCGTGAGAGCTTGTGATGGGCTAAGTTGGGACACCCCTGTAGGGTTTTGAACTTTCGAAAGCCGTGCCCGCGGTTATGGGCAGATGGGAATTTGTTAATGTCCGGTTGTAGAAAACCTGAAGTTGATCTTAATTAAAATACATCAACCGCATGTGTAACCGTGATGGTCTCTTCTCTGCGGAGTCCGGGAAGTGAACACGGTGTTGGAGTTATGCTTGACGTAGGTTGTTCTAGGATCACTTCCTGATCATAGTTTCTCGACCATGCTTTTGCCTTCTCTTCTCACTCTCATTTGCGTATGTTAGCCACCAAATATGCTAGTCGCTTGCTGCAGCTCCACCTCATACCTTGTACCCTTTCTATAAGCTTAAATAGTCTTCATCGCGAGGGTGTGAGATTGCTGAGTCCTCGTGACTCACAGATACTTCCAAAACCAGTTTGCAGGTGCCGACGAAACCGTACAGGTGATGCAACCTAGCTCAAGGAGGACCTCAATGAAGATCTTATTCATTTTGATGTTCCGCTTCCTTTTGATCAGTAGTGGAGCCCAGTTGGGATCAATCGGGGATCTGTGTAGCTCTTGGGGTAGTCTTCTTTTATTTTGGGTTCGGTAGTCGGACCTTGTTTATATCTGGATGATGTAATGTTATATTCATGTATTGTGTGAAGTGGTGATTGTAAGCCAACTATGTATCTCTTTCCCTTTATGTATTACATGGGTTTTTTGCGAAGATTACCTCACTTGCGACATTGCTTTCAATGCGGTTATGCCTCTAAGTTGTGCTTCGACACGTGGGAGATATAGCCGCATCGAGGGCGTTACAAGTAGGTAATCAGAGCCTTCCCCGACTTTAGGAGCCCCCTGCTTGATCGAATCGCTGGTGTTGTTGTGTCTAGAAAAATGTTTTGAGTCTTATAGGATTATATATATCGGAGAGTAGGATTCTTTTTACTCCTCAGTCCCTTCGTCGCTCTGGTGAGACATCCTGACGTAGAGTTTTGACTCTTCTCTTCTCAAATTTCACTAAAAAGAAATTTAGGATCACGCGGGTATCTTGGAATCGTTCCGATGGTTTTGTGACGAGAACATTGTTCTTGGTGCCTCCTGACATTTAGGGGTTGTGGCAGTGTCCCTGGGAATTGAGCTCCGAGGTGTTGTCGTCACAATTTTATCGTTGAGATTCTGGAATACTTAAGTTTCGCCGACATCGAAAATCTCTTTTATGCAGTTGTTGGTGAGATAAACTCGACGCCACCTAGTACTGGGGTGGGAGTTCGGGAGTATTGCCAGAACTCGTATAACGGATGCTTTTCGAAGGTTGAGGTAAATGATTTCCGAAGGTTTCTTGGTTATGTGTTGAAGGATGGGTACAGCTGGATGTAGGACTTTCTAGTTTTGGGAGAGATATTATGCTTCCCCTGTATCCCCAACACTTGATTGCATAACCAGAAACTTTCGGGAGTTTATAAGTGGGAATTCAAGTAGCTCTTAGAATATCTTTCCGACAGATGTATGATTTGAAATTGGGGTTCGACGTCTAGTGGTCCGCCTATCCACGGTTGGTTTTACAGTGTTCTCGTTGTGTCTTAAAGAGTCCTTGGCTATGCCGACTTGGGACGCTTCGTATATCATGTGCACTGCCTTGTACATGATGGTGTTGTACGATCGAGCCCGTGTAGGCCCCACCATGAAAACTTCGGGCGAAATCTCTATCATATGTTTGTTCCGGCTTATTCCGCAAGCCAATCCTTTGTTTTGTTTTGAGTTGCGGTATTCGAGTTGGTTCGAAGTCAAATGTTGATTCCATACCTTTTCCGAAATGGTGTTCTCATGCTCCTATGCGAATACTAATCCTTCTTGATAATCAAGATTGTCATGTCAATCCTTTTCACCGGTGTGTTTCTCTTCAAGTGGATCTGATCATTTCAACATCCGCAAGATCAAGTATCAGTTCTTCTCAACGGTGTTTGTTTCATCCGCCTTCAAATTGTCTTTGTTTTCCCACCCTCCCACCCTTGTTTTTCTTTAAGGATTCAGATTTCTTGATCAAGTATCCATCTTATTGATGTGAAGTCTCTCCATTTTTTCCTTCAATGTTCTTACCTGGTGGATCTCGTGAAGATGCTCTACAAATTCACCATTCTCCATTCTTTTCTTTTTCCGGTGGATTCAAATCAAGCTTTTGGTGTTGATCATATCCCTTTTCCTCGTTTCTAATGCTTTCTCATGCCGGTGCACCTCTTTATCATTCACCTCTCACTATTCATTGTTCCGGAGTGCTGAAGATATATCACAAGATGCTGGTGCTTATTCTCATTCGTTCAAGCTCTTTCGAGGTTGTTATCTCATTCAAGCCGTTTTATTCAAATGGTGCAATCTCTCTTTCCAAGTAATCATTTCAACGGTGTATCTTTTGAGTGGGCCCTAACCCACAGGTCTTTTCCAGGATCTTACCTGACTCTTCTTATTTTCCCGGAGTTATTCTCAATTCTTTTTCGAAGTTTGACATAAGAATGAATTATCATCAGTCAAATGCCTTTCTCCAAGATCTTTCAAATTCTTTTCATCGTTGGCTCAACCTTTCCATTCTTCATTCCGGAGTGCCTCAACAATTCATGGTGGTGTTTCTCATCATCTTTTTCAACATTTGATGACCGAAGAAATTTTTTCCTCTAAATCTTACTCCTTTCTCTTCAAGATTCATGGTTCTAGCTTATTGCCATTCTCTCATCATTGTATTCGATTGTAACTATTCTTTTCATCCTTCCGGAGCAATTCAGGAGTCTTTGCAGTTTGTTTCTCCGGAGCCCATCATTCTCAGCTTTCAGCTATCATTCTGCAAATATTACCGGTGCATCATTCAAGTATTCTCTTATCAGTTCACGATCTCTCCGTTCTCATGTATCTAAAATCCCCTCAAGTATCTTCATTCGTTTCCCAAATTCTTCCCGGTAAATTGTGCCTTTCCTATTTTCATTTTCAATTCTTATGGTGGTTTGCTCAAGATTCTCTTTCATGGTTATCATATCAATTTATTCTTTGTTTCAACCCTTCCGGTGGTTCGTTAAAGACCTTCCCAAGTTTGCGCTATATCTATGTTAATCCTTTCTACGAGAATAAGTAGTGTGCAAAATCCGTTGCTTGTCATCAATCTAAATTGGTGAAGGATACGCATAACGTAATTCTTATTATTGTTTCATCCAAGGGATTAATTCTTTATTCCGGAGTGGTTCTTCATAGCACATTCTCGGTTCGAGATGCTTTATCTTTTGTCCCGGAGTTCCAAGATCTCTCAATTATATCATCACGAAGATCCATCTAAATCATTGCAAGGCTTCAACCTTATTCTTTTCATCCTTCATTTCGTTTGATCATTCTTTTGCTACCGGAGTTCCTAATGAAGGTTCTACATGATGGTGCATCAAGGATTTTATCCCTTCTCGAAGTTTTCCATCGAGATTCTTTTCTAAGGAGCTCAAGTATTCTTCATCTTTCAATCAGGAGTGCAATTCTTCCTTCCGTATCAATAGAGGTGGTATTATGTCATTCTTGATAATTTGAGTTCATGTTTCATGATTCACATGTTGTCAAGAATGAGGTATTTAAACCCATCACTTTCTTCATTGGAGTTATCTTGTGTCATGTTTCACCTAAAGCCTTCCCTTAGGATTGTTGCTATCTATGGTGCTTATAAATGACCCAAGTTCTTCGTTTATCCTCCCGGTGAGATAAGTTTTCTCGTCTACTTGTTCTTATCAATCCAATCTATTGCTTCCAGTAGTGGTAGAATTTCACCTCATAATTTCGAGATGTTTTCCGTAAGTCCACTACAACATTGTTCCTTTCGTTGTTGGTTTTCCAACAACTCCATGCGACCCTTCTCTTTAAGATGCTTTTCAAGCTCATCGGAGGTAGAAGATGTTTTTTTCTTCTCCGTTCTTTTGTTCCGACGATCCAACTTCTATTCTTTCATTCTGGAGACATTGTGATATTGCTTTCTTCAACCATCATCTTGTTTCATCAAAGATCATGTTCTTTACTGTGCTTATCCATCTAACCGGAGTGTTGTGTCATCTCTTCTAGTTATTTTTATCTTATAAAGTCTTGCATCCCTTCTCAACCGGAGTGCTGCCCAAAGTTGTTATTCCTTGTTCCTCTTTGCTAATGGAGTGCTTTCAACTTCATTTATCTCCGTTGTATTCTTCTCTCGAAATGGCTTAACCTTTTCAAGGTTCTTTGGTTTCACTCGTTTGCCAAAGGCGCAACTTAGTTTTACCTCTTCTATTTCTCTTCCGTTTTCCCTCCGGTGCCATTCTAGATCTCGGGACGAGATCCTCTCGTAGTGGTGGAGTCTTGTGACGCCCCGAGACCGATGTGCCAGGTGTCCTCCAGTTATTCGCTGTTGTTGCCTTGTCATTGCTTGTGTGTCATGCATTGCATATCATGTGATCATGCGCATTTCATTTGCATACATGTTCATCTCATGCATCCGAGCATTTTTCCCCGTCGTCCGTTTTGCAATCCGGCGCTCCTATGTCACCCGGTGTCCCTTTCTACCTCTTTTCGTGTGAAGGTGTCAAACATTTTCGTATTGGACCGATATTTGTCATGCAGCCTTGGTTTACTACCGGTAGACCGCCTGTCAAGTTTGGTGCCATTTGGACTTCGTTTGATACTCCAACGGTTAACCGAGGAACCGTAAAGGCCTCGTGTGTGTTGCAGCCCAACACCCCTCCAAAGTGTCCCAAAACCACCTAAACCCCCTGCATCATCTCGGTCGTTCGATCACGATCGCGTGGACAAAAACCGCACCTCATTTGGAGTCTCCTAGCTCTCTCTACCTATATATATGTGGCTCTCCCCGAATTTTCGCGCAGTCCAAACCCTAACTTTTCCCCTCGTGCCGCCGTACACTTCTTCCACCGCCGGACATGTCCGCCGAACGCGTCACCCCGATGAATCACGTCGCGACCCATCACCTTCCCCGCCGCCGTAGCCAACCAGGCGCCGCCACCTCAGCGCGCGGATGACTCCTCTCTCTCTCCTCCGCCGTCGCGGGCCCGCAGGCCCATCTCTGGCCCTCCCGGCGCCCACTCGGGCCGCGCCTCGCCGCCGCCTCCTCCCTGCTGACCGCCGCCTTCCCTCTCCGCACTTCGCCTCGCGCCACCGCGTCGGCCATCGCCGGAGTTTCGCCGCCGCCTCACCGGAGTGCCCCGCCTCCACCTCGTCGCACCCCGGGTTCGCGGCCTCCCTGCCCGGGCCCCTCTGACCAGATCCGCCGCGGATCGGGCCAGATCCGGCGGTTCCCGGCAGCCGTCGCCCTTCTCCTTGCTCGCTGTCGGCTGTTGTCGCCATGGCCTCCTGCCCGTGAGGAGCACGGGAGGACGACGTCACCTCCTCGCGTGGGCCTTGTCCCGCATCGGGCCGCGTGGGCCACGGTTTCTTCGCCGGCCCGCCTCACCGCCGATTCGGCCCAAGCGCGCCCATTGACCCTGTTCACGGAGGTCTATTTTTTTGTCTAAGTCCCAGATCTGCTATATTTTTATGCCTCCTTCATCATGTCATAACTCATCACCCGTTACTCCGATGCGTGCGTGTATCATATCAAAATGTTCGTCTTGACGAGTAGATCATTTCATCTCATTGCATCATTTTCATTTGAGCTCATCTTGATGCCCGAAATGCTATTGGAAGAGGGCTATGTGATGATTATGTCAGATCTGTTTCAGCAAATGGCCTTTTGTCATTTTTGCCATGATTAATGTGTGCATGCTATGATCCTGAGCTCTACATGTGTTTTGTAGAATGCCATGCCATCTTTACAGGGGTGTATGCCATGTATTTTTGTGACCTTTGTGGTGACTAGCACAAGCATGCAAAGTAGCTTACTCAATGATGCTGATTTCAGGGACTCAGAATTTCACTAAGTCCTTGCCCTGTCATTATTTTTATGCCATATGTTCATGTTGTTTCCTAGTGATCCGTGCCTCTTTTGAGCATGATCAGTAAGGATGTTTTGTAGATATTGTGGTGCTCTATCCATCCATGTATTTGCTCGCATTTATGGAGCACCCTCGGTTGAGTCAATCAAGCTCTACTTTTGCTATAAAATGATCCTGGCAGATTGTTAACATGTTTAGCGATTTTGCCGAGCTTGTTGTTGTTGATCCATGCATGCTATGTTGTTGTTCTTGCCATGTATAGCTTCTATGCCATGTCTATTTGCTGGGTGTATGCTTAGTTTTTCATGCAATGCCTCGTAGTGAGTGCATCGAGCTCATAAACATGCCTACTCGTTATCTGCTTTGCCATGCTCCAGTTTTTCACCAAGTCTGAATCTGTTTATGTTTTTGCTATGTTCACATGCTTGCAATTGTATCTTCGGATCCCTTTTGGCTCATGGTCACTAAGGGATTTTTGTTATATGCTTAGAGTAGTGTCATGACATGCCTTGCTTTGCCATGATATGTTCCTGTAGCATGTAGTTATCATGCTCTAAACATTGCTTCCTGATGATAAATTCCTGACTTGTTATTTCTCTAAGTGTGAAACCTGTTATCATTTGCTCTTTTGTCATGCTTGTTTGAACCTGTTAATGAGTGAATTAGCAGTAGCTCATTGTTCATCTTTTGTCAAGCACCATGAGTGGATCCCTGCCATGTATTTTGTTGCTATATTTGAGTGTTGTAGCATGTTGTTCTTGATGCATTTAGGAGGCTACTTGCTGATTATCGCAGACCGGTGCCATATTTGTTTTGCTTGCCATTTCCAAACCGTGCATCTGATTCCGGTGATCTTTATATCGATTTCAACCTAAATCAACCCTTCTTTCCAGTGGCACTCTTGGATTTGCAACTTGAGGCCAGGTTCAATCATTCCTTTTCAAATCATGCATATGCACCGCATCCCGCATATCATGCCATGTTCATGTCTTGGTTGTTTACTATGTTGTGTGCTTCTTTCTGGTGTTGCTTCTTCGGGTTGGTTCCGATAACGTCACGTTTGTGAGGACACGTTTGACTACGTACGTTAGTCTTCTTAATGGATTCGTTCTTCTTCCTTGCGGGATCTCAGGCAAGATGACCATACCCTCGAAATCACTTCTATCTTTGCTTGCTAGTTGCTCGCTCTTTTGCTATGCCTATGCTGAGATACCTACCATTTTCTTATCATGCCTCCCATATTGTTAAGCCAAGCTTCTAACCCACCTTGTCCTAGCAAACCGTTCTTTGGCTATGTTATCGCTTTGCTCAGCCCCTCTTTTAGCGTTGTTAGTTGCAGGTGAAGTTTGGAGTTTGTTCCTTGTTGGAACATGGATATTTTGTTGGGATATCACAATATCTCTTATTTTAATTAATGCATATATATACTTGGTAAAGGGTGGAAGGCTTGGCCTTATGCCTGGTGTTTTGTTCCACTCTTGCCGCCCTAGTTTCCGTCATATCGGTGTTATGTTCTCGGATTGTGCGTTCCTTACACGGTTGGGTTATAATGGGAACCCCTTGACAGTTCGCCTTGAATAAAACTCCTCCAGCAAAGCCCAACCTTGGTTTTACCATTCGCCACCTAGCCTCTTTTTCCCTTGGGTTAGGCCAGCCCAAGGGTCATCTTTATTTTAACCCCCCGGGCCAGTGCTTGTCTAAGTGTTGGTCCGAAACAGAGCCACTTGCGGCGCCACCTAGGGGAAACTTGAGGGCTGGTTTTAGCTGTATGTAGTGTTCATCTGGTGTTGCCCTGAGAATGAGATATGTGCAGCTCCTATCAGGATGTCGGCGCATCGGCCGGTCTTGCTGGACTTGTTTTACCATTGTCGAGGATGTCTTGTAACCGGGATGCCGAGCCTGATCGAATTGTCTTGGGAGAAGGAATATTCTTTGTTGACCGTGAGAGCTTGTGATGGGCTAAGTTGGGACACCCCTGCAGGGTTTTGAACTTCCGAAAGCCATGCCCGCGGTTATGGGTAGATGGGAATTTGTTAATGTCCGGTTGTAGAAAATCTGAAGTTGATCTTAATTAAAATGCATTAACCACGTGTGTAACCGCGATGGTCTCTTCTCGGCGGAGTCCGGGAAGTGAACACGGTGTTGGAGTTATGCTTGACGTAGGTTGTTCTAGGATCACTTCTTGATCATAGCTTCTCGACCGTGCTTTTGCCTTCTCTTCTCGTTCTCATTTGCGTATGTTAGCCACCAAATATGCTAGTCGCTTGCTGCAGCTCCACCTCATACCTTGTACCCTTCCTATAAGCTTAAATGGTCTTGATCGCGAGGGTGTGAGATTGATGAGTCCCCGTGACTCACAGATACTTCCAAAACCAGTTTGCAGGTGCCGACGATACCGTACAGGTGACGGAACCCTGCTCAAGGAGGAGCTCGATGAAGATCTTATTCGTTTTGATGTTCTGCTTCCTTTTGATCAGTAGTGGAGCCCAGTTGGGGTCGATCGGGGATCTGTGTAGCTCTTGGGGTAGTCTTCTTTTATTTTGGGTTCCATAGTCGGACCTTGTTTATATCTGGATGATGTAGTGTTATATTAATGTATTGTGTGAAGTGGCGATTGTAAGCCAACTATGTACCTCTTTCCCTTTATGTATTACATGGGTTGTTTGCGAAGATTACCTAACTTGCGGCATTGCTTTCAATGCGGTTATGCCTCTAAGTCGTGCTTCGACACGTGGGAGATATAGCCGCACCGAGGGCGTTACAATAGTGGATACTAGGGATGAAACCCTTACAAAACTAACTCGATTACATGATAAATCTTATCCAACCCATCACCGTCCAGCAAAGCCTACAATGGAATTACTCACACACGGCGGTGAGCATCATGAAATTGGTGATGGAGGATGGTTGATGATGACGACGGCGACGAATCCCCCTCTCCGGAGCCCCGAACGGACTCCAGATCAGCCCTCCCGAGAGGTTTTAGGGCTTGGCGGCGGCTCCGTATCGTAAAACGCGATGAATTCTTCTCTTCTATTTTTTCTCCTCGAAAGCAGATATATAGAGTTGGAGTTGGAGTCGGGAGGTCTCCAGGGGGCCCATGAGTTAGGGGGCGCACCCTAGGGGGGGCTCCCCCCACCCTCGTGGAAAGGGTGTGGGCCCCATGGTCTTCATCTTTGGAGATGATTTTTTTATTATTTATTGTAAGATATTCCGTGGAGTTTCAGGTCATTCCGAGAACTTTGTTTTCTGCACATAAAACAACATCATGGCAATTCTGGTGAAAACATCATCAGTCCGGGTTAGTTCCATTCAAATCATAAAAGTTAGAGTCCAAAACAAGGGCAAAAGTGTTTGGAAAAGTAGATACGACGGAGACGTATCAAGTCCCCCAAGCTTAAACCCTTGCTTGTCCTCAAGCAATTCAGTTGACAAACTGAAAGAAATAAAGAAAAACTTTTACAAACTCTGTTTGCTCTTGTTGTTATAAATATGTCAAGCTAGCATTCAAGTTTTCAGCAAAGATTATAACTAACCACATTTGCAATATTTCTCAGGACTCATGATTACCCATATGAATAGCATAATCAACTAGCAAGCCATAATAATAAATCTCGGATGACAACACTTTCTCAAAACAATCATAATATGATATAACAAGATGGTATCTCGCTAGCCCTTTCTGAGACCGCAAAACATAAATGCAGAGCACCTTTAAAGATCAAGGACTGACTAGACATTGTAATTCATGGTAAAAGAGATCCAATCATAGTCACACCCAATATAAATTAACAGTGATGAATGCAAATGATAGCTGTGCTCTCCAGCTAGTGCTTTGAATAAGAGGGTGATGACTCGGCATAAAAGTAAATAGATAGGCCCTTCACAGAGGGAAGCAGGGATTTGTACAGGTGCCAGAGCTCGGTTTTGAAATAGTGGTGAATAATATTTTGAGCGGTATAATTTCATTGTCAACATAACAACCAAGAGATGGCGATATCTTCCATGCTACACACATTATAGGCGGTTCCCAAACAGAATGGTAAAGTTTATACTCCCCCTCCACCAACAAACATCAATCCATGGCTTGCTCTAAACAACGAGTGCCTCCAACATACATCAGGTCCCAGGGGGAGTTTTGTTTTTCAATTATTTTTGATTTAGTTTGCATAAAGCATGGGACTGGGCATCCCGGTAACCAGCCATTTTCTCGTGAGTGAAGAGTGGAGTCCACTCCTCTTGAGAATAACCCACCTAGCATGGAAGATACAGGCAGCCCTAGTTGATACATGAGCTATTCGAGCATACAAAACAGGATGATTATTTGAAGGTTTAGAGTTTGGCACATACAAATTTACTTGGAAAGGCTGGTAGATACTGCATATAGGAAGGTATAGTGGACTCATCTAGAATAACTTTGGGGTTTAAGGGATTGGATGCACAAGCAGTATTCCCTCTTAGTACAGGTGAAGGCTAGCAAAAGACTGGGAAGCGACCAGCTAGAGAGCGACAACAGCCATGTACATGCATTAAAATTAATAAACATTGGATGCAAGCATGAGTAGGATATAATCCACCATGAACATAAATATCGTGAAGGCTATGTTGATTTGTTTGAACTACATGCGTGAACTTGTGCCAAGTCAAGTCACTTAAATCATTCAAAGGAGGATACCACCCCATCATACCACATCATAACCATCTCAATAGCATGTTGGCATGCAAGGTAAACCATTATAACTCATAGCAAATCAAGCATGTCATAAACAACTATGATCTCTAATTGTCATTGCAAACATGTTTATTCAGAACAAGCTGAATCAAGAATGATGAACTCATCATATTTACAAAAACAAAAGAGGTCGAGTTCGTACCAGCTTTTCTCATCTCAGTCAGTCCAGCATATATCATCATAATTGCCTTTCACTTGCACGACCGAACGATGTGAATAATAATAAGAGTGCACGTGCATTGGACTAAGCTAGAATCTGCAGGCACTCAATAAACAGGAGAAGACAAGGTAATATGGGCTCTTTTGTCAGATAAACAATAATGCATATAAGAGCCATTTCAACAATTTAATTATGGTCTTCTCCTATCGACCCCCAAAGAAAGAAAAGAAATAAAACTATTTACATGGGAAAGCTCCCAACAAGCAAAAGAAGAACATGAAATATTTTTGGGTTTTCTTTTTAATTACTACTACAAGCATGGAAAGTAAATTAATTAAATGTTACAACTAATTTTTTTTAGTTTTTCTTAAGGTTTATTAAACACACAATGAAAAAGTATGAGCACCGACATCTAGCAATGAGTGTGTGTGAACATAAATGTAATGTCGGTGAGAAATACGTACTCCCCCAAACTTAGGCTTTTGTCCTAAGTTGGTCTATGGCCACGGCTGGCCTGGCTGATATCCATAATAATAGTTGGGGTCGTACTACGATGAGGAGGAAGAAGGCTCCAATTGCCACTAGCTGGCAATCATCTCCGGAGCCCACTGATAGTTAGACTGTCGTGAAGGATCAAATTGTGGTTCCGGTTCTGGCTCCTCGGCTGGTGCAGGGTTCCGGTAGGCGTGGATAGCCGTCAACGGAACAAGGTACGTGCCTATAGTCAAATCAAACAAAGAAGGAGCAGGCAAGGTAATAGTCTCAGGATGATGTTTATTAAAGAATAATCGATATTTAAGCTCTCCTACCCTATTCTTAATAATAAAATCATGTGCCACAATACTTTTATAATCTAGATAAACATGAGGCAACACTTTTTCTTCCTTATCAGCATGCCTAATAGGTATTTTAAAATGTGCAGCTAGGCATGTAGCATAGATGCCTCCAAAGATGGGGCCCTTTGTACGGTTCAGACTTAACCGTTTAGCAATAATACCACCCATACTAAAAGTGTTATCACTGTATAAACCGTGGAGCAGAATAATTATATCAGGGATACTAAGGTATCCACAGTTTCTGCGTCCAATTAAGCAATGACTAGCAAATAATGCAAAGTAACGTAAAACAGGAAAATGTATGCTAGTGATTCATGCATCGGAAACCTTCCTAGTTTCTCCTACAGTGATAGTATCATTAAACCCCTCCACATCATCATGATGTGGTTCTTCTGTCTTGCCCCCAAAAGGGACTAAACAAATCCGACATAAATCATAAAGTGACATCTCCTTATGCTCATCATATAAATGAAACTCCACCGTAGGTGGTGAGTTCCTAGAATGAAAATGAAAGTTTTGCACAAAGGTATTTGTGAGTAAGAGATACTGAACGCATTGGTCTTGGAGGAAAGCGGTGAGGCCTGCATTATGAGCCAATTCATGAAGATCTTCATAAATCCCGGCTGCTCTCAAGAAATCCTCGGAAGGCCATTCACACGCCCGAACCTCTGCGGTGCGCGACAAATTATACTTAGGCTTCGGTGCCTTTTCCTTCAAGCTTTGGCTCGATGAGCCCCTCAATAATCTCCACATCATTTTCTGAAAAATTATGAAATTTTTAGTAACTTCAAAATAAAAGTAAACCAAACTCAATAATATTGATAACAACCACTTCTACAAGTGCCTAGGGCCTATATCATGCATCAAAACTACTTTTGACCATATAAATTTGACATGCAAGCTCAAGAACATGATCACCTAAGCAGCAAAAATTTGCAATGAATAAAGCACTAGAACAAAAACTAATTGGACCAATGGAGGAGTCACATACCAATGAACAATCTCCCCAAGTAGTTTTGTGAGAGGTGCTTTGAGCAAGGAGATCGAAAATGGCAGCAAAGAGGGCTGGAACTTGTGCTTGAGTCGGTTTTTCATGTTTGTGGGAGGAAGAAGAAGAGGATGGGTGTAGGAATAAGTGGAGAGGACCACCATGGGCCCACGAGGCAGGGGGCGCGCCCTAGAGGGGTGGGCGCGCCCTCCACCCTCGTGGCAAGGTGGTTGGACCCCCTGGTGTGTTCTTTGTTCCATAAATCCTCGAATATTCTAGAAAAAATCATATTTAATTTTCAGGGCATTTGGAGAACTTTTATTTTCGAGTATTTTTATATTGCGTGGATAATCAGATAACAGACAGAAAATTATTTATTTTTACTTTATTTCAACCAAATAACAGAAAGTATAGAGAGGGTACATAAGGTTGTGCTTCTAGTTTCATCCATCTCATGCTCATCAAAAGGAATCCACGAACAAGGTTGATCAAGTCTTGTTAACAAACTCATTCCGATTAACATGAAACCGGAGAAATTTCGAATAGCACTAGGTTACCTCAATAGGGATATGCACATCCCCAATAACAAGAATATCATATTTCTTCTTGACAGTAGGTAGAGGAAATTCAAAACCTCCAAATATAATCGATGGAATTTTTCCGATAGAATTGATACTATGAACTTGAGGTTGTTTCCTTGAAAAGTGTACCGTATGCTCATTACCATTAACATGAAAAGTGACATTGCCTTTGTTGCAATCAATAACAGCCCCTGCAGTATTAAGAAAAGGTCTTCCAAGAATAATAGACATACTATCGTCCTTGGGAATATCAAGAATAACAGAGTCCGTTAAAATAGTAACGTTTGCAACCACAACAGGCACATCCTCACAAATACCGACAGGTATAGCAGTTGATTTATCAGCCATTTGCAAAGATATTTCAGTAGGCATAACACTAATGCCGGCTCCAAGATCACATAAAGCAGTTTTAACATAGTTTCTTTTAATGGAGCATGGTATAGTAGGTACTCCTGGATCTCCAAGTTTCTTTGGTATTGCACCCTTAAAAGTATAATTAGCAAGCATGGTGGAAATTTCAGCTTCTGGTATCTTTCTTTTATTTGTAACAATATCTTTCATGTACTTAGCATAAGGATTCATTTTGAGCATATCAGTCAATCACATACGCAAAAAGATAGGTCTGATCATTTCAGCAAAGCGCTCACAATCCTCATCATCCTTTTTCTTGGATGGTTTGGGAGGAAAAGGCATGGGTTTCTGAACCCAAGGCTCTCTTTCTTTACCATGTTTCCTAGCAACAAAATCTTTCTTATCATAACGTTGATTCTTTGATTGTGGGTTATCAAGACCAATAGCAGGTTCAATTTCTACATCATTATCATTACTAGGTTGAGCATTATTATGAACATCATCATTAACATTTTCATTAGGTTCATGTTCATTGCCAGATTGTGTTTCAGCATCAGACATAGATATATCATTTGGATTATCAGGTGGTTCAGCAATAGGTTCACTAGAAGTTTGCACAGTTCTATCATTTTTCTTTTTCTTCTTTTTAGAAGAACTAGGTGCATCAATTTTATTTCTCTGAGAATCTTGCTCAATTCTCTTGGGGTGGCCTTCAGGATACAAAGGTTCCTGAGTCATTCTCCCAGTTCTAGTAGCCACTTTAACAACATAATCATTTTTCTTACTATTCATCTCATTGAGCAATTCTTTTTGAGCTTTAAGTACTTGTTCTACTTGAGTGGTAACCATAGAAGCATGTTTGCTAATAAGTTTAAGTTCACCTCTAATATTAGCCATATAATCACCCAAGTATTTAATCATATCAGCATCTTGTTTTAATTGTCTACCAAAATAAGCATTGAAGTCTTCTTTCCTAAACATAAAATTATCAAATTCATTCAAGCATTGTCTAGCAATTTTAGCAGGAGGGATTTCAGCTTTATCATATCTCTAGAGGGAATTTACCTTTACTACCTGTGTCGGGTTATTGATGTCTGGAGGTTCTTCGATAAATAAAGGATCAAGATCATATGTTTCTTCGGCAAGCCGTAAATTAAGACCATGTATTTCTTCAATAGGAGGTAAATTCTTAACATCTTCAGCTTTAATACCTTTTTCTTTCATAGATTTCTTTGCCTCTTGCATATCTTCGGGACTGAGTAATAGAACACCTCTCTTCTTCAGAGTTGGTTTAGGTATAGGATCATTAATTGGGGCAGGAGTTGGCTCAGGAGCTGGCTCAGGAGGTGCCCAATTATTTTCATTTGTCAACATATTATTCAATAAGATTTCAGCTTCATCCGGTGTTCTTTCCCTGAAAAGAGAACCAGCACAACTATCCAGGTAATCTCTAGAAGCATCGGTTAGTCCATTATAAAAGATATCAAGTATTTCATTTTTCTTAAGAGGATGATCAGGCAAAGCATTAAGTAACTTGATAAGCCTCCCCCGAGCTTGCGGGAGACTCTCTTCTTTAATTTGCACAAAGTTGTATATTTCCTTTAAAGCAACTTGTTTCTTATGAGCAGGGAAATATTTAGCAGAGAAGTAGTAAATCATATCCTGGGGACTACGCACACAACCAGGATAAAGAGAATTAAACCATATCCTAGCATAACCCTTTAATGAGAACGGAAATATTTTAAGGATATAAAAATAGCGAGATCTCTCATCATTAGTGAACAGGGTAGCTATATCATTTAATTTAGTAAGATGTGCTACAACAGTTTCAGATTCAACTAAAGTAATTATATCAGGATCAACAGAGAATTCATAATCCTTATCAGTAACACAGATAGGTGAAGTAGCAAAAATAGGGTCAGGTCTCATCCTAGCATTTAGGGAATGCTTGTTCCATTTAGCTAATAAACTTTTGAGTTCATATCTATCTTTGCAAGCTAAAATAGCTAAAGAAGCTTCTTGATCAAATAAATAACCCTCAGGAATAACAAGTGATTCTTCATCATCACTTTCATCATCATAATCAGATTCAATATTTTCAATCTCTCTATCCCTAGCAAGTCGTTCCTCGAGAAAATCACTAAGTGGCACAGTAGTATCAAGCATAGAAGTCGTTTCATCATAAGTATCATGTATAGCAGAAGTAGCATCATCAATAACATGCGACATATCAGAACGAATAGCAGAAGCAGGTGTAGGTGTCGCAAGCTTACTCAAAATAGAAGGTGAATCAAGTGCAGAGCTAGATGGCAGTTCCTTACCTCCCCTCGTAGTTGAGGGATAAATTGTTGTCTTAGCGTCTTTCAAATTCTTCATAGTGTCCAGCAGATATAAATCCCAAGTGACTCAAAGAATAGAGCTATGCTCCCCGGCAACGGCACCAAAAATTAGTCTTGATAACCCACAAGTATAGGGGATCGCAATAGCTTTCGAGGGTAGAGTATTCAACCCAAATTTATTGATTCGACACAAGGGGAGCCAAAGAATATTCTCAAGTATTAGAAGCTGAGTTATCAATTCAACCACACCTGGAAACTTAGTATCTGCAGAAAAGTTTTTAGTAGCAAAGTAATATGATAGTGGTGGTAACGGTAACAAAAGAGTAATGAAAGCAAAGTAATATTTTTGGTATTATGTAGTGATTGTAACAATAGCAACGGGAAAGTAAATAAGCGTAAACCAGTATATGGAAAGCTCGTAGGCATCAGATCAGTGATGGATAATTATGCCGGATGTGGTTCATCATGTAACAGTCATAACATAGGGTGACACAGAACTAGCTCCAATTCATCAATGTAATGTAGGCATGTATTTCGAATATAGTCATACGTGCTTATGGAAAAGAACTTGCATGACACCTTTTGTCCTACCCTCCCGTGGAAGCGGGGTCCTAATGGAAACTAAGGGACATTAAGGCCTCCTTTTAATAGAGAACCGGAACAAAGAATTAGCACATAGTGAATACATGAACTCCTCAGACAACGGTCATCACCGGTAAGTATCCCGATTATTGTCACTTTGGGGTTAACGGATCATAACACATAATAGGTGACTATAGACTTGCAAGATAGGATCAAGAACTCTCATATATTGATGAAAACATAATACGTTCAGATCTGTAATCATGGCACTCGGGCCCTAGTGACAAGCATTCAGCATAGCAAAGTCATAGCAACATCAATCTCAGAACATAGTGGATACTAGGGATGAAACCCTAACAAAACTAACTCGATTACATGATAAATCTCATCCAACCCATCACCGTCCAGCAAGCCTATGATGGAATTACTCACACACGGCGGTGAGCATCATGAAATTGGTGATGGAGGATGGTTGATGATGACGACGGCGACGAATCCCCCTCTCCGGAGCCCCGAACGGAATCCAGATCAGCCCTCCCGAGAGGTTTTAGGGCTTGGCGGTGGCTCCGTATCGTAAAACGCGATGAATTCTTCTCTTCTATTTTTTTCTCCCCGAAAGCAGTTATATAGAGTTGGAGTTGGAGTCGGGAGGTCTCCAGGGGGCCCACGAGGTAGGGGGCACGCCCTAGGGGGGGCGCCCCCCACCCTCGTGGAAAGGGTGTGGGCCCCCTGGTCTTCATCTTTGGTGAGGATTTTTTATTATTTATTGTAAGATATTTCGTGGAGTTTCAGGTCATTCCGAGAACTTTTGTTTTCTGCACATAAAACAACATCGTGGCAATTCTGCTGAAAAACAACATCAGTCCGGGTTAGTTCCATTTAAATCATACAAGTTAGAGTCCAAAACGAGGGCAAAAGTGTTTGGAAAAGTAGATACAATGGAGACGTATCAATGGGCCATACGGAGCCGCTGGTGGAGCCACGCCATGGGCCGCCGGCAGGAAAGTCTGGGGACCCCCATTCCCAGGACACCGAAAGTAGCCCCCGGGCCCAAGGCATGCTCAGAGTTGGCTTCGAGGCGAAGCCAAGGGGCCAGTGCGGAGCGCCGCGGGCCCCAACAGCCTGCAACCTCGATTGACGCATGGCGATTGATGGGACATGGGTGTCTCCGCTTCCCCATGCTACATCGGCAACTGCCCAACTTGACGAGCCCCTGCTGCATGCAGAAAAAGGTCATTATTACCTTAGATCATGGAGGCCGGCGGTTGGCCTCCTCTTGGCTATAAATGGGAAGGGGGGCAGAGCCCCCATCACCCATCTCTTCCTTCACTTCTCCTGCTTCTTCTCCCTTGCTTCACTACTAGCAGCGACACCTATGGCGCCGGTGAAGAGGTTCTCGGTCGCAGAGAAGGGAAAAACTCCTGCGACGAGCCCGTGCCACTTCCACCGAAGAAGAGGCTGGCCCACCGCCGCGACGTAGTCGTGAGGCCGGAGGTGTAGAGGCCTTGGTGCGAGCGGCCACCTCTCGGGTATTCGCTGCCTCTGTACGCCCAAGCTGAGGGCTCTGGAGGGAGAGGCGGCGAGCGGCGCCGCCCACGCCGTAGTCGCGGTCGCCGTGCCGTGGTGACGGACATCGTCGCCCTAGGAGCCCACGCCACAGACTCCTTGCGCGAACTCGTGATGAGGGCAGCGATGCCTCCGCACACTTGGATTTGCTTTCCACGGTTATTCTCCACCGAGATGCCGCCGAGGGGCCACCTCGAGGTTTGGCTGCATCACGCCGACTGCGACGCCCGGCGACTAGAGGGGAGGTTGAAGCCATCTCCCCAGGCAAGATCTTCATGACCCATGGCTGGGGCGAGGTTGCTCGAGTATGCTATGCGGAAGGCGCCCTCGCTATCCTTTTTGAGTACGACGACGCCTCCATGATGTTCTTCAAGGTCCTCGACGAGGAAGGCCGTTTCTTGGAGTGTTGTCCTGAAGGGGTCGTTAGGACAGCGCAACAGCCAATGCCGAGCCTGCCGCTGGCTTCGCCAGCAACTCCTCTAGCAGTAGCGGTGGCGTTGGGGAATCCCGTGACTCTCCTGAGCCCTACGAGACCATGAAGACGAGAGACGACAACTATGTGCCCCCGAGCTCTTGGTGCGCCCGGAGCAAGGCCGCAGCGTCAGGCTGCCGCCGTCGCTGATCTGGATGGGGTTGGCGCCGGCCTCCCGTGGCTCATTGTTGATGATGGCGTCGGCCACGCTGGCGCGTGTAGATAGGGCCCCTAGAAACATCCTTCTTTTGTTCCCTGCGAGGAATCGAGATGGACCCCGCGGGGGCATGTAAGGGTCTGTAATGTATTTTGTTGATATTATCCTTATTGTGAAAATTCGCGAACGCATGCCCTGTTTCGGCTCGGTCTCCCCTTTCCATCCCTGTGGTAGCTTGGTGCTCTATGCCGATAGGTCTTGGTCCCCAGGTAGGCTACAGCCGTCGCTGGTATGCCAGGTCGCGATGCCGTGGTCAAGGCCAGGAGGTGAGCAGCCCGAGCTCCAGCAAGAGCTCCTGAGGCGCGATGCTCAAGAGGTCCCCTTTAGCGCACAAGCAACCACCGAGAGGTAGGAAAGGGAGGCGATCTTGCCGTGACAAGGCTGCGACAAGTGAGAATCATATGCCGTAGCGCTTGGTCGAACCGGGCGCGAAACTTATCTTGGCAGTCCAGAGTTAGTTCCTTGTGTTGCGCCAGACTCGTGCATCGACGACTGAACTATAGACAGGTTAGGCCTGTGCGAGCCTCCCCCTCTTCTCCATGCTCTTCTATGTGCTCTACTTTCTCAGGTCCCGGCCCTCGAGCGTGCTCAGCCGCCGCTGGTATGCCAGGTCACGGTGCCGTGGTCAAGGCCAGGGGTGAGGGATGGAGAGACAGTAAGAGCTCCTGAGTCACGATGCTCAGGAGCGCCCCTTTTAATGCGCAATCGAATTGCATGGGAGAAGAGGGAGCCCGCGGTATCGCCTGCTGTTGTCCTCGGGAGGTTCCTGCAGGTTAGCGCGAGGAGGGACACAAATTGCCACTACGATTGCCGGTCTGCCACTGGTCGCTTCGCAAGAAGATGAAGGCATTGAGGGTCTGGTGAGGTGACGTGCGCGGGTGTGCGGCGAGCCAGAGCTCGACCGCTCAGATTTGTCAGTGTTGCGGGGAAGGACCCAAGCACAAGCGCCGTGCCAGCATGGGCAGCCCCCGTTGCGGGATGAGCGAGGGGCCGATAGGCGACGCGGGTGGCCGTGGCGAGCGACAATCAAGCAAGGGATGACTATAAATAAATCATGCATGGGAACCAGCTAGCTTAGATAGATGCGAGAATGATACATGCCACTGGGACGAACCCAAGCGGCCAGGGGATGATGCAGCCCAAGGGGCGCCCCTAGTGAGGTAACCTAAAGATGCAAGAGGATTCACGCCGCAGGGACAGGCCCATGCGACCTAGGAATAATGCATCCCGAGGGGCGCTGCCAGTTGAATGAACTTGGAAAATGTCACCTGATTTTCTTATCGAAGGAGCATTGGGGGTAGCCGAAGGCGCACGCTGAAGAAGTCGCTCCTCATGAGCCGCCAAGACCCTGAGCCTCGGGAGGCTCTGGGGGATCAGGTGGGTCCCTAAGGACCATCTCCATCTCCGCCAGGACCGCGTGATGCCTAGCCTCCTGGGTTAGCAGGCTGCTTCGTAGGTTGCGCTTGAAGGCGGCTACAATGCTCGGCAGGCCAAACGGCATGCGAACATAGTTGTGAGGTGGACCCTCGCACCGGCCAGCGCGTGAAGGGCAGAAGCGCTCCTGAGATGCGGCCCTATTGAGCCCTGGGATGTTGACGCAGATGCGCAGCTCGCCACCCTCGCCTGGATGGGGAGCTGCACCAGGCGGGCGGCGGTCGCCGCGTATTGCCCTTGCTTCCTGAAGCTCCTGGGTGGCCTTGACGATGAACTCCTGAGCGCTGGGCGCTCCTCGCCCGGTGCCCTCCTCAGGGAAACGTGTCGCGAAGCACGCCTCCACGTGGTGCCCGAGCACCTCCCTCGTGATGTTGGCTAGGTCTGAGGCCCTCCAGAAGAGAGCCCCCGAGCCCTGCCCGAGGAGGGCGTCGGGCGCCTTCCTATGTGAGGGAGGGAGGCGCCCCAGGTGCGGGCGCTGATCCTGATGTGGCACCGCTAGAGGCACCACCCCACCTGAGGCCCTGTGCGAAGTAGCTGCTTCTTCTTCTTGGATATGGCTTCAGGAGGGTACTGCGTGCCCTTGCTGCCAGGGTCTTCGATTGCTGTGGCTTGGTAGGTGCGCTCGAGGGAGCACACCGCATCTCTTTCTTCACAGGGGACTGAGATGATTCCACCACTTCCTGACATCTTGAGGACGTTGTAGCCATGGTGGGTCGCTGCCATGAATTTGGTTAATGCTGGGTACACGAGGATGACATTGTACGACAGATGGATATAGGCGATGTTGAAGTCGATGAGCTCGGTGCGGTAGTTGTCGCGTTGTCCGAATGTGACAGGGAGACAAACTTGCCCTATCGGTGTGGTGGAGCCGTCATTCACTCCTGAGAAGAGCTTGGTGGGCTGAAGCTGATCGTATGGCACTTGGAGGCTGTCGAATGTCTCGACGGACAGGATGTTAAGCCCTGCGCCGCCGTCGATGAGGGTCTTGGTGACTTGGACATTGCTGATGACGGGTGAACAAAGCATCGCGGGGACGCCGGCGGTCGCCGCGCACTTGAGCTGGTCCACCGAGCTGAAGGTGATGGCGTAATTGGACCACCTGAGCGGGCGTGTGGCCTCGAGCCTAGGAAGGGCTGCGTTCACCTTACGAGCAAACTGCTTGAAGATACGCTGAGATGCTGGGGCCTGAGCTCCGCCCAAGATGCAGGCGATTGCACGCGGTTCCTGGAAGCCCCCAGCCCCCTCATCCTGATGGTGGTCGTCGTTCCTTCTTGGTGGTGGCGACAGCGGAGGGAGGCCAGGATTGCCCTGAGGATGGTCCTCGTCGGGCTGGTCGCGCCAGGCGCCCTCACGAGGCTGCTCCTGCCAGTGGTCCTCACGAGGCTGGTCGCGCCACTCCTGGCGGGGGCCGCGGTCATCCCAGCGTCCTCCACCTCGTCCTCCTCCTCGGTCGTAGCCCCGGTCATTGCGCTCGGATGGCCCTGAGCACTTGACAATTGTTGGTGTTGTGGTTGTGTATGTTGTAGAAGGCGCAGAACGGACGGCTGCTCTTGGATGACTCGGGGTAGTCCCGGCCGCGCTTCGTGTCCGGCTCCGCTGCGAGCACGGCCACTCCCTTGCGCTTCACGTCCTTGGCCTTGGCTTTCTTCTCCTTTGGGTCGGCAGCAGGGAGCTCGAGGAGGAAGAGACGCCCCTCCTCAGCTCTTGCACACTTGGTTGCTATGTTGAACATCTCCAGAGTCATGCATAGCTCCTCATGGATGGCATGCTCCTCCTTCATCTTGATGTCGCGGACGCCATCAGAAAACACTAAGATGATGGCCTCGTCCGTCACCTTGGGGATCTTGAGACGAACATTGTTGAAGCGCTGGATGTACTTCTACAGGGTCTCTCTCAGCTGTTGCTTGATGTGGCGCAGGTCACCCGCGACCGGAGGGCGGTCGTGAGTGCCCTGGAAGTTGGCGATGAAGCGGTTGTGCATCTCCCCCCTGGAGGAGATTGATCCCGCGGGCAGGTTCAGGAGCCATGAGCGGGCGCCATCCTTCAGAGCCATGGGAAACCAGTTCGCCATGACCTTTTCATCGCTGTTGGCCGCCTCGATGCTCAGCTCGCAGAGCTGCAGGAACTCCGCGGAGTCGGGGGTGCCGTCGTAGCACGGAGACATATCTGGCTTGAACTTGCCTGGCCAAACGATGGTGTGTAGCTCGGGAGCAAAGGTGTGGCAGCCTGCGGTGGCCATCGAGGCCCTCTGTAGGGGCGGAGCCTGCCCTTGATGTCCGTGCAACGCCACCGCCGGCAGCACACGGTCTTGTCATGGTGGTGTTGGGAGTGCTGGAGCATTTTCTTGTGGCCGGGGAACCTCTTGGCATCTTCCTTCTTTATGCGTGGGCACATGGCGTGGCGGATCACGCTGCAGGACCATGCGTCTTAGGGCGAGGACACCGTCTTAACATGGAGGGGGCGGTAGCGCTCCTTGAGCTACGCGTCCTGGCGCAAGGGCGCCGTCTTGATGTGGAGGCAGCGGAGGCGCTCCGTGACCTACGTCGCCCGCAGCCGGAGGTGGGCGACGAAGTAAGAGGAATGGTGCAGGAGAGCCCCCAGCGGAACTGACGAGCTCGGCGATGCGGTCCAGCCAGTCCTCGTAGAGGTCGTCGACCGGGCGGTAGCGCGGGAGCTCACGTGCCCTGAGCAGTGCAGCCTGCGCGTCTGTGGGTGTGCGGCGAGCATGAGACGATGAGCCGGCCGGAGTTAGCGACGGGGTGGTGGTGCGGCCATCCCGCCGAATGGAGGGGTGCAGTGATGATGCTTGCTGCTTGTTTGTTGCTGGGCCGATAGCGGCGTTGGCAATAGGAGATGCAGAACGACGGGGAGGCCCGCCTACAGGGGCTGTCTTTGCGACACAGGCGGCGAGGGCAGCCCAGCGCTCGGCGCGGGCTCTATGCGCGTCTGACATGGATGCGGTGGAGCAGTGGAACGTGGATCAACGGAAGGAAAGCTTCAGCGTTCCCCTACCTGGCGCACCAAATGACGGATTTCGGGTTCCGGCAAACCCTTGAGGTTCGAACTCTGGGGCACGCACGAAGATCTCTCCCCCCTAGCTCACACCCTCACCACAATCTCAGAGCTCAGCGCGTCGAACTCGTAGGACAAAGGGACACAAGATTTATACTGGTTCGGGCTGCCGATGTGGTGTAATACCCTACTCCGATGTGGTGTGGTGGATTTCCTGTTGGGTTGAGGATGAACAGTTACAAGGGATGAACAGCCTCCTGAGGAGAGGTGCTCTTGTGCTTGGTGAGTTTGTGTGGATGAGGATGATCTGAATGGCCTCGGATCAGCTCAAGATGAGTTGATCCTGACTATGGTGGTGGCTAGCCCATTTATAGGGGCCCTGGTCCTCTTCCCAAATGCTGGCGGGAAGGGATGCCACAACGGCCAAATTTGAAGGGAGACAACTAGTACAAGTTATCCTTACTAAAGGTGGTCTTCGCCTGCCAAAGGCTCTAGTGGTGACGCCATCCTGGGCTCCACGGTGACCTCCGTCCTGCTGATCTTGGTCTCGGTGCACTGATATGGAAACCTTTGCCTGATGCCTCGGGACTCCTCGCCTGCGCTTGTCCCTTTAGTACCAAATAGGAAACGAGGACACTGCGCGCACTAGCGCCCGCCTGGTGTCCGCCTGGACTTGGTCATGATGGCTTACGTCACGGGGACCTGGCGAGGTTCCCCTGCCTTGATCTCCCCGCCCCTCGTGAGCCAGCCTAGTGAGGCCACCTCTGAGGAGGTCTTGCGTCGTCCGCCTCGTGAGGCTTGGCCCGTCGCGAGGGTCTTGAGTGTTCGCTACTGAAGATGGGCCGTATGGAGCCGCTGGTGGAGCCACGCCATGGGCCGCAGGCAGGCAAGTCTGGGGACCCCTGTTCCCAGGACGCCGACACCATGCTTTGAATATCCTTCCTCCCAACATATTCCCCTTCTCAGGTGGACCCAGCAGGTCTCTTACATAGACATTTGGGACCAACCACCTATCCATTTGTATTTATTTATTTTGTTCAATCTTTCGTCCTCTTCCTATATAGCGGCTGGCGATACTTCCACGCATGCCTAGGGGACCCATCATAGCCTATGGCGTTGGCCAGGCCATCCCTCTACTCCCACACATTATACGGCAGTGGCAGCTCCACCGGCCCACCCTGCACCCGAACAAGTCAACCGTCATACTCCCCTCCGCCTACGTCTTCCCCCGCTCCGGTTCATTTGGTCCGAGGTCTTGACGTCGTCCTTCGCCTTGGTGCTCTCATCATGGCACCGTCGTTTGTCGTTCCCAACATGGCTAGCAAAACAAGAGGAATCAAGAGACGACTGTTCGTCGAGAGGCTGATAGTCTCGGGCCCACCAGGTCCATGGCCTAGGTTTTGTTGTTTAACATGCGCAACCCATGACATGTTTGAACTTTTTTTCGATCCAGCAGGTATCAAGCGGGCTCTGGGCCTCCCAGCCTAGCTTGTTTATAACATCATCAGCCCAAGTTATCTTTGTTTTTTCAAGACGATGCATAGCTCAGTTCTATTTTTCTATAAGAATGCAAAACCGAACCTATGTTTTCCCATCTATAATAGTATATATATTTATATTTATATCTTATTTTATTACATATATATATAACAGAAACAACATAAGGTTCCATTACACCTGTCGTTCGTCCAACCATTTTATAGACCTTCCTACTTCCTTCATTTTTCATTTTCATTAATCCTATATCTGCATCTTCTCCCACTTCCTTTTTCGATGTAATCTAAGTTTTCTCCCAGTACTTTTCCCTAGAACCAACTCAACTGTCCCACGTCTAGCCTAAAAAATAATAATACCCCACGTCCTATTAACTAATCAAATTAAAATGATATTTTGTTTCGTAAATCAGAATTTCTTACAAAACGATAATAATAATTGTTTCACTCAGCCCACTACATCATTGTTTCACTCAGCCCACCAAATGGACTGGCTGGCATATGGGCCAGTAGGTCGAAGCCTAAAGACTTCCACAAAAAATAAAAATACAAAGGTCGAAGCCTAAGAAATGCGTTGGATTTACATCCAATGGACAGCTTTCTTCTTCAATCTCTCATCTTCTTCCCCAGCGCTTCCGAGACCGCCAGCTCCAGCCCCCGGCGTCCAACGGTGCTGTTTTGCGCGCCTCACAGCGAAATGCTACCCCACCGATGGCCAGGCCACCCCTCCACTCCTCCGCACCTCCTGTTATTCTCTGCCAAGTGTAGGCCTGCCCCACACCTGAACTGGTCAAGTATCCCACTCCTCTCCATCTACGACTCAACTACCGCGTCTTCCCCATCTCCGGGGTGTTCCAGTCTGGGGCCTCCCCGTCATTCACCATCTTGGTGCGCTCTGCACGGTGTGGTCAATGTGGTCAACAAACGAGACTGTACATGGACAGGCTGACAGTGGGGACGCACCACGGGGGACGCACCACGCCCATGGACACATGCATGCAGTTGCATCCTTTTTACCCTAAAAATAATGTTTTCTTCACCTGACAGCTGAGACCAACCAGCTACATCTTCGCACGCAAGGAAGTGCACCCTTATTACGGGCAAAAAATGATTCTTCCCCCTGACAGCTGGGACCCACCAGCTATATCTTCGCATGCAATGAAGTGCGTCCTTATCCTCCCTAACAGCTGGGACCCACCTGGTCGAAGCGTACGTAGCATTGTCTGTGTACATACCGGTCGATCGGTGTGTCTGCCACGATGAACCGTGGCCGAGTAAGGAGCGGTAGTAGTTCAGGCAGCCATGTCAAAACCGTGTACATGTACATATAGCTAGATGCCAAAAAATACGGCCATGTACGTACATATGGGCGGGGTCTCGAACACGTACTCACGCATACGTACGGACAGGGATTGTGTACATGGAGAGGCCACTTGTCGGTGTCAACACCGGCGGATCTCGGGTAGGGGGTCCCGAACTGTGCATCTAGGCCGGATGGTAACAGGAGGCAGGGGACACGATGTTTTACCCAGGTTCGGGCCCTCTTGATGGAGGTAAAACCCTACGTCCCGCTTGATTAATATTGATGATATGGGTAGTACAAGAGTAGATCTACCATGAGATTAGAGAGGCTAAACCCTAGAAGCTAGCCTATGGTATGATTGTATGTTGTCCTACGGACTAAAATCCTTCAGTTTATATAGACACTGGAGAGGGTTAGGGTTACACAAGGTCGGTTACAAAGGAGGAGATATCCATATACGTATTGCCTAGATTGCCTTCCACGCCAAGTAGAGTCCCATCTGGACATGAGACGAAGTCTTCAATCTTGTATCTTCATAGTCTAACAGTCCGGCCAATGGAGATAGTCCGGCTATCCGGAGACCCCCTAATATAGGACTCCCTCAGTAGCCCCTGAACCAGGCTTCAATGACGATGAGTCTGACACGCAGTATTGTCTTCGGCATTGCATGGCGGGTTCTTCTCCGAATACATCACAGAAGAATTTGAATACGAGGATAGTGTCTGACCCTGCAAAATAAGTTCCACATTCCACCGTAGAGAGAATAATATTTTCGCATATCTAATTTGCTGGCTTGTTTTGGCAGCATGACGTTATGTCATGGCCCAGTGATTATTCGAACCGTTTCTTTTAACCAGCCTCGCACATAATGCGAGGCAGTTTTTTGACACATCTTGTCAAAGCAGAGATCGTGTCCCCTTATCACGGGATTCTTATCAATACGGGCGTGGGTAACCCAACCGCGCCATCAATTGCGGCGCTCGGGGGATAAGCGAGTTTTACCAGGCAAGTGGGGACGCTTAGTTTCGTCCGCTCATATAAAGGGATAATGATTCACCTTTCAATCCACACCTTCTTACTCCTTTGCTCGTCCGTTTTCACACACTCGAGCACTAGCACCCAAGTACACACTTCCACCTCAACCTTCTCCAACCATGTCCGGAGCGGGAGGCAAGTGGATGGTCTCCTCCATCACGGAGGGAGACATCAAGAAATTGAGGAGAGCCGGATACCTGCCCGATGACATCGCGCACCGGCTCCCAGATGAGGGGCAGCTCATCCCCACCCCCAGGCCCCATGAGAGGGTAGTATTCCTCACCCATTTCCTCCGTGGAATGGGATTCCCTCTCCATCCCTTCGTCCGGGAGCTCATGTTTTATTACGGCCTGGATTTCCACGATCTGGCCCCAAACTTCATCCTCAACATCTCGGCATTTATCGTCATGTGTGAGGCCTTCCTCCGCATCATGCCCCACCTCGGCTTATGGCTGAAGACCTTCAACGTCAAGCCGAAGGTGGTGGGCGGCCGCCAGGCGGAGTGCGGAGGTGCCATGGTGGGCAAGATGCCCAACGTAACATGGTTCGAGGGCTCCTTTGTGGAAACCATAAAGGGGTGGCAATCGGGGTGGTTCTATATCACCGAGCCGCGCGACCCTACATGGGCAGCGGCCCCCGAGTTCTGATCTGGCATCCCCACGCGGCTCACCTCCTGGAAAGAGAAGGGCCTGTCCTGGGATAATTCGAAAGAGCTGACTGGACTCCAAACATGTATTCAAAACATGCTAGACAAGAAGCTCAAGCTTGTCAACATAGTCCAAGTTATGCTCATCCGCCAGATACTCCCGTGCCAACAACGGGACTTCAACTTGTGGGAATTCAATCCGGCGTAGCACCGAACTCTGAACAGGCTCTTTGACACGACTCATGAAGACGCCTGGAGGGTGCTGTTCAAAAGCGCCGAGGTCCCCCCTATTACCGAGGATCGCGGATTCAGCGCGAAGCGCCAAGCCAGTGCGGTAAGCTGCTTTACCTTTCACAGCATACTTATTTTTATATAGATGGACTCTATGCGGGATCTAAACTCCCATACCTTTGATAGGACTGGCAGAAGATGGCCGAACATATCGACTGTCCGGCTCCTTTGCCCAAAGGCCGCAGACGCTCTTCTGGCGAAGATGCTGACTCTAGCCCCTTATAAGGTGCCGGAGAAGACCAAGAAGGCCAAGGGAACCCGAAAGAGTTCCCGACGCCAGGCATCGTCGGACTCATCGTCCGATGACTCTACGGCGCACTCTTCCCCCGAAGACGAGGAAGAAGATGATGATGCTCCCCCACCGACTGGGGGAGAGAAGAAAAGGAAGGCCGCCCCTACTGGGGAGGCCGGGGGGTCCAAGAAGGGAAGGACTCTTCTTTCGGACAGTTTCACCGCCGCCGACGAAGGCAAAGACGAGTGGTTGCCCAGGGTCAAGCCCCCGGGGAGATCGTAAGTATTCGGATACCAAGTAACTCATAGGATTCCTTTATCGCACTGCTTTCCCTAATCGCCGAACATGATTATGCAGGCCGCCACAAGCCAATATCGAGGTATCATCGGACGGCTCCCTGGGCTCGTCGGACATGTATAGCGATCCGGTCCCGACCGCCACCTCCCCTCATCCTGCCAACGACACCGAGGTGTTGTCTCAAGAGGCACCGGATCGAGGGGAGATAGTCCCAGAGGAGCCCCAAGGCGACCTTCCGGACTCCGGGAGCTGAGGGGATGGGGCCCCCGAGAGCTCCGAGTTCGGCCCTCAGCCGAACACCGTGCCGGACCCTCCAGCGGTTCCGGGCTCGGGCAGGCAGCCTCCTTCTAAGAGGGGCAAGACGCCTGTGCCGGTGACCTCTGTCCATCCAGAGGCACTGGACAATCTGCTGGAAGTGCTTCGTAGCGCTTCCATCGACGAGGAGCACCGCACTATCATGACTGCGGTGATCCAGAAGGTTCAGTCTACCAAGAGCGGATTGACTGAAGCCTGTGCGAGCCTTCTAAAAGGCTTCGAGGTAAGTGTTTTAAAATGTAGTAGAAATATTACCGCATAGACAGTAGCCCCTGATGCTTTGTTCGGTGTTCACAAAGAAAAGCCGAACAGAGGATCAAATAATATCGCAGGAGTCTAATATAAGTATGTCAATATGCATATGCAGGCTTCGCTGGTGGCGTCCGCCGCACTGACTGTGGAGGTCGCCGTACTGAAGCAGGCCCTCGAGGGGTCCTGGAAAGAGCTCGGCCTTGCTAAGAGGCAGCTCGAGGAGAACAAGGGTAAGTAATACCCCATCTATAGATATGTATATATAAAAAAAGGACGCGATTGCCAAATGACAGGATCATTGTATGTTTGTCAGGGGCCATGACCGAGGTGGCGACCTTGAAGCAAGCGCTAACCCATGCCGAAGATAAAGCGGCCAAGGAGCGCACCGAGCGAGAGAAGCACGAGGCTCGGGTGGGTGAGGTGCAGCAAGAGCTCCAGGCTCTCGTGACGAAGCACGAGGCGTTGGAGCTTGACTCCAAGACGCGGGAGTCTGAGCTTGCCGCGGCCCTCGAGAGTGCAAAAAGTGCCAAGGCCGAAGCCCAAAAGTCCCTCCAAGAGATCGACGCGATGAAGAAGATAGCGGCGGGTAAGGCTTTCTATACGCAAAGCAAGAATGTAAAAGTAAATTACCGATTACTTACCCGGATCTGGAGCTCTCAGGAGCATTCGCAGATTTGCCCTGCCGTGTGTCCGATGCCGCGCAATTTTACCAGGCCGAGGAAGGAAGCTCGACGGAGAAGCCGTCCTGGTCTCAGTATGCTCAAGCCGAACATCCGGTGCCGATGAGCGACCAGCTGAAGCAGATGGTCGAGCTACATAAGGCGGCCGATCAGGCCATGAAGGGCTTTATAGTCCGGCTGTGGCCTGGGGACGCCCTTCCGGATAGCTTCTTCGGCCTGGTGAGGCGGCTTGTGGATGCCTACCCACGGCTGGAGGTCGTCAAGCGATCCGTCTGTATTGAAGGTGCATGCCAGGCTTTTGCCCGTGTGAAATTGCAGGGGGTCAAGCTAGACACCGTGAAGCTCATCAAGGAGGATCCGTAGGAGGGCAAGGAGCACCGCCACCCCGAGATGTACTACGAGGGTGTTCTGCCGGGTGCCCGTCTCATCGCGGATGAGTGCCCAAAAGATGTAATATTTGAATGAGACTTGCTCGTGTGATCCTGTATGATGAAAACTTGTTTCATATGCGCTATGCAATGGTTGTTTGAATTTAAAATATTACCTTCTGTTTGGCCGTTTATCCAATCTGAAAGATGGCTAGTCCTCGGCTTCTGCCCCCATGCCGCTAGTCCTGGGGTGTTCGGGATAAACCTGAGCACTCTTGTTCCCATATTTGGTTCCTTCGAGGGAGGTGCTCAGCACAACGAACAAGGCAACCAGACTAATAATGCTTTATCACTCTCACTTAGCCATAGAATTCTATAATTTTAAATTTCGGCGAAGCCCCTGGTATTCGGAAGGCCGAATTCGGGGCGCGATACACGCCTGTAAGCCGGACAGGGCCGGCCCCTCACCCTAAGCGGCATAAGTCTTTAGGGACTCGAAAAAAACCCTCGCCGAACAACGACCAGTCTCTCGCCGTATCATGACAGTCAGTTTTAGCTTTCTCTACTGAGGTGCTAAACCCAGCAGAACCGGGGCACAATCGCAGTAGTTCTCCTAGCCCTACCTTAGCCGATAGAGCGGAACGTAAGGTACCAAAACATAGGAGCCGGGCAAACCCAACATTTGACCAAAGACATGATACGGAGTTGATGCATATAATGCTATAAGTTCAGGGTGCCGCACTTGTGAAAGTGTTCGGACTTTTCACACCGCATTGTGGGGTACGTAAGCCCCTGGTGTATTGGCCGTACCAGAGTGTACGGTTGCAAGGCGTCATTAAAGAACACACACACACACACATATATATATATATAACAAGAATGCAATAATAGTCGTAATGTCATGCATTGTTTATTAAAAAATTGCGTTAAGGCAGAGTGATATAGATAGTGCGATAAACAAAGAGTAGGACTATGTCCCTTCCAAGCCCCTAGTGCGGTTTAGGCCGCGTTTTGGGGCATGCCACAGTTGTGCCCCCCTCCCCACCTGCGCCCATGGTATTTTTAATGCGTAATTATGTACGCACGGTATGAATATCGCCGTTGGGTTTAGATTGGGGTGGCCGCCGCATTGCTACGCGAGCTCAGATCGCGCCAGGCGGTCTATTTGCCGATTGCCCCGAGCGCGCTTGAAGGTGTCCGGGCTTTGAAGCGTCGAACTGGTTGATTGCCTTGAGAGGCTGCTTTGCGCTTCTGCTGCAAGGGCCGCGGTGTGCTCCTCAGTTCGAAGAGAGCGCTCTATGTTTCCATTGACTGTAATAACTCTGCGAGGTCCTGGCATCTTGAGCTTGAGGTATGCATAATGCGGTACCGCATTGAATCTAGCAAATGCGGTTCGCCCGAGCAGCACGTGATAACCACTGCGGAGCGGGACTATATCGAAGATTAACTCTTCGCTTCGGAAGTTATCCGAGGATCCGAAGACCACTTCCAGTGTAATTAAGCCTGTGCAATGGGCTTCTACACTTGGAATGACGCCCTTAAAGGTCGTTTTTGTGGGTTTGATCCTTGAGGGGTCTATACCCATTTTGCACACTGTGTCATGATAAAGTAGCTTCAGGCTGCTGCCGCTATCAATAAGGACTCGAGTGAGGTGAAATCCGTCAATGATTGGGTCTAGGACCAGTGCGGCGAATCCGCCATGATGGATACTAGTGGGGTGGTCCCTGCGATCGAAGGTGATCGGGCAGGAGGACCAAGGGTTGAACTTTGGGGAGACTGGATCCAACGCATATACGTCCCTGAGCGCACTCTTCCGCTCCCTCTTGGGGATGTGGGTTGCGTATATCATGTTCACCGTCTGCACTTGCGGGGGAAACCTCTTCTGTCCTCCAGTGTGCGGCTGCCGGGGCTCCTCCTCGTCATCGCTATGTGGCCCCTTGTCCTTGTTTTCGGCAATTAACTTGCTGGCCTGCTTGAACACCCAACAATCCCTGTTGGTGTGATTGGCTGGCTTGTCTGGGGTGTCGTGTATTTGACACGAGCGATCGAGTATACGGTCCAAGCTGGACGGGCCCGGCGTACTTTGTTTGAATGGCTTTTTCCGCTGACCGGGTTTAGAGCCTTTGAATCCGGCATTGACTGCCGTATCCTCAGTATTTTCGCTGTTAATGCGGCGCTTATGCTTGTTGTGACGTGACCTGCTATTGCCGTCCTTGGTATCTGAGGTACCATGGTTCTTTGATATGTTATTACTGCGAGCGAGCCAACTGTCTTCTCCCGCACAAAAGCGGGTCATGAGCGTCGTGAGAGCTGCCATAGATTTTGGCTTTTCCTGACCAAGGTGCCGGGCTAGCCACTCGTCTCGGATGTTGTGCTTGAAAGCCGCTAAGGCCTCCGCATCCGGACAGTCGACGATTTGATTTTTCTTTGTAAGGAACTGAGTCTAGAATTGCCTGGCCGACTCTTCTCGCTGCTGAATTATGTGGCTCAAGTCATCGGCGTCTGGTGGTCGCACATAAGTGCCCTAAAAGTTGTCGAGGAATGCGGCTTCCAGATCTTCCCAACAACTAATGGAGTCCGCTGGCAAGCTCTTAAGCCAATGCCGCGCTGGTCCTTTGAGCTTTAGTGGGAGGTATTTGATGGCGTGTAAGCGATCACCGCGGGCCATGTGGATGTGGAGGAGGAAGTCCTCAATCCATACTGCGGGATCTGTTGTGTCGTCGTATGATTCAATGTTTACAGGTTTGAAACCTTCTGGGAATTGATGTTCCATTACTTCGCCTGTGAAGCATAAGGGGTGTGCGGCGCCTCTGTATTGGGCTATATCTCGACGCAACTCGAATGGGTCTTGCCCGCTGTGTTCGGCCCGTCCGGATTTTCTTTTACTGTATCCGGCGTGACGTTTGTCGTCTCGTAGAGTGGTGCGCCCTCGTGATCCGTAGATCGATCTTAAATGCTTTGCCTTGTCCTCCAATATGTCTCGCAGGTCTGGTGTATCTCCCCATGCCTTTTCATTTGAATGGCGTTGGGGTGGAGGCTGAGCTTTTGGCTGGAATGCCTCTTTATCGTGGCCACGAGGTGGCCGATCCGCCGTATCATACGCTTCTTCCTCCAGTCGGGGTAGTAACCTGCGCCTTGGGTAACTCTTGGAGGGGTGCTCGAGTTTATATTCCTCGGCCGCGAGGACTTCAGTCCATTTGTCAGCTAGCAGATCTTGATCAGCTTGAAGCTCCTGCTGCTTTTTCTTCAGGCTATTTGCCGTGGCCATAAGGCGGCGCTTGAAGCGCTCTTGTTCGATGGGATCCTTTGGGACGGCGAATTCATCGTCTCCGAGCCTTGCCTCGTCTTCGGAGGGGGGATGTAATTGTCATCCTCCTCCTCTCCATCTGCCGCTCTCTCAGGAGAGCTGGCTCCTTCATCCTCCTGCTCTAAATCTTGCTGGAGGGGATTGTTGTTGTCTTCAACACTATCCGGAGTATTATTATCTCATGTGCCGAGTATCACCAGTTTTGCTTTGGCGGGACTTAGAGCGGCGCCGCTGACGTTGGCGCTTGGGTTGCTTCTTGGAGGGGTCATCCTCCGCTATCTCGTCGCCATTGCCTTCGTTGGGTGTATCCACCATGTATATGTCATATGATGAGGTGGCTTTCTAGTGCCCTATAGGTGTTGGTTCATGTTCGTCTCCTACATCATCGTTCACACCGTCGATGTCTTCAGATTCGAAGTCGAGCATGTCGGTTAAATCATCGACAGTGGCTACGAAGTGGGTGGTGGGTGGGCGTCGAATTTCTTCGTCGTCCGCATCCCAATCCTGTTGGCCATAATCCGGCTAGGGCTCTCCTGACAAAGAGAGAGATCTTAGTGAATTCAGAATGTCGCCGAAGGGTGAGTGCTGAAAGATATCCGTGGCAGTGAATTCCATGATCGGCGCCCAATCGGATTTGATTGGCAGGGGCACGGGTGGTTCGGAGTCTGAAAGAGAGTCTGACACCTTGGAGTCACGGACTGCGCAGAGGATTATGCTAGTGTTTGGCTCGATCGCCGTTGAGACTGCAGCCCCTGAGGCGGTGTCTAGCCACCCGTCCTCGATTGGCGCAGTTGGCTCCGAGCTAAGGGTCGGAGCTGATGCGGGCGCGGCCTTTGGGGTACTGTTCGGCAGCAGAGCTAGGACATACCCATCACGACAGTGCGGTGTGCCCGGCTGTGGCTTAAATCTGTCGAAGATCAAGTCTCCGCGGATGTCGGCCGTGTAATTCAAACTTCCAAATCTGACCTGATGGCCAGGGGTGTAGCTTTCAATATGCTCCAGATGGCCAAGCGAATTAGCCCGCAGTGCAAAGCCACCGAATACGAAGATCTGTCCAGGGTGAAAAGTCCCACCCTGGACCGCATCGCCATCGATGATAGTAGGAGCCATCAAGCCGACATCAAGCCTAACAGCGACGACACAGAGGAACTCTCAGTGAAAGCACCAATGTCGGTGTTAAAACCGGCTGATCTCGGGTAGGGGGTCCCGAACTGTGCGTCTAGGCCGGATGGTAATAGGAGGTAGGGGACATGATATTTTAGCCAGGTTCGGGCCCTCTTGATGGAGGTAAACCCCTATGTCCTGCTTGATTAATATTGATGGTATGGGTAGTACAAGAGTAGATCTACCACGAGATCAGAGAGGCTAAGCCCTAGAAGCTAGCCTATGGTATGATTGTATGTTGTCCTACGGACTAAAATCCTTCGGTTTATATAGACACCGGAGAGGGTTAGGGTTACACAAGGTCGGTTACAAAGGAGGAGATATCCATATACGTATTGCCTAGCTTGCCTTCCACGCCAAGTAGAGTCCCATCCGGACACGAGACGAAGTCTTCAATCTTGTATCTTCATAGTCTAACAGTCCGGCCAATGGAGATAGTCCGGCTATCCGGAGACCCCCTAATCCAGGACTCCCTCACCACTGATGGCAACAACGGTGTCCTGTTCATCGGAAGGAAACCGGCTGGGTCGGAATGGAAAAACTGCGTCTTGTTCATGGGGAGGCAACGGAATGCATCATGTTCATCAGGAGGCAACGGAATACGCCGTGTTCATCGGGAGCCAACCGTCTTGGATGGAACAGCCGAAATGAGGTTTTGCGTACCGCGGAAGAAAGGAAACGGGCCTTCTGTTCGATCGTGTACGGTCGAAACAGGGTCCTGTTCATCGGGAAGGGTCTGGCGTATCGCAAAATGGAGGAAACAGACTTGTGTTCGACCGCGTAAGGTCGAAACGGGGTCCTGTTCATCGGGAAGGGTCTGACATACCACAAAATAGAGGAAACATACTTGTGTTGGAGCGCCTACAGTCGAAACGGGGTCATGTTGATCGGGAGGGTTGTGGCGTACCGCAAAATGGAGGAAACGGACTTGTGTTGGAGCGCCTACGGTCGAAGCGGGGTCCTGTTCATCCACCGTCTACTGCCTCGCTCTAGCCTCCACCTGCTACTGTTCATCCACCATCGACTTCCTACAGCCTGCACCAGCTATTGTTCATCCATGGGGTCTTGTTCATCTAGCCTCCACTGGCTACTGTTCAACCAGCCCTCCACGGGGTCATGTTCATCAACCCTCCATCGGCTACTGTTCATGGAGCCTTCACGGGGTCCTATTCATCCACCCTCCACCGGCCTCCTCGATCGGGGTCATGTTCATCCAGCGGCAACGGCCAACTACTACCACAGGGTCCTGTTCATCAAACCCCCACCGGGAACTATTCATCAAACCCCAACCACATACATCTTGACTCATTCAACCAACCCCCATGTTCACTATTCATCAAGAGGCAGCAGGTTCCATCGGCTTCAGTTAGTAGCGATAGCGAAGGAATCCCACGATCGGGTTCAGTTAATAGCAAGGGATCAATCGGGGTTTAGTAATGTAGCTAGTGCAATCGCTCGAGTTCAGTTAGAGCCCAACGCCTCACTCGGGTTCAATTAGAGTGCAACGCATCGCACACACATGCGTATGTGTATGAGAGAAATGAGTGAACCTCCGTGCATTGCTCGGTCGCAACTACCCACCGTAACCGGGAACTCCCCAAAATTTTCCTCGCCCTCGCTTCTACCATGATTTTTTCCATCATGGACGGCCCAAAGAATGTCATCCAGGTGCGTCTCCAGCCCGCCCAGGATGAAAATCCCATTTTCGATCATGATTTTTTTGTCATAGAAGTAGGAGCCCACCACATCTATGATGATACTGGGTTTTTACACAATTATTGTCATAGAAGTGTCATAAGCATGACAGAAAAAAATTCGTTCGGCCCAAAATGTCACTGATGTGTCTTTTTTTGTAGTGATGGTCATACACCCGATGTGAATTGTTTATTGAATCTCAACCATAGTGATACACATATTCATAATATTGATGCCAAAAGATACAAAGTTGATAATGATAGTGCAACATACATGTGGCACTGCCGTTTAGGTCATATTGGTGTAAAGCGCATGAAAAAAACTTCATATGGACAGACTTTTGGAATCACTTGATTATGAATCATTTGATACTTGTGAACCATGCCTCATGGGCAAGATGACTAAAACTCCGTTCTCCGGAACAATGGTGCAAGCCAATGACTTATTGGAAATAATGCATACCGATGTATGCGGTCCAAACAGTGTTGAGGCACGCGGCGGGCACCGTTATTTTCTGACCTTCGCAAATGATTTGAGCAGATATGGGTATATCTACTTAATGAAACACAAGTCTGAAATTTTTGAAAAGTTCAAAGAATTTCAGAGTGAAGTGGAGAATCATCGTAATATGAAAATAAAGTATCTACGATCTGATCATGGAGGTGAATATTTGAGTTACGAGTTTGGCCTTCATTTAAAACAATGTGGAATAGTTTCACAACTCACGCCACCTGGAACACCATAGCACGATGGTGTGTCCGAACATCGTAACCATACTTCATTAGATATGGTGCAACCTATGATGTCTCTTACCGATTTATCACTATCATTTTGGGGTTATGCATTAGAGACAGCTGCACTCACGTTAAATAGGGCACCATTTAAATCCGTTGAGATGACACCGTATGAACTGTGGTTTGGCAAGAAACCTAAGCTATCGTTTCTTAAAGTTTGGGGTTGCGACACTTATGTCAAAAGGCTTTAGCCTGATAAGCTCGAACCCAAATCGGAGAAGTGAGTATTCATAGGATACCCCAAGGAAACAATTGGGTACACCTTCTACCACAGATCCGAAAGCAAGATCTTTGTTGCCAAGAATGGAACCTTTCTAGAGAAGGAGTTTCTCTCGAAAGAGGTGACTGGGAGGAAAGTAGAACTTGATGAGGTAATCGTACCTTCTCTCGAATTGGAAAGTAGCACATAAGAGAAATCTGTTCCCATGATGCCTACACCAACTAGAGAGGAAGCTAATGATAATGATCATGAAACTTCAGATCAAGTTACTACTGAACCTCGTAGGTCCACTAGAGCAAGATTAGCACCAAAGTGGTATGGTAATCCTGTCCTGGAAGTCATGTTACTAGAACAAGGCAAACCTATGAACTATGAAGAAGCTATGATGAGCCCAGATTCTGATAGATGGCTTGAGGCCATGAAATCTGAGATAGCATCCATGTATAAGAACAAAGTGTGGACTTTGCACTACTAGGAAAAGGGCTATAGATGGAATTGACACTAATGGCGCACCAGACATGTGGTGTGCCATTACTATATACTAAGGGCGCACCATGTGTTGGTGCGCCATTAGTGTCCAAATACTAATGGCGCACCACATCCACTGTGCGCCTTTAGTAAATTTTTTTTAATTTTTTCAAAACTACTAATGGCGCACC
>NC_041386.1:414780804-414781511 GCF_002162155.2 Triticum dicoccoides | reverse complement strand
AAAAAAATGATGGAAATGTCAAAAAAATAAAAGAAAATAAGTTTCCCATGTGATATGTGGTCTAGTTGTTGTGAAAATTTACAAATATGAATTTCGACTTTATTTGCGAAATCTCTCGAGAATTTGTAAAATGGGCATAACTTTTGCGTACGAACTCGGATGAAAAAGTTTTTTATATGAAAAATCATCTACTCGAAAAGTTACATCCGAATTTAACTGGGGAACCTTGTTAAACATTTTCAAAATCCTCAAAAATCTAAGAGAAAAAAAGATATGGGGCTTTTAATATCTGGAGAGGCAAAAAAATTCAAACTTACTAATGGCGCACCTACCCATGGTGCGCCATTACTATCTTCCCGCCTTCAAAATTCAAAATAAGTCAAAAAATAAAAAAATGTTACTAATGGCGCACCTGCCCATGGTGCGCCATTAGTATCTTCTCGCCTTCAAAAATCAAAATAAATCAAAAAAAAGTTAGTAATGGCGCACCTGCCCGCGGTGCACCATTACTATGCCGTATATATGGCTGGGCGTGGTCCTTTCCTCCTTACCTCTTCATTCTTCTCCTCCACTCCACCTCTCCTCCACTCCATCTTCCCTTCTCTCCTCCACCATACTACCCTCCTCCTCTCCGGCGACCTCCTCCTCCTCCTCTCCAGCGACCTCCTCCTCCCTCCTCTCCGGCGACCTCCTCCTCCTCCTCTCCA
>NC_041386.1:414678807-414780526 GCF_002162155.2 Triticum dicoccoides | reverse complement strand
CTCCGGTGAGCTCCTCCTCCCTCCTCTCCGGTGAGCTCCTCCTCCCTCCTCTCCTCCCATCCCCTCATGGTTTCTCCTTCCCCCTCTCCGGCGAACTCCTCCTCCTCCTCTCCGGCGATGTAGGCGAGCGCCTCTCAGGTGACCTCCTCCTCCTCTTCGGCGAACTCCTCTCCGACAAAAGAACACGGCAAAAGAATGTACAAGATCCAAAAACAGGAACAAAATTTGAAATAATATCATGCCAAAAAACGAGCAAAAACCGAGCAAAAAATGGGCAAAAAGATCATGATCGAGATCCAAATTCAAAATTCAAAAATAGAAATGGCGCACGGTGGGGGTTAGACGGTGCGCCACTACTATTTTCCCGCCTTCAAAATTCAAAAATACTAATGGCGCACCAGTGGCCTATACTAATGGCGCACCAGTGGCCTATACTAATGGCGAACCGTGGCCTATACTAATGGCGCACCAGTGGTGCACCATTAGTATACCAGATACTAATGGCGCACCAGTGGTGCGCCATTAGTAAAAAATACTAGTGGCATGATACTAATGGCGCACCGGTGATGCGCCATTAGTAGGCAAAACTGGTGCGCCATTAGTAGCCCTTTTCCTAGTAGTGTTGTGGACTTGCTCGAAAACCGGCAAGCCATAGAAAATAAATGGATCTTCAAGAAGAAGACTGACACTGATGGTAATGTTACTATCTACAAAGCTCGACTTGTCACAAAAGGTTTTTTGACAAGTTCAAGGGGTTGACTACGATGAGACTTTCTCACTCATAGCGATGCTTATGTCTGTCTGAATGATGTTAGCAATTGCTGCATTTTATGACTATAAAATCTGGCAAATGGACGTCAAAACTGCATTTCTTAATGGATTTCTTAAGAAGAGTTGTATATGATGCAACCAGAAGGTTTCGTCAATCCTAAAGGTGCTAACAAAGTGTGCAAGCTCCAGCGGCCCATCTATGGACTTGTGCAAGCATGTCGGAGTTGGAATATACGCTTTGATGAGGTGATCAAAGCATATGATTATATACAGACTTATGGTAAAGTCTGCATTTACAAGAAAGTGAGTGGGAGCTCTGTAGCATTTCTGATATTATATGTGGATGACATATTGCTGATTGGAAATGATATAGAATTTCTGGATAGCTTAAAAGGATACTTGAATAAGAATTTTTCAATGAAAATCCTTGGTGAAGCTGCTTACATATTGAGCATCAAGATCTATAGAGATAGATCAAGACGCTTGATAAAACTTTCAATGAGTACATACCTTGATAAGATTTAGAAGGAGTTCAAAATGGATTAGTCAAAGAAATAGTTCTTGCCTATATTGCAAGGTGTGAAGTTGAGTAAGACTCAAAGCCTGACCACGGTAGAAGATAGAGAGAGAATGAAAGTATGCTATGTTGTGTACCAGACCATTTGCGTGGCCGTCCATGAGTTTGGCAAGGGGGTACAATAGTGATCCCGGAGTGGATCACTGGATAGCGGTCAAAATTATCCTTAGTTACTAAAGAGGACTAAGGAAATATTTCTCGGTTGTGGAGGTCATAAAGAGTTCGTCGTAAAGGGTTACATCGATGCAAGCTTTGGCACTAATTCAGATGACTCAGAGTCTCAATCTGGATATGTATTGAAAGTGGGGTCAATTAGCTAGAGTAGCTCTGTGCAGAGCATCGTGGACATAGATAATTGCAAAATACATACGGATCTTAATGTGGCAGACCCGTTGACCCCTAGAGGCAATAATAAAGTTGTTATTTTATATTTCCTTCTTCATGATAAAGGTTTATTATTCATGCTAGAATTGTATTGATCGGAAACTTAAATACACGTGTGAATACATAAACAAATACTGTGTCCCTAGTATGCCTCTACTAGACTAGCTCGTTGATCAAAGATGGTTAAGGTTTCCTAACCATAGACATGTGTTGGCATTTGATAATGGGATCCCATCATTAGGAGAATGATGTGATGGAAAAGACCCACCTGTTAGCTTAGCATAATGATCACTCTGTTTATTTCTATTGCCTTCTTCATGTCAAATACATATACCTTCAACTATGAGATTATGCAACTCCCGGATACCGGAGGAATACCTTGTGTGCTATCAAACAACACAGCATAACTGGGTGATCATAAAGATGCTCTACAGGTATCTTCGAAGGTGTTTGTTGAGTTAGCATAGATCAAGATTAGGACTTGTCACTCCGAGTTTCAAAGAGGTATCTCTGGGCCCTCTCGGTAATACACATCATAAGCTTGCAAGCAAACACTACAAGAAATATGTCAACTAGTGACCTTCTGTCAGTGACACTGGAAGAATTGGTCATAGATCTATGACCATTTGAGACAATTGGTCAAAAGCTGTTCAGGGGGCTCCAAACCCTAAACTATAACGACCATTTTAGTCAGAAAGGTCGTAATTTCCTTACATGAAATGGTCATAAAGCATATAGCACTGGTCTGCTGCCTTATTTCTAGCTGATCATGACCAATATAGATGGTCATAACCTCGTAAATTGTGGTGGGTTGCTATGACTAGGCGCCACCTCATCAGTTTTGCCTATGTGTCATGTCCATGTGTCAGTTTTTTCCCCAGGTTGTGAAGCAAGCTATATTTCTGTCATTTCCAAAATTCCCAAAAATATCTCATAAATTCTTTGGGTCATATATTTGTCAAATATGTACAAAACCTTCCTTGCCTAGTTCAAAAATAATTCTACAATATTCATTTTCCTATTTTGTTCAAAAAAACACTTTGTGAAGGAAGTGCTACTTATATATTCTTGATTGCCCTCAAAATTTTTGGGCACTCTTTCCTATCTAAATCATTGCCGCATGATAAAATTCAGGTCCATTTGCCCAGTAAATCTTCCTCGGCAAATTTCCAAAGTTTTTGTCCACCTAGAAGCATTGTGAAGGAAGTACAAGATAGGAATATCGTTATGAGTTTAATTTTTGCCACATATTATATATGCCAAAGTCATAACTCTACACAAAAGATTAGCTCTATCTAACAATACATGTGAGCTCATCATCGAATCTTTGTTCCTGGTAATATTTTTAGTTTGTGAAGCAACTACATTTTATATTGCTTTATAATTGCTGAAAATATTCCAGGACATTAGCCTGACTATAGAAACCCCCTACACCGAATTTCAGCATAATCCAATCATCTATGTAAGCCCAGCTTCAATTTCTATTTTCTGTCCAAATTGGCACATTGCAAAGGAAGTGCTATCTAGACACCTCCTATTGTTGTCAAACTTTTTGTGCCATCTTACATATAAAAATCATTGCCACATTCCAATATTCAGCACCATTTTCCTATTAAATCTTCCTCAGCAAATTTATAAAGTTTCTATCCAGAGAGAAGCTTTGTGAAGGAAGTACAAGCTAGGATTATCCAAATGGTATAAAACTTTTATAGTGCTTTAATATTCCCAAATTACCATACTCCACAAAATTTCAGCTCAATCCACTTATCCATTTGAGCCCAGATTCAACATCCATATTTCTGCCCGATGTGGTACTTTGCAAAGCAAGTACCATCCAAACTCCTCCATTTGAGCTGAAAATTTGCCAAGACAGTCTCCCTAGTAGATGATCATCCTCAGCCAAAACTTAGGCCCATTAGCCTAGTGAATTTCCCGTACCGCTTATCAAACACTTGGTTGCTAATTCATGTTTGAGCATAGTTCGGTCTCCTCGTGAGATTCTTTTGTTGTTATTTTCTTCCTAGCATATACCTAAGGAGTGCCTAACCTACTAGACATGCCTAGGCTACCCAGAACGCATGGCAATGCCACGATCAGGCAGTGACCACGTGGCGGGCATGCGAGTCTACGCGCTTTGGAGTTGGGGCCCTGGGCCACCGTCCAAACCACGAGGTATCACCACCAAACCATGTATTTATGATTAAATAGATACTTATGTAACTAGAAACGATTTTTGGAAAAAAATAATGAGCAAACTATGAGGCAGCTGCAGTTCAAATTTGACCCTGTTCCTACTTAATCGGCAGAAACTTGTCTTTTTCACCAGAGGTGGATCAAAACTTTTGACACCCAACCATTTGGTCAATTGTGCATTCAATCTGGCCTAGTATTTTAGAAAATTTATTTGGTCCAAATTTGCAACAAATATATGGTAGGTCCTTCAAATAAAAACTCATTTCGGGCACTCAGAAAATAGAAAATGAATTTTCCGTGCAAATAAAATGAAAACTTCCTTAGGATCATTGTTTGGAATTCCAAGATGCACCCTTTTGCTCAATATGAGATCATTTGAACAAACTATGCCATGAATGTGGCCACAAGATTAATCATTTGGCTTGAAAGCCATGATCTTCACGCATGATAGCTCATTTTTGAGAACACTTTTTTAAATTAATTTCCGTATTACAACTTTATTATTTTTCCTGGAAACTTGGTCACATATAATGACACAATGCGAAGGTTTTCCAATTTTTTGATTCTTTTTCAATTTTTTATGCCCGTTTCAAAATGCGATCAAAACGGCGGGCTTGACCGTTCCTAGCTAGTTGTTGAATCTTGGAAAACTTTTGATGTTTCTCTGATTAAATAGATACTTATGTAGACATGATTTTTGGAAAAAAAAATAAAGAGCAAACTATAAGGTAGCTGCAGTTCAAATTTGACACGGTTCCTCTTAAATCGGCGGGAATTTGTCTTTTTCACCAGAGGTGGATCAAAACTTCTGACACACAACCATTTTGTCAATTGTGCATTAAATATGGCCTAGTATTTCAGAAAATTGATTTGGTCCAAATTTGCAACAAATATATGGTAGGTCCTTCACACAAAAAACTCATTTCGGGCACTCGAAAAATGGAAAATGAATTTTCCATGCAAAGAAATGAAAACTTCCTTAGGAACATTGTTTAGAATTCCAAGATGCACCCTTGTGCACAATATGAGATCATTTGAACAAACTATGCCATGAATGTGGCCACAAGATTGATCATTTGGCTTGAAAGCCATGATCTTCATGCATGATATCTCATTTCCGAGAACACTTTTTAAAATTAATTTCCGTATTACAACTTTATTATTTTTCCTGGAAACTTGGTCACATATAATGACACAATGCGAAGGTTTTCCAATCTTTTGATTCTTTTTCAATTTTTTATACCCGTTTCAAAATGCGATCAAAACGGCGGGCTTGACCGTTCCTAGCTAGTTGTTGAATCTTGGAAAACTTTTGATGTTTCTCTGATTAAATTGATACTTTTGTAGACATGATTTTTGGAAAAAAATAAAGAGCAAACTATAAGGCAGCTGCAGTTCAAATTTGAATCGGTTCCTATTAAATCGGCGGGAATTTGTCTTTTTCACCAGAGGTGGATCAAAACTTTTGACACCCAACCATTTTGTCAATTTTGCATTAAATATGGCCTAGTATTTTAGAAAATTGATTTGGTCCAATTTTGCAACAAATATATGGTAGGTCCTTCACAGAAAACTCATTTCGGGCACTCGAAAAATGGAAAATGAATTTTTCGTGCAAAGAAAATGAAAACTCCATTAGGCAACATTGTTTGGAATTCCAAGATGCACCCTTGTGCACAATATGAGATCATTTGAAAAAACTATGACATGAATGTGGCCCTAAGATTGATCATTAGGCTTGAAAGCCATGAATCTTCAAGCATGATAGCTCATTTCTAAGAACTCTTTTTTAAATTAATTGACATATTACAACTTTATTATTTTTCCTGGAAACTTGGTCACGTATAACGACACAATGCGAAGGTTTTCCATTTTTTATTTTTTTTGAATTTTTTATTCCCGTTTCAAAATGCAATCAAAACGGCGGGCTTGACCGTTCCTAGCTAGTGGTTGAATCTTGGAAAAATTTTGATGTTTGTCTGATTAAATAGATACTTATGTACCTAGAAATGATTTTTGGAAAAAATAAAGAGAAAATTATGAGGCAGCTGCAGTTCAAATTTGACCGGGTTCCTATTAAATCGGCGGGAATTTGTCTTTTTCGCCAGAGGTGGATCAAAACTTTTGACACCCAACCATTTTGTCAATTGTGCATTAAATATGGCCTAGTATTTTAGAAAATTGATTTGGTCCAATTTTTCAACAAATATATGGTAGGTCATTCACACAAAAAACTCATTTCGGGCACTCGGAAAATGGAAAATAAATTTTCCGTGCAAAGAAAATGAAAACTCCCTTAGGAAACATTGTTCGGAATTCCAAGATGCACCCATGTGCACAATATGAGATCATTTGAACAAACTATGCCATGAATGTGGCCATAAGATTGATCATTTGGCTTGAAAGACACGAATCTTCAAGCATGATAGCTCATTTCGGAGAACACTTTTTTAAATTAATTGTCGTATTACAACTTTATTATTTTTCCTGGAAACTTGGTCACATATAATGACACAATGCGAAGGTTTTCCAATTTTTTATTTACCTTTGAATTTTTTATTCCTGTTTCAAAATGCGAACAAAACGGCGGGCTTGACCGTTCCTAGCTAGTGGTTGAATCTTGGAAAACTTTTGATGTTTCTCTGATTAAATAGATACTTATGTACCTAGAAATGATTTTTGGAAAAAATAAAGAGCAAATTATGAGGCAGCTGGAGTTCAAATTTGACCCGGTTCCTATTAAATCGGCGGGAATTTGTCTTTTTCACCAGAGGTGGATCAAAACTTTTGACACACAACCATTTTGTAAATTGTGCATTAAATATGGCCTAGTATTTTAGAAAATGATTTCGTCCAAATTTGCAACAAATATATGGTAGGTCCTTCACACAAAAAACTCATTTCGGGCACTCGGAAAATGGAAAATGAATTTTCCATGCAAAGAAAATGAAAACTTCCTTCGGAACATTGTTTGGAATTCCAAGATGCACCCTTATGCACAATATGATATCATTTGAATAAACTATGCCATGAATGTGGCCACAAGATTGATCATTTGGCTTGAAAGCCATTATCTTCACGCATGATAACTCATTTCTGAGAACACTTTTTTAAATTAATTTCCGTATTACAACTCTATTATTTTTCCTGGAAACTTGGTCACATATAATGACACAATGCGAAGGTTTTCCAATTTTTTGATTCTTTTTCAATTTTTTATGCCCGTTTCAAAATGCGATCAAAACGACGGGCTTGACCGTTCCTAGCTAGTTGTTGAATCTTGGACAACTTTTGATGTTTCTCTGATTAAATAGATACTTTTGTAGCCATGATTTTTGGAAAAAATAAAGAGCAAACTATAAGGCAGCTGCAGTTCAAATTTGAATCGGTTCCTATTAAATCGGCGGGAATTTGTCTTTTTCACCAGAGGTGGATCAAAACTTTTGACACCCAACCATTTTGTCAATTTTGCACTAAATATGGCCTACTATTTTCGACAATTGATTTGGTCCAATTTTGCAACAAATATATGGTAGGTCCTTCACAGAAAAACTCATTTCAGGCACTCAAAAAATGGAAAATGAATTTTCCGTGCAAAGAAAATGAAAACTCCCTTAGGCAACATTGTTCAGAATTCCAAGATGCACCCTTGTGCACAATATGAGATCATTTGAACAAACTATGCCATGAATGTGGCCATAAGATTGATCATTTGGCTTGAAAGACACAAATCTTCAAGCATGATAGCTCATTTCTGAGAACACTTTTTTAAATTAATTGTCGTATTACAACTTAATTATTTCTCCTGGAAACTTGGTCACATATGATGACACAATGCGAAGGTTTTCCAATTTTTCATTTATTTTTGAATTTTATATTCCTGTTTCAAAATGCGATCAAAACGGTGGGCTTGACCATTCCTAGCTAGTGGTTGAATCTTGGAAAACTTTTGATGTTTCTCTGATTAAATAGATACTTATGTACCTAGAAATGATTTTTGGAAAAAAAATAAAGAGCAAATTATGAGGCAGCTGCAGTTCAAATTTGACTCGGTTCCTATTAAATCGATGGGAATTTGTCTTTTTCACCAGAGGTGGATCAAAACTTTTGACACCCAACCATTTGGTCAATTGTACATTAAATATGGCCTAGTATTTTAGAAAATTGATTCGGTCCAATTTTGCAACAAATATATGGTAGGTCCTTCACAAAAACAAACTCATTGCGGGCACTCGGAAAATGGAAAATGAATTTTCCATGCAATGAAAATGAAAACTTCCTTAGGCAATATTGTTTGGAACTCCAAGATGCACCCTTGTGCACAATACGAGATCATTTGAACAAATTATGCCATGAATGCGGCCATAAGATTAATCATTTGGCTTGAAAGCCATGAATCTTCAAGCATGATAGCTCATTTCTGAGAACACTTTTTAAAATTAATTGTCGTATTACAACTTTATTATTTTTCCTGGAAACTTGGTCACTTATAATGACACAATGCGAAGGTTTTCCAATTATTTATTTTTTTTGTATTTTTTATTCTCGTTTCAAAATGTGATCAAAACGGCGGGCATGACCGTTCCTAGCTAGTGGTTGAATCTTGGAAAACATTTGATGTTTCTCTGATTAAATAGATACTAATGTACCTAGAAATTATTTTTGGAAAAAATAAAGAGCAAATTATGAGGCAGTTGTAGTTCAAATTTGACCGGGTTCCTATTAAATCGGCGGGAATTTGTCTTTTTCACCAGAGGTGGATCAAAACTTTTGACACCCAACTATTTTGTCAATTGTGCATTAAATATGGCCTAGTATTTTAGAAAATTGATTTGGTCCAATTTTGCAACAAATATATGGTAGGTCATTCACAAAAAAAACTCATTTCGGGCACTCGGAAAATGGAAAATGAATTTTTCGTGCAAAGAAAATGAAAACTTCCTTAGGAAACATTGTTTGGAATTCCAATATGCACCCTTGTGCACAATATGAGATCATTTGAACAAACTATACCATGAATGTGGCCATAAGATTGATCATTTGGCTTGAAAGCCATGAATCTTCACGCATGGTAGCTCATTTTTTAGAACACTTTTTTTAAATATTGCCGTATTACAATTTTTTTATTTTTCCTCGTAACTTGGTCACATATAATGACACAATGCGAAGGTTTTCCAATTTTTTGATTTTTTTGAATTTTTTATGTCCGTTTCAAAATGCGGTTAAAACGGCGGGCTTGACCGCTCTTAGCTAGTGGTTGAATCTTGGAAAACTTTTGACGTTTCTATGATTAAATAGATACTTATGTACCTAGAAATAATTTTCAGAAAAAATAATGAGCAAACTATGAGGCAGCTGCAGTTCAAATTTGACCTGGTTCCTACTTCAACGGCAGAAACTTATCTTTTTCACTAGAGTTGGATCGAAACTTTTGACACCCAACCATTTTGTCAATTGTGCATTCAATATGTCCTAGTATTTTAAAAAATTTATTTGGTCCAAATTTGCAACAAATATATGGTAGGTCCTTCAAATAAAAACTCATTTCGGGCACTAGGAAAATGGAAAATGAATTTTCCGTGCAAAGAAAATGAAAACTTCCTTAGGAACATTGTTTGGAATTCCAAGATGAGGCAGCTGTAGTACAAATTTGATCGGGTTCATATTAAATCGGCGGGAATTTGTCTTTTTCACCAGAGGTGGTTCAAAACTTTTGACACCCAACCATTTTGTCAATTGTGCATTAAATATGGCCTAGTATTTTAGAAAATTGATTTGGTCCAATTATGCAACAAATATATGGTAGGTCATTCACAATAAAACTCATTTCGGGTACTCAGAAAATGGAAAATTAATTTTTCGTGCAAAGAAAATGAAAACTTCCTTAGGAAACATTGTTTGGAATTCCAATATGCACCCTTGTGCACAATATGAGATCATTTGAACAAACTATACCATGAATGTGGCCATAAGATTGATCATTTGGCTTGAAAGCCATGAATCTTCACGCATGGTAGCTCATTTTTTAGAACACTTTTTTTAAATATTGCCGTATTACAATTTTTTTATTTTTCCTCGTAACTTGGTCACATATAATGACACAATGCGAAGGTTTTCCAATTTTTTGATTTTTTTGAATTTTTTATGTCCGTTTCAAAATGCGGTTAAAACGGCGGGCTTGACCGCTCTTAGCTAGTGGTTGAATCTTGGAAAACTTTTGATGTTTCTATGATTAAATAGATACTTATGTACCTAGAAATAATTTTCAGAAAAAATAATGAGCAAACTATGAGGCAGCTGCAGTTCAAATTTGACCTGGTTCCTACTTCAACGGCAGAAACTTATCTTTTTCACTAGAGTTGGATCGAAACTTTTGACACCCAACCATTTTGTCAATTGTGCATTCAATATGTCCTAGTATTTTAAAAAATTTATTTGGTCCAAATTTGCAACAAATATATGGTAGGTCCTTCAAATAAAAACTCATTTCGGGCACTAGGAAAATGGAAAATGAATTTTCCGTGCAAAGAAAATGAAAACTTCCTTAGGAACATTGTTTGGAATTCCAAGATGAGGCAGCTGTAGTACAAATTTGATCGGGTTCATATTAAATCGGCGGGAATTTGTCTTTTTCACCAGAGGTGGTTCAAAACTTTTGACACCCAACCATTTTGTCAATTGTGCATTAAATATGGCCTAGTATTTTAGAAAATTGATTTGGTCCAATTATGCAACAAATATATGGTAGGTCATTCACAATAAAACTCATTTCGAGTACTCAGAAAATGGAAAATTAATTTTTCGTGCAAAGAAAATGAAAACTTCCTTAGGAAACATTGTTTGGAATTCCAATATGCACCCTTGTGCACAATATGAGATCATTTGAACAAACTATACCATGAATGTGGCCATAAGATTGATCATTTGTCTTGCAAGCCATGAATCTTCACGCATGGTAGCTCATTTTTTAGAACACTTTTTTTAATAATTTCCGTATTACAACTTTTTATTTTTCCTCATAACTTGGTCACATATAATGACACAATGTGAAGGTTTTCCAATTCTTTGATTTTTTGGAATTTTTTACGCCCGTTTCAGAATGCGGTCAAACCGGCAGGCTTGACCGTTCGTAGCAAGTGGTTGAAACTTGGAAAACTTTTGATGTTTCTATGATTAAATATATACTTGTGTACCTAGAAATGACTTTCGGAAAAAATAATGAGCAAACTATGCGGCAGCTGCAGTTCAAATTTGACCCGGTTCCTACTTAATCAGCAAAAACTTGTCTTTTTCGCCAGAGGTGGATCGAAACTTTTGACACCCAACCATTTTGTCAATTAAGCATTCAATATGTCCTAGTATTATAGAAAATTGATTTGGTCCAAATTTGCAACAAATATATGGTAGGTCCTTCAAATAAAAACTCATTTCGGGCACTCGAAAAATGGAAAATGAATTTTCCGTGCAAAGAAAATGAAATCTTCCTTAGGAACATTGTTTGGAATTCCAAGATGAGGCAGTTGCAGTTCAAATTTGACCGGGTTCCTATTAAATCGGCGGGAATTTTTCTTTTTCGCCAGAGGTGGATCAAAACTTTTGACACCCAACCATTTTTTCAATTGTGCATTAAATATGGCCTAGTATTTTAGAAAATTGATTTGGTCCAATTTTGCAACAAATATATGGTAGGTCATTCACACAAAAAACTCATTTCGGGCACTCGGAAAATGGAAAATAAATTTTCCGTGGAAAGAAAATGAAAACTCCCTTAGGCAACATTGTTCGGAATTCCAACATGCACCCTTGTGCACAATATGAGATCATTTGAACAAACTATGCCATGAATGTGGCCATAAGATTGATCATTTGGCTTGAAAGACACGAATCTTCAAGCATGATAGCTCATTTCTGAGAACACTTTTTTAAATTAATTGTCGTATTACAACTTTATTATTTTTCCTGGAAACTTGGTCACATATAATGACACAATGCGAAGGTTTTCCAATTTTTTATTTATTTTTGAATTTTATATTCCTGTTTCAAAATGCGATCAAAACGGCGGGCTTGACCGTTCCTAGCTAGTGGTTGAATCTTGGAAAACTTTTGATGTTTCTCTGATTAAATAGATACTTATGTACCTAGAAATGATTTTTCGAAAAAAATAAAGAGCAAATTATGAGGCAGCTGCAGTTCAAATTTGACTCGGTTCCTATTAAATCGATGGGAATTTGTCTTTTTCACCAGAGGTGGATCAAAACTTTTCACACCCAACCATTTGGTTAATTGTGCATTAAATATGGCCTAGTATTTTAGAAAATTGATTTGGTCCAATTTTGCAACAAATATATGGTAGGTCCTTCACAAAAAAAACTCATTGCGGGCACTCGGAAAATGGAAAATGAATTTTCCGTGCAATGAAAATGAAAACTTCCTTATGCAATATTGTTTGGAACTCCAAGATGCACCCTTGTGCACAATACGAGATCGTTTGAACAAACTATGCCATGAATGTGGCCATAAGATTAATCATTTTGCTTGAAAGCCATGAATCTTCAAGCATGATAGCTCATTTTTTAGAACACTTTTTTAAATTAATTGTCGTATTACAACTTTATTATTTTTCCTGGAAACTTGGTCACATATAATGACACAATGCGAAGGTTTTCCAATTATTTATTTTTTTGTATTTTTTATTCCCATTTCAAAATGTGATCAAAACGGCGGGCTTGACCGTTCCTAGCTAGTGGTCGAATCTTGGAAAACATTTGATGTTTCTCTCATTAAATAGATACTAATGTACCTAGAAATTATTTGTGGAAAAAATAAAGAGCAAATTATGAGGCAGCTGTAGTTCAAATTTGACCGGGTTCCTATTAAATCGGTGGGAATTTGTCTTTTTCACTAGAGGTGGATCAAAACTTTTGACACCCAACCATTTTGTCAATTGTGCATTCAATATGTCCTAGTATTTTAAAAAATTGATTTGGTCCAAATTTGCAACAAATATATGGTAGGTCCTTCAAATAAAAACTCATTTCGGGCACTCGGAAAATGGAAAATGAATTTTCTGTGCAAAGAAAATGAAAACTTCCTTAGGAACATTGTTTGGAATTCCAAGATGAGGCAGTTGTAGTTCAAATTTGACCGGGTTCCTATTAAATCGGCGGGAATTTGTCTTTTTCACCAGAGGTGGATCAACACTTTTGACACCCAACCATTTTTTCAATTGTGCATTAAATATGGCCTAGTATTTTAGAAAATTGATTTGGTCCAATTATGCAACAAATATATGGTAGGTCATTCACAAAAAAAACTCATTTAGGGCACTCAGAAAATGGAAAATTAATTTTTCGTGCAAAGAAAATGAAAACTTCCTTAGGAAACATTGTTTGGAATTCCAATATCCACCCTTGTGCACAATATGAGATCATTTGAACAAACTATACCATGAATGTGGCCATAAGATTGATCATTTGGCATGCAAGCCATGAATCTTCATGCATGGTAGCTCATTTTTTAGAACACTTTTTTTATAATTGTCGTATTACAACTTTATTATTTTTCCTCGTAACTTGGTCACATATAATGACACAATGCGAAGGTTTTCCAATTCTTTGATTTTTTGGAATTTTTTACGCCCGTTTCAGAATGCGGTCAAACCGGCAGGCTTGACCGTTCGTAGCTAGTGGTTGAATCTTGGAAAACTTTTGATGTTTCTATGATTAAATATATACTTATGTACCTAGAAATGACTTTTAGAAAAAATAACGAGCAAACTATGCGGCAGCTGCAGTTCAAATTTGACCCGGTTCCTACTTAATCAGCAGAAACTCGTCTTTTTCGCCCGAGGTGGATCAAAACTTTTGACACCCAACCATTTTGTCAATTAAGCATTCAATATGTCCTAGTATTATAGAAAATTGATTTGGTCCAAATTTGCAACAAATATATGGTAGGTCCTTCAAATAAAAACTCATTTCGGGCACTCGAAAAATGGAAAATGAATTTTCTGTGCAAAGAAAATGAAAACTTCCTTAGGAACATTGTTTGGAATTCCAAGATGCAACCTGGTACACAATATGAGATCATTTGAACAGACTATGCCATGAATGTGGCTACGAGATTGATCATTTGGCTTGAAAGCCATGATCTTCACGCATGATAGCTCATTTTTAGAACACTTTTTTATATTAATTGCCGTATTAAAACTTTATTATTTTTCCCGGAAACTTGGTCACATATAATGACACAATGCGAAGGTTTTCCAATTTTTTGATTTTTTTGAATTTTTTATGCCCGTTTCAAAATGCGATCAAAACGGCGGGCTTGACCGTTCGTAACTAGTGGTTGAATCTTTGAAAACTTTTGATGTTTCTATGATTAAATAGATACTTATGTACCTAGAAATGATTTTCAGAAAAAATAATGAGCAAACTATGAGGCAGCTGCAATTCAAATTTGACCTGGTTCCTACTTAAACGGCAGAAACTTATCTTTTTCACCAGAGGTGGATCGAAACTTTTGACACCCAACCATTTTGTCAATTGTTCATTCAATATGTCCTAATATTTTAGAAAATTGATTTGGTCCAAATTTGCAACAAATATATGGTAGGTACTTCAAATAAAAACTCATTTCGGGCACTCGGAATATGGAAAATGAATTTTCCGTGCAAAGAAAATGAAAACTTCCTTAGGAACATTGTTTAGAATTCCAAGATGAGGTAGGTGCAGTTCAAATTTGACCGGGTTCCTATTAAATCGGCGGGAATTTGTCTTTTTCACCAGAGGTGGATCAAAACTTTTGACACCCAACCATTTTGTCAATTGTGCATTAAATATGACCTAGTATTTTAGAAAATTGATTTGGTCCAATTATGCAACAAATATATGGTAGGTCATTCACAAAAAAAACTCATTTCGGGCACTCAGAAAATGGAAAATGAATTTTTCGTGCAAAGAAAATGAAAACTTCCTTACGAAACATTGTTTGGAATTCCAATATGCACCCTTGTGCACAATATGAGATCATTTGAACAAACTATACCATGAATGTGGCCATAAGATTGATCATTTGGCTTGCAAGCCATGAATCTTCACGCATGGTAGGTCATTTTTTCGAACACTTTTTTTAATAATTGCCGTATTACAACTTTATTATTTTTCCTCGTAACTTGGTCACATATAACGACACAATGCGAAGGTTTTCCAATTCTTTGATTTTTTTGAATTTTTTACGCCCGTTTCAGAATGCGGTCAAACCGGCAAGCTTGACCGTTCGTAGCTAGTGGTTGAATCTTGGAAATTTTTTGATGTTTCTATGATTAAATATATACTTATGTACCTATAAATGACTTTCGAAAAAAATAATGAGCAAACTATGCGGCAGCTGAAGTTCAAATTTGACCCGATTCCTACTTAATTGGCAGAAACTTGTCTTTTTCGCCAGAGGTGGATCGAAACTTTTGACACGCAACCATTTTGTCAATTAAGGATTCAATATGTCCTAGTATTATAGAAAATTGATTTGGTCCAAATTTGCAACAAATATATGGTAGGTCCTTCAAATAAAAACTCATTTCGGGCACTCGAAAAGTGGAAAATGAATTTTCCGTGCAAAGAAAATGAAAACTTCCTTAGGAACATTGTTTGCAATTCCAAGATGCACCCATGTGCACAATATGAGATCATTTGAACAAACTATACCATGAATGTGGCCATAAGTTTGATCATTTGGCTTGCAAGCCATGAATCTTCACGCATGGTAGCTCATTTTTTCGAGCACTTTTTTTAATAATTGTCGTATTACAACTTTATTATTTTTCCTCATAACTTGGTCACATATAATGACACAATGCGAAGGTTTTCCAATTCTTTGATTTTTTTTTTGAATTTTTTACGCCCATTTCAGAATGCGGTCAAACCGACAGGCTTGACCGTTCGTAGCTAGTGGTTGAATCTTGGAAAACTTTTGATGTTTCTATGATTAAATATGTACTTATGTACCTAGAAATGACTATCGGAAAAAATAATGAGCAAACTATGCGGCAGCTGTAGTTCAAATTTGACCTGGTTCCTACTTAATCGGCAAAAACTTATCTTTTTCACCAGAGGTGGATCGAAACTTTTGACACCCAACCATTTTCTCAATTGTGCATTCAATATGTCCTAGTATTTTAGAAAATTGATTTGGTCCAAATTTGCAACAAATATATGGTAGGTCCTTCAAATAAAAACTCATTTCGGGCACTCGGAATATGGAAAATGAATTTTCCGTGCAAAGAAAACGAAAACTTCCTTAGGAAAATTGTTTGGAATTCCAAGATGCACCCTTGTGCACAATATGAGATCATTTGAACAAACTATGCCATGAATGTGGCCACGAGATTGATCATTTGGCTTGAAAGCCATGATCTTCACGCATGATAGCTCATTTCTGAGAACACTTTTTTAAATTAATTGCCATATTACAACTTTATTAGTTTTCCTAGAAACTTGGTCACATATATTTACATAATGCGAAGGTTTTCCAATTTTTTGATTCTTTTTTAGTTTTTTATGCCCATTTCAAAATGCGATCAAAAGGCGAGCTTGACCGTTCCTAGCTAGTTGTTGAATCTTGGAAAACTTTTGATGTTTCTATGATTAAATAGATACTTATGTAGACATGATTTTTGGAAAAAATAAAGAGCAAACTATAAGGCAGCTGCAGTTCAAATTTGACCCGGTTCCTATTAAATTGGCGGGAATTTGTCTTTTTCACCAGAGGTGGATCAAAACTTTTGACACCCAACCATTTTGTCAATTAAGCATTCAATATGTCCTAGTATTATAGAAAATTGATTTGGTCCAAATTTGCAACAAATATATGGTAGGTCCTTCAAATAAAAACTCATTTCGGGCACTCGAAAAAATGGAAAATGAATTTTCCGTGTAAAGAAAATGAAAACTTCCTTAGGAACATTGTTTGGAATTCCAAGATGCAACCTGGTACACAATATGAGATCATTTGAACAAACTATGCCATGAATGTGGCCACGAGATTGATCATTTGGCTTGAAAGCCATGATCTTCACGCATGATAGCTCATTTTTAGAACACTTTTTTAAATTAATTGCCGTATTAAAACTTTATTATTTTTCCTGGAAACTTGGTCACATATAATGACACAATGCGAAGGTTTTCCAATTTTTTGATTTTTTTGAATTTTTATGCCCGTTTCAAAATGCGATCAAAACGGCGGGCTTGACCGTTCGTAACTAGTGGTTGAATCTTGGAAAACTTTTGATGTTTCTATGATTAAATAGATACTTATGTACCTAGAAATGATTTTCGGAAAAAATAATGAGCAAACTATGAGGCAGCTGCCATTCAAATTTGACCTGGTTCCTACTTAAACGGCGGAAACTTATCTTTTTCACCAGAGGTGGATCGAAACTTTTCACACCCAACCATTTTGTCAATTGTGCATTTAATATGTCCTAATATTTTAGAAAATTGATTTGGTCCAAATTTGCAACAAATATATGGTAGGTCCTTCAAATAAAAACTCATTTCGGGCACTCGGAATATGAAAAATGAATTTTCCGTGCAAAGAAAATGAAAACTTCCGTAGGAACATTGTTTGGAATTCCAAGATGAGGCAGCCGCAGTTCAAATTTGACTGGGTTCCTATTAAATCGGCGGGAATTTGTCTTTTTCACCAGAGGTGGATCAAAACTTTTGACACCAAACCATTTTGTCAATTGTGCATTAAATATGGCCTAGTATTTTAGAAAATTGATTTGGTCCAATTATGCAACAAATATATGGTAGGTCATTCACAAAAAAAACTCATTTCGGGCACTCACAAAATGGAAAATGAATTTTTCGTGCAAAGAAAATGAAAACTTCCGTAGGAAACATTGTTTGGAATTCCAATATGCACCCTTGTGCACAATATGAAATCATTTGAACAAACTATACCATGAATGTGGCCATAAGATTGATCATTTGGCTTGCAAGCCATGAATCTTCACGCATGGTAGCTCATTTTTTCGAACACTTTTTTTAATAATTGCCGTATTACAACTTTATTATTTTTCCTTGTAACTTGGTCACATATAATGACACAATGCGATGGTTTTCCAATTCTTTGATTTTTTTGAATTTTTTACGCCCGTTTCAGAATGCGGTCAAACCGGCAGGCTTGACCGTTCGTAGCTAGTGGTTGAATCTTGGAAAACTTTTGATGTTTCTATGATTAAATATATACTTATGTACCTATAAATGACTTTCGGAAAAAATAATGAGCAAACTATGCGGCAACTGCAGTTCAAATTTGACCCGGTTCCTACTTAATCGGCAGAAACTTGTCTTTTTCGCCAGAGGTGGATCGAAACTTTTGACACGCAACCATTTTGTCAATTAAGCATTCAATATGCCCTAGTATTATAGAAAAATGATTTGGTCCAAATTTGCAACAAATATATGGTAGGTCCTTCAAATAAAAACTCATTTCGGGCACTCGAAAAGTGGAAAATGAATTTTCCGTGCAAAGAAAATGAAAACTTCCTTAGGAACATTGTTTGCAATTCCAAGATGCACCCATGTGCACAATATGAGATCATTTGAACAAACTATACCATGAATGTGGCCATAAGTTTGATCATTTGGGTTGCAAGCCATGAATCTTCACGCATGGTAGCTCATTTTTTCGAGCACTTTTTTTAATAATTGCCGCATTACAACTTTCTTATTTTTCCTCGTAACTTGGTCACATATAATGACACAATGCGAAGGTTTTCCAATTCTTTGATTTTTTTGAATTTTTTACGCCCGTTTCAGAATGCGGTCAAACCGGCAGGCTTGACCGTTCGTAGCTAGTGGTTGAATCTTGGAAAACTTTTGATGTTTCTATGATTAAATATATACTTATGTACCTAGAAATGACTTTCGGAAAAAATAATGAGCAAACTATGCGGCAGCTGTAGTTCAAATTTGACCCGGTTCCTACTTAATCGGCAGAAACTTATCTTTTTCACCAGAGGTGGATCGAAACTTTTGACACCCAACCATTTTGTCAATTGTGCATTCAATATGTCCTAGTATTTTAGAAAATTGATTTGGTCCAAATTTGCAACAAATATATGGTAGGTCCTTCAAATAAAAACTCATTTCGGGCACACGGAATATGGAAAATGAATTTTCCGTGCAAAGAAAATGAAAACTTCCTTAGGAAAATTGTTTGGAATTCCAAGATGCACCCTTGTGCACAATATGAGATCATTTGAACAAACTATGCCATGAATGTGGCCACGAGATTGATCATTTGGCTTGAAAGCCATGATCTTCACGCATGTTAGCTCATTTCTGAGAACACTTTTTTAAATTAATTGCCGTATTACAACTTTATTAGTTTTCCTAGAAACTTGGTCACATATAATTACATATTGCGAAGGTTTTCCAATTTTTTGATTCTTTTTTAATTTTTTATGCCCATTTCAAAATGCGATCAAAACGGCGGGCTTGACCGTTCCTAGCTAGTTGTTGAACCTTGAAAAACTTTTGATGTTTCTATGATTAAATAGATACTTATGTAGACATGATTTTTGGAAAAAATAAAGAGCAAACTATAAGGCAGCTGCAGTTCAAATTTGACCCGGTTCCTATTAAATTGGCTGGAATTTGTCTTTTTCACCAGAGGTGGATCAAAACTTTTGACACCCAACCAGTTTGTCAATTGTGCATGAAATATGGCCTAGTATTTTCGAAAATTGATTTGGTCCAATTTTGCAAAAAATATATGGTAGGTTCTTCACAGAAAAACTCATTTCGGGCACTCGAAAAATGGAAAATGAATTCTCCGTGAAAAGAAAATGAAAACTCCCTTAGGCAACATTGTTTGGAATTCCAAGATGCACCCTTATGCACAATATGAGATCATCTGAACAAACTATGCCATGAATGTGGCCATAAGATCGATCATTTGGCTTGAAAGCCATGAATCTTCAAGCATGATAGCTCATTTCTGAGAACACTTTTTTAAATTAATTGTCGTATTACAACTTTATTATTTTTCCTGGAAACTTGGTCACATATAATGACACAGTGCGAAGGTTTTCCATTTTTTATTTTTTTTTGAATTTTTTATTCCCATTTCAAAATGCGATCAAAACGGCGGGCTTGACCGTTCCTAGCTAGTGGTTGAATCTTGGAAAACTTTTGATGTTTCTCTGATGAATAGATACTTATGTACCTAGAAATGATATTTGGAAAAAATAAAGAGCAAATTCTGAGGCAGCTTCAGTTCAAATTTGACCCGGTTCCTATTAAATCGGTGGGAATTTGTCTTTTTCACCAGAGGTGGATCAAAACTTTTGACACCCAACCATTTTGTAAATTGTGCATTAAATATGGCCTAGTATTTTAGAAAATTGATTTGGTCCAATTTTGCGACAAATATATGGTAGGTCATTCACACAAAAAACTCATTTCGGGCACTCGGAAAATGGAAAATGAATTTTCCGCGCAAAGAAAATGAAAACTCCCTTAGGCAACATTGTTTGGAATTCCAAGATGCACCTTTGTGCACAATATGAGATCATTTGAACAAACTATGCAATGAATGTGGCTATAAGATTGATCATTTACCTTGAAAGACATGAATCTTCAAGCATGATAGCTCATTTCTGAGAACACTTTTTTAAATTAATTGTCGTATTACAACTTTATTATTTTTCCTGGAAACTTGGTAATATATCATGACACAATGCGAAGGTTTTCCTATTATTTATTTTTTTGAATTTTTTATTCTCATTTCAAAATGTGATCAAAACGGCGGGCTTAACCGTTCCTAGCTACTGGTTGAATCATGGAAAACTTTTGATGTTTCTCTGATTAAATAGATACTTATGTACCTAGAAATGATTTTTGGAGAAAATATAGAGCAAATTATGAGGGAGCTGCAGTTCAGATTTGACTGGGTTCCTATTAAATCGGCGGGAATTTGTCTTTTTCACCAGAGGTGGATCAAAACTTTTAACACCCAACCATTTTGTCAATTGTGCTTTAAATATGGCCTAGTATTTTAGAAAATTGATTTGGTCCAATTTTGCAACAAATATATGGTAGGTCATTCACAAAAAAAACTCATTTCGGGCACTCAGAAAATGGAAAATGAATTTTTCATGCAAAGAAAATGAAAACTTCTTTAGGAAACATTGTTTGGAATTCCAATATGCACCCTTGTGCACAATATGAGATCATTTGAACAAACTACACCATGAATGTGGCCATAAGATTGATCATTTGGCTTGAAAGCCATGAATCTTCACGCATGGTAGCTCATTTTTTAGAACACTTTTTTAAATAATTGCCGTATTACAACTTTATTATTTTTCCTCGTAACTTGGTCACATATAATGACACAATGCGAAGGTTTTCCAATTTTTTGATTTTTTTGAATTTTTATGCCCGTTTCAAAATGCGGTCAAAACAGCGGGCTTGACCGTTCGTAGCTAGTGGTTGAATCTTGGAAAACTTTTGATGTTTCTATGATTAAATAGATACTTATGTACCTAGAAATAATTTTCGGAAAAAATAATGAGCAAACTATGTGGCAGCTGCAGTTCAAATTTGACCCGGTTCCAACTTAATCGGCAGAAACTTGTCTTTTCACCAGAGGTGGATCTAAACTTTGGACACCCAACCATTTTGTCAATTGTGCATTCAACATGTCCTAGTATTTTAGAAAATTGATTTCGTCCAAATTTGCAACAAATATATGGTAGGTCCTTCCAATAAAAACTCATTTTGGGCACTCGAAAAATGGAAAATGAATTTCCGTGCAAACAAAATGAAAACTTCCTTAGGAACATTGTTTGGAATTCCAAGATGCACCCTTGTGCACAATATGAGACCATTTCAACAAACTATGCAATGAATGTGGCCACGAGATTGATCATTTTGCTTGAAAGCCATGATCTTCACGCATGATAGCTCATTTCTGAGAACACTTTTTTAAATTAATTGCCGTATTACAACTTTATTATTTTTCCTGGAAACTTGGTCACATATAATGACACAATGCAAAGGTTTTCCAATTTTCTGATTTTTTTTAAAAATTTTATGCCCGTTTCAAAATGCGATCAAAACGGCGGGCTTGACCGTTCCTAGCTAGTGGTTGAATCTTGGAAAAGTTTTGATATTTCTCGTATTAAATAGATACTTATGTACCTAGAAATGATTTTTTGGAAAAAAAAATAAAGAGCAAATTATGAGGCAGCTGCAGTTCAAATTTGATCCGGTTCCTATTAAATACGTGGGAATTTGTCTTTTTCACCAGAGGTGGATCAAAAATTTTGACACCCAACCAGTTTGTCAATTGTGCATTAAATATGGCCTCGCATTTTAGAAAATTGATTTGGTCCAATTTTGCAACAAATACATGGTAGGTCATTCATAAAAAAACTCATTCAGGGCACTCGGAAAATGGAAAATGAATTTTCCGTGCAAAGAAAATGAAAACTACCTTAGGAAACATTGTTTGGAACTCCAAGATGCAGCCTTGTGCACAACACGAGGTCATTCGAACAAACTATGCCATGAATGTGGCCATAAGATTGATCACTTGGTTTGAAAGCCATGAATCTTCAAGCATGATAGCTCATTTCTGAGAACACCTCTTTAAATTAATTGTCATATTACAACTATATAATTTTTCCTGGAAACTTGGTCACATATAATGACACAATGCGAAGGTTTTCCAATTATTTATTTTTTTCAATTTTTATGCCCGTTTCAAAATGCGATCAAAACGGTGGGCTTGACCGTGCTAGCTAGTGGTTGAATCTTGGAAAACTTTTGATGTTTCTGTGATTAAATAGATAATTATGCACCTAGAAATGATTTTTTTGGAAAAAATAAAGAGCAAATTATGAGGCAGCTACAGTTCAAATTTGACCGGGTTCCTATTAATCGGCGGGAATTTGTCTTTTTCACCAGAGGTGGATCAAAACTTTTGACACCCAACCATTGTGTCAATTGTGCATTAAATATGGCCTAGTATTTTAGAAAAATTATTTGGTCCAATTTGCAACAAATATATGGTAGGTCATTCACAAAAAAACTCATTTCGGGCACTCGGAAAATGGAAAATGAATTTTTCGTGCAAAGAAAATGAAAACTTCCTTGGGAAACATTGTTTGGAATTCCAATATGCACCCTTGTGCACAATATGAGATCATTTGAACAAACTATACCATGAATGTGGCCATAAGATTGATCATTTGGCTTGAAAGCCATGAATCTTCACGCATGGTAGCTCATTTTTTAGAACACTTTTTAAAAAATAATTGCAGCATTAAAACTTTATTATTTTTCCTCGTAAGTTGGTCACATATAATGACACAATGCGAACGTTTTCCATTTTTTTGAATTTTTTTGAATTTTTTATGCCCGTTTCAAAATGCGGTCAAAACGGCGGGCTTGACCATTCATAGCTAGTGGTCGAATCTTGGAAAACTTTTGATGTTTCTATGATAAAATAGATACTTATGTACCTAGAAATGATTTTTGGAAAAAATAATGAGCAAACTATGAGGCAGCTGCAGCTCAAATTCGACCCGGTTCCTACTTAATCGTCAGAAACTTGTCTTTTTCACCAGAGGCGGATCGAAACTTTTGACACCCAACCATTTTGTCAATTGTGCATTCAATATGTCCTAGTATTTTAGAAAATTGATTTGGTCCAAATTTGCAACAAATATATGGTAGGTCCTTCAAATAAAAACTCATTTCGGGCACTCAAAAATGGAAAATGAATTTTCCGTGCAAAGAAAATGAAAACTTCCTTAGGAACATTGTTTGGAATTCCAAGATTCACCCTTGTGCACAATATGAGATCATTTGAACAAACTATGCCATGAATGTGGCCACAAGATTGATCATTTGGCTCGAAAGCCATGATCTTCACGCATGATAGATCATTTCTGAGAACACATTTTTAAATTAATTGCAGTATTACAAATTTATTATTTTTCCTAGAAACTTGGTCACATATAATGACACAATGCGAAGGTTTTCCAATTTTTTGATTTTTTTCAATTTTTTATGCCTGTTTCAAAATGCGATCAAAATGGCGGGCTTGACCATTCCTAGCTAGTTGTTGAATCTTGGAAAAGTTTTGATGTTTCTCTGACTAAGTAGATACTTATGTACCTAGAAATGATTTTTGGAAAAAATAAAGAGCAAATTATGAGGCAGCTGCAGTTCAAATTTGACCCGGTTCCTATTAAATCGGCGGGAATTTGTCTTTTTCACCAAAGGTGTATCAAACCTTTTGACACCCAAACATTTTGTCAATTGTGCATTAAATATGGCCTAGTATTTTAGAAAATTGATTTGGTCCAATTTTGCAACAAATATATGGTAGGTCCTTCACAAAAAAACTCATTTCGGGCACTCGGAAAATGGAAAATGAATTTTCCGTGCAAAGAAAATGAAAACTCCCTTAGGCAACATTGTTCGGAACTCCAAGATGCACCCTTGTGCACAATACGAGATCATTTGAACAAATTATGACATGAATGTGGCCATAAGATCGATCATTTGACTTGAAATCCATGAATCTTCAAGCATGATAGCTCATTTCTGAGAACACTTTTTTAAACTAATTGTCGTATTACAACTTTATTATTTTTCCCGGAAACTTGGTCAGATATAATGACACAATGCGAAGGTTTTCCAATTTTTTATTTACTTTTGAATTTTTTATTCCCGTTTCAAAATGCGGTCAAAACGGCGGGCTTGACCGTTCCTAGCTAGTGGTTGAATCTTGGAAAACTTTTGATGTTTCTCTGATTAAATAGATATTTATGTACATAGAAATTATTTTTGGAAAAAAAATAAAGAGCAAATTATGACGCAACTACAGTTCAAATTTGATTTGGTTCCTATTAAATCGGGGGGAATTTGTCTTTTTCACCAGAGGTGGATCAAAACTTTTGACACCCAAGCATTTTGTCAATTGTCCATTAAATATGGCCTAGTATTTTAGAAAATTGATTTGGTCAAATTTTGCAACAAATATATGATAGGTCCTTCACAAAAGAACTCATTTCGGGCACTCGGAAAATGGAAAATGAATTTTCCGTGCAAAGAAAATGAAAACTCCCTTAGGCAACATTGTTTGGAATTCCAAGATGCATCCTTGTGCACAATATGAGATCATTTGAACAAATATTTGGTAGGTCTTTTACTAAAAACTCATTTTGAGAACTAAAAAGTGAAAAGTGGGTTTTTCTGAAAAACTTATCTTTGATTTCGACCAATTTAGATGGTCATAAGGTCTTCGAATTGTTTGCTGCGTTCTGATTTGTCCATAGACATATCACACGGATCATGGATTATACACCGTCGGATGCTCAAGGATCCAACGGCAGTCATCAACCCTTCCACACCAACCCTAGCTCTGTTCTCATGGTCATTTTGCATCCACCCCCCGCCTCCTTTTTCCCAATCCATCCCAGATTGAGAGAGACCTTGTCTCCTTCCTTCCTCAAGCTCCCTCCAGATAGAGGAAGAGATCGCCGCCGCCACCTCCCTCCAGCGGAGCTCGCCGCCGTCCATGGCCTCCCCCACGCCCTCCTGCCCCGCCTGCTCCTCCTCCCTCGACGCCCCCCGCACGCCAATGCCGATTTCCCAAACCAGACCGCCTCCCCGGTTCATTCCTTCCTCCCCTCCCACCCACCCACCTCGGCGCCGCCATCCAACTCGTATGATGATGGAGATTCCCTATGTTTCACCCGTCGGTGTCACGGGACAAGTAAAACTGGTGGTCACACAAAGCACAGCGACCACACGATCGATCGAGCTCGAGACGGCAGAGAGATAAGCACTCATTCCCACGAGGCCTGTAACGCCCTCGATGCGGCTATATCTCCCACGTGTCGAAGCACGAGTTAGAGGCATAACCGCATTGAAAGCAATGTCGCAAGTGAGGTAATCTTCACACAACCCATGTAATACATAAGGGAAAAGAATACATAGTTGGCTTACAATTGCCACTTCACACAATACATGAATAAAGCATTACATCATCCAAATACAATCAAGGTCCGACTACGAAACCAAAATAAAAGAAGAACCCCAAATGCGACAAGGTCCTCGATCAACCCCAACTGGGCTCCACTACTAATCAACTAAAACGAAACAACACAAAGGACAAGATCTTCATCGAGCTCCTCCTTGAGCTTGGTTGCGTCACCTGCTCGGTAACATCGGTACCTGCAAACTGGTTTTGGAAGTATCTGTGAGTCACGGGGACTCAGCAATCTCACACCCTCGTGATCAAGACTATTTAAGCTTATGGGTAAGGTAAAGGTATGATGTGGAGCTGCAGCAAGCGACTAGCATATATGGTGGCTAACCTATTCGCAAAAGAGAGCGAGAAGAGAAGGCAAAAGCATGGTCGAACAACTATGATCAAGAAGTGATCCTAGAACAACCTACGTCAAGCATAACTCCAACACCGTGTTCAGTTCCCGGACTCCGCCGGAAAGAAACCATCACGGTAACACACGCGGTTGATGTATTTTAATTAAGGTCAACTTCAGGTTTTCTACAACCGGACGTTAACAAATTCCCATCTGCCCATAACCGCGGGCACGGCTTTCGAAAGTTCAAAACCCTGTAGGGGTGTCCCAACTTAGCGCATCACAAGCTCTCACGGTCAAGGAAGGATATTCCTTCTAGCGGGAAGACCCGATCAGGCTCAGAATCTCGGTTACAAGACATTTCTACAGGTAAAACAAGACCAGCAAGACCGCCCGATGCGCTGACATCCTGATAGGAGTTGCACATATCTCGTTCTCAGGGCAACACCGGATGAGCGCTCCGTACAACTAAAACCAGCCCTCAAGTTCCCCCGAGGTGGCGCTGCAAAGGACTCTAGTTCGGACCAACACTTAGACAAGCACTGGCCCGGGGAGGGTTAAAATAAAGATGACCCTCGGGATGCGCGACTCCCAAGGGAAAAAGGCTAGGTGGCGAATGGTAAAACCAAGGTTGGGCCTTGCTGGAGGAGTTTTATTCAAGGCGAACTGTCAAGGGGTTCCCATTATAACCCAACCACGTAAGGAACGCAAAATCCAGGAACATAACACCGATATGACGCAAACTAGGGCGGCAAGAGTGGAACAAAACACCAGGCATAAGGCCGAGCCTTCCACCCTTTACCAAGTATATAGATGCATTAATTAAATAAGAGATATTGTGATATCCCAACAAAATATCCATGTTCCAAACATGGAACAAGCTCCAATCTTCACCTGAAACAAACAACGATATAAGAGGGGCTGAGCAAAGCGGTAACATAGCCAAACAACGGTTTGCTAGAATAAGGTGGGTTAGAGGCTTGGTTCAGCAATATGGGTGGCATGATAAGCAAGTGGTAGGTATCACAGCATAGGCATAGCAAAAGAGCGAGCAACTAGCAAGCAAAGATAGAAGTGATTTCGAGGGTATGGTCATCTTGCCTGAAATCCCGCAAGGAAGAAGAACGAGTCCATGAAGAAGACAAACGGACGTAGTCGAACGGGTCCTCACAAACGCGACATTACCGGAACCAACCCGAAGAAGCAACACCAGAAAGAAGCACACAACATAGTAAACAACCAACACATGAACATGGTATGATATGCGGGATGCGGTATGTGATGCATATGCATGACTTGCAAAGGAATGATTGAACCTGGCCTCAACTCGGAAATCCAAGAGTGCCACTGGAAAGAGGAGGTGATTTCGGTTGAAATCAATATAAAGATCACTGGAATGGATGCACGGTTTGGAAATGACAAGCAAAACAAATATGGCACCGGTCTGTGATAAACAGCAAGTAGCCATCTAAATGCATCAAAATAAATATGCTACAAACTCAAACATGACAACAGAATACATGGCAGGGAACCACTCATGAAGCTTGACAAAAGATGAACACTGAGGTACGGCTAATTCATCCATTAATAGGCTCAAACAAGCATGTCAAAAGTGCAAATGATAACAGGTTTCAGACTTAGTGAAATTAACACAAGTCTGGGATTTATCATCAGGAAGTACACTTTAGAGCATGAAAACTATATGCTACAGGAACATATCATGGCAAAGCAAGGCATGTAATGAAGCGACTCAAAGCACTTAACAAAAGTCCCTTAGTGCCCTTGAGCCAAAAGGGATCAGAAAATACAATGGCAAGCATGTGAACATGGCAAATACACAAACAGATTCAGACTTAGTGAAAAACTGGAGCATGCAAGACAGATTAGCAAGTAGGCATGTTTACGAGCTCGATGCACTCACTACAGAGCATGGCATGCCAAACTAAGCATACACCCATCAAGAATACATGACACAGAAGCTAGACATGGCAAGAACTACAACATAGTATGCACAGATCAATAGCAACATCCTCGGCAAAATCGCTAACAAGTCAACAATCTGCCAGGATTCACGATATAGCAAAAGTAGAGCTCGATTGACTCAAGTTAGGGTGCTCCATAAATGCAAACAAAGACATGGATGAATAGAGCACCACAATGTTAACAAAACATCTTTACTGATCCTCCTCAAAAGAGGCACGAATCACTAGGAAACAACATGAACATATGGCATAACGACAAAATTAGGACAAGGACTTAGAGAAATGCAAGTCCCTGAAATCAGCATCACCGATTACGCTACTTTGCAAGCTTGTGCTAGTCACCACAAATATCACAAAAATACATGGCAAGCACCACTATAAAGATGGCATGACATATAACAAAAAACACATGTAGAGCTCAGGGTCATAGCATGCACACATTAATCATGGCAAACATGACAAATAGCTATTTGATGAAACAGATCTGACAAATTCATCACATAGCCCTCTTCCAACAGCATTTCGGGCATCAAGATGAGCTCAAATGAAAATGATGCAATGAGATGAAATGATGTACTCGTCGGGACGAACATTTTGATATATTACACGCGCAAAACGGAGCTACGATGAGGGAGTTATGATGTGATGAAAATGCCCCAGAAAATAAGAGACTTAGAGAAATATACCCTCTCGAGAAAAAAAAACATCAGGCCGGAGGAAGTGGAGCTAGGCCTGGAGAAGATGGGCCGGCGCTGGGCTGCGGTGGCCCATGCGGGAGTCAACGAGGCTACGTGGATTGGGCTCCTCCCGATCACGTGCAAGGCGACGATGGCGTGCCGGTGCTCCGGCGAGCAGGAGCCGACGGGGATGAGCGGGGGACGGGGTGGCGCTGCGTCGGGGCGACGTCGACCGAGGGCGCGCGCCGGCGGAGGAGAGGAGCTCGTTCCGGCGGTCGGCAGGCGGAGAGGGCGCCGCGCTCCGGCGAGGAGGCGGCGATGCCCGGCGACGGGGTATGACGGAGAGAGGAGGCGCGGCGAGCGGCGCGCTCGGGCGCTGGATCGGCGGCGGCGAGCGGCGTACCGGGCCGGGAGGGCCGGATCTGGGTAGCAGCGGGCCCGGTGGCGGCGGAGCGGGTAAGAACTGGCGGGGTGACACGTGGCGTGACGCGGTTGGGTGCGGGCGACGGCGGCGCTGATGTGGCAGCCCACGATTGGCCGGGGCGACATGTAGGGGAGCGGCGGACATGTCCGGCACGGCGCAGATGCGTCCGGACGCGCGGAAGAGGAATGGATCTAGGTTTAGACCCGGATTTCGAGGGAGATGCACATATTTATAGGTAGAGGGACTTAGGAGAGTCCAAATGAGGTGCGGTTTTTAGCCATGCGATCGTGATCGAACGACCGAGATGATGGAGAGGTCTTAGGTGGGTTTTGGGCCACTTTGAAAGGGTGTTGGGCTGCAACACACACGAGGCCTTCTCGGTCCCTCGGTTAACCGTTGGAATATCGAACGAAGTCCAAATGACACGAAATTTGGCATGCGGTCTACCGGTATTAAACCAAGGCCACATGACAAGTCTTGGTCCACTCCGAAAACGTTTAACGCCCGCACACGAAAAAAGGTAGAAAGGGACACCGGGTGACATAGGAGCGCCGGATAGCAAAACAGACAACGGGGAAAAAGCTCGGATGCATGAGACAAACATGTATGCAAATGAAATGCACATGATGACATGATATACAATGCATGACACGCAATCAATGACAATGCAATAACAACGAATAACTAGAGGACACCTGGCATATCGGTCTCGGGGCGTTACAGGGCCGGCCAGCGATGCATGCACACAGGTGCCGACCACGACCGCACCAGCATGGCCAAGTGGGATCCCACCTACCCGCTCTCCAAGAAGCGGTCAACCCCGCCCCGCCGCAGCCTTGCACTGCGCCGCAAGCGCTCGTCCCACCGTGTCGTGTCGGGGCTCTCCTCTAGAGACTCCGGCGCGTCCGGGGCGGATCTGGAGCTGGCGATGCCCAAGCGGCGTCGCAGCATCGGCGGGTCCACAGACTGGAGAGCCGGGCTGCTGCCGCCGACCACCACCACAACCTCCTCCTCCTCCGCGCAGAAGGGCAACGACGGCCACGCGCGTGTGAAGCGAGGCGTGCGGCTCGAAGAGGCCGACGTCGTGCACTTCCTCGCCACGCTGGAGCGGGTAAGCTAATACGCTGGACGTCTCTCTGTCACTCCATTTCTGTACCCCAATTTCGATCGCCTTGGCTAATGATGCATTGGTTGGTTGCGTGTGCATGCGCGCTCAGACGTGGAAGAAGATGGTGGCGGGCGCGTCGAGGATGTTCGTGGAGAGGCACCGGAGCAGCCACATGCAGCTCATCAGCAACATGGTCTAGCAGATGAGATCACCTAAGCTACCGCCCGTCCAACCGCCTTGGCGCCGCCGTTGCCGTTGGATGTTCAGTTTCTATCTATGAACAAGTATGCGTCACTTTTTCTTTTTGTTTGACCAAACACAAGTCCCCTTTCCAAAACTGCAGCCAAGCAGTACTTGCTACTGGAATAATCCCATGAATGAATTCTTTGTTGTGGTCAACTCTTTCTTGTCTCTCTACTAGGATTCATGCACCAAGCCTAGAGTTAGAATTTTGTGTCAGGCTGCTAGTAAATCAGGCTCTACTCTGTCGAATAGCATGTTGGATAGCACCTGTAGTTAATTGCACGGACATATGGATTTTCGTTCATTTTGTACGTATGTTTGTTTGTTCATGCTTACGACTTTGGCTAAAACACGTTGGATGCCCAATTCCTATGGTGAACCTTTTGGTTCAAGCAAGCAAACTCATGTTCCCTTTCTATGACTGAAGCCAAGTTGTACCTACTACTGGCATAATACGATGGATTCATTCTTTGTTTGTGGTCAACTCTTGTCTGTCTACTAGCATTTGTGCGAGAACCTGAATGTTCTGTAGGCTGCTGTGCTTTACTACCAATAAACTAGTTTGTACTCTCTCCAACTTCAAGTTGGATAGCCTTGCAATTAATTGTACAGACATGAATATGATTTTTGGTTCAATTTGTAGTATGTATATGCTTAAGACTTTGACTAAAACTAGTTGGATGTTCAGTTCCCCATGAAGGTGACCAATCCCTAGCAGTGCCCATTGGTCCTTCCTGTTAATTTCACCTCATGTGATTTTAATCTTTGTTTCTTGCTTTCCAGAGCGACCAAGCTCTCTTAACAACAGGACATCTGAGTTCGCCGTGGTGATGGCAGCTGACATGGAGCCGCTCGAAATCTCCTCGACCTCCCGTCATGTTTCTTGCGGACGGCAAGGTAGAAATTCTGTCCATATACATCATACTAATGCTAATTAATTTATATGTTTTAGCTTGCGCGATATGGTCATAGAAGTAACTGTTAAGCTCGTAATTCTGTATGTTGTGTTCAAGTTTTCTCTAATATAGATTTCTCAAATCTCTCTCTGAACTTCTCTAATAAAAAATGGTGCTAACTATTAAAGCTCTTCGTGGTGACATGTTTCTTTTACCAATACAATAATATATTAGCACTCAAGGACTGTTCGAGTGATAGGCTATTCATACTATTAGAGAAGTGAACTGATTAAGCTATTGCTTTCCCCAACAACAAAAAATAAACACGGCAGTTGAACAACTTGTATCCCTTCACTTGGAAGTCTATGAAACTTTCTGTAACAGCAGTGCAGCACACTTTATATATATGTATGAGGCTGGGTAGTTCAAATCTACTTCACTTCCTAACTCATTCATATATATGATGGAAATTGTGCAGGTTCCATGGTGCCAAGTGGCCTTTGGCCATCTTGAACTGGGACTCCAGTAACAAGTAGATGTTGCTGCCACACTCAATATTTTAATTTGATTTCTTTTTCTTTTTGGAGAGATGTTAATCACCCAGTTTCCCTATTAATAACCTGAGAACACTTGCCTCCTCCCCAACCCTCGCCCCAGCCTGCCGCTGCTGGCTTGCTGCGTTGCTGTCGCCGCAGCAGATAATTATATTTTTGGGACTCTGTTTCTATGCTCTGCTCGATAGCATTTTGGATATTGATTGGACACGCTTTATATAAAAACGATTTATCTTGTACATTGCTCTGCCTAACTTGTAGGAGTATACATGAAACTATACTTGTCAAATATCGATACTTGTCAAATATCGAGTATCATAGCTGAATAATAACGTCTTGTTTTCTGTTCACTGAATCAAAATTCTTCTCTCTTTTTACGATTAGTCCATCTTACAACCATCAATAAGAAAAACACTTATCTTCATATTAGGATTATTATTTTCTTGTCTACAATATTGTAACAATTCTTCACTCTTTTTACCATCAATCCATCTTCTTACAGTTGCATGTTTTTTTTAGCTGTCCAGAAGACCAAGCCCAAGGAGGAAGCAGATGTTCATCACTGAGGACAAGCAACTCCAGCAGGTTGATGCCATAGATTCATAGTGTACCTTCTATATGCCCATCCAGTTCTGTGATTTGTGTCTTGAAACCAAAAAACCCCATGCCCATGTGGGAGCAGAACCATAGTTTTTTGCCTGTGGAAAATAATATCATTGGCTGAATCGACTTGAGGCAGTTTCTTCGAAATTCTTGGAAATAATTTGGTGGTTTCTTCCGGCGAGGAATTGTTTCATACTGAAGTTTACTGGTACATGTGTGGTTTGCTACTATTGCTTTGTTTGGGTTGGGTTGGTTCCAGCGGGGAGATGTGCACGCACACTGGCAGCATGAGCTAGCAGCCATGATTGCCATCCAGCCACCACCATGTAAATGTAATAAATGTGTGGCCTATCTAGTGTGCTGCTGATAGAAATATAGATGTGTGGCCTATCTAGTATGATGCTGATAATCTGTTTTTACCTCACTTGGCAGGCACCATAATCTGTTTTTTCCTCACTGTACTGTAGGAATAAATGTGTGGCCTATCTAGTGTGCTGCTAATAGAAATATAGATGGAAGATTTATTGACCAGTTAAATTGAGCTTATTGTCAATTCTTCTTATAAGATTGGTGCTGCCTAGAGGTTCTTATTCTTCTTCTTTTTTTGCATAGGTGAAGTATGAAGTGTGAAGCCGTGAAGCCTATCATCAAGAGTAGCATATTATGTATTGTAATATCAAGCAAAGTGTAATATTAGTCAAAGTAGCTTATTATGTATTGTAATATTTAGTGTTGTTTTGGATGAATTTCATTTGCTCCATAATCTGTTTGAAATATTGACTGTGTATATAATTTCCATACCTATGAAATGGAAACCGGACCAGGGGGACCCACTTATGAAAATTGGTTGACAAATTTTGAAATTTCTGACGTGTGGGTCCAATTGTGATATCAGCATGACAAGTGGGACCAACGCAAAAATAATTTGGCTAAAAATAGAAAATTAATAGTAATGGCCTAGAAATTAAAAAGGCCGAGTAGTTGGGCCTGGCCCATATAGCTAACCAAAATTAATAAGAAAAAATATATAAAAAGACTGAATTGTTGGGCTTAGCCCATGTAAACCACCGAACTGGACCGGGTTGTATCTTATCAATGATCTTTTCAATTGGTCGCAATTTTGCCACGTCAGATTGACATGTCGGATCCTACGTGGCCTGGTCAGAGAGCTAGCGACCAAAACAGAAGGTCATAGAATCAACGACCTTTTGTTTTGGTCATGGAATTCCACGACCTTCTCATAGAGAAGGTCGTTAATTTCAGTTTACGACCGCCAGCTTTTGACCTTCTATTTTTGGTCACAAAAAGGTCACAAATAAAAAACAATGACCTTTTAGTGACCAATAGTGATGGTCGCAAGCTGACATATTTCTTGTAGTGAAATGACTAAGGAGTTAGTCACGAGGTGATGTATTACGAAACGAGTAAAGAGACTTGCCGGTTACGAGATTGAACTAGGTATGAAGATAGCGATGATCGAGTCTCGGGCAAGTAACATACCGATGGACAAAGGGAATTACGTATGTTGTCATAACGGTTCGACCGATAAAGATCTTCGTAGAATATGTAGGAGCCAATATGGGCATCCAGGTTCAACTATTGGTTATTGACGGGAGAGGTGTCTCGGTCATGTCTATATAGTTCTCGAACCTGTAGGGTCTGCATGCTAAACGTTCGATGTCGATTTGGTATTATATAAGTTATGTGGTTTGGTGAACGAATGTTGTTTGGAGTCCCGGATGAGATTGCGGACATGACGAGGAGCTCTAGAATGGCCGGAGGTAAATATTGACATATAGGACAATGCTATTTGGTCTCCATACGGGATGCACCGAAAAGTTATCGAAATACCGGAAGGGGTTCCGGAGGCACTGGGAGAGTATTGGGCCTTATTGGGCCATGTAGAGGGAACATACTAGCCCACATGGGCTGGTGCGCCCCCTTTAAGGCATCCACACCCAATTAGATGGAAGGGGAGGAGCCACCTCCTCTTACCATATCCCGAGGAGGGGAGGAAGGAAAGAAGGGAGGCGCCTCCTCCCTTTCCTTCCCCCTTGTGCCAATTTTTGGCAGGGGGCGCGCCAAAGGGAGGAACCCTAGGGCTGCCGCCGCACCTCTTGGGGCACCCTAGGGGCTGCCTCCTCCCCTCCCACACCTATATATATGTGGGGAGGGGTGCCACACAATACACAGCTTATTCCACATCATGTGTCGGCACCCCTCCGCCTCTAGTTTACTCCTCCGCTCTAGATCGTCGCAGTGCTTAGGCGAAGCCCTGCGGGACTGCTTCACCACCACCATCACCATGCCTTTATGCTGAAGGGACTCATCTACTAGCTTGCCCCGTTTGCTGGATCAAGATGGTGAGGATGACACCGAGCTGAACATGTGCAGAACACGAAGGTGCCATGCGTTCGGTACTTTATTAGGCGGACTGTGAAGGTGTACGACTACATCAACCGTGTTGAATAAACGCTTCCTCTTACAGTCTACCCGAGATCGGAAACTCCTCGGCCCCTGGGTCTCAGATCGGGTAGGGGTTCGGACTCAAACCCACCCACCCAGACATAAACGATCTTTCCCACATCAGGCAAGAGCCCCATGAAACAGTACATCATTATTGGGCCAGATTCCTCCTTGTGATGAACAAGGTTAAGGACTGCCACAAGGAAGACACAGTCTCACTTTTCTACAATAATTGCATGGACAAGGGAATCCTTAACGCCATAAGTCCCCGTGACATAGACGCTTCGCCGACTTGGCGTTCATAGTATGAAAGTACTGTGCGATGGAAAGTGCCTGGAAACCCGAAACGAAATTTTGGGATAATCCAGCTCCGAATATACACCCAGTCCGAAGTAAAAGGGTGCACTATCATACGACACCCGAGTTAATTACAAAGTAGCAAAAACCCTCTACAGGGCATGGAACCGTATTGGAGGGATGGCTCAACGGACCCTGCAAAATTCATAGTACAGCGTATACCATACCAACACACAACCTTAGAGCATGTTGGATACTCCGGCAGGTGGCCAAAAGCGGCGAGGATCTTCTCATCCCAGATGCCACAGAGCACCATCCCAGGGATAACAATACGGTATTAACAGTCTTTGAGACCTTTGCATCAAATAATAGGCGCAAGCGAAACACTCCGCAGCATTGCCGAAATCTGCCACGTAGCAGCAATAAATCCATGGAGCGACACGGCTATTACCTTCAATGCCAGTGACAAACCTAAATTCCGAACAGCCCGAGCACCAGTTGCACTGGTCCTCAGTCCAATTGTGGATGGCTTTTGACTCACCAAAGTACTCATGGACGGCGGCAGTGGATTAAACCTCATCTACGAGGAAACTCTTCAAAAAATGGAAATAGACTGGAACCGCATTGAGCAAAGCAGCACAACCTTTAGAGGAATCATCCCCAGTCGGGAAGCATGTTGTGCTGGGAAAATCACACTAGATGTGGTATTCGGCACGCGGGAGAACTATAGGTCCGAAGAAATTACATTCCAAGTGGCCCCGTTCAGTAGTGGATACCACGCCCTCTTGGGATGGGAGGCGTTCACGATCTTCCATGCCATACCCCATTATGGGTACATGAAGCTCAAAATGCCCGGGCCCAACGGAATCATCACTCTCATTAGTGATCCGGACACAGCACTCCGCGCCGAAAACAAAACAGCCGCATTGGCCCTCGAGGCATTATCCGAAGCCCTTTCGGCCGAGGAATTAACTACGCTACGCTCCATAGTGGACAGGGACGACGTGATACTTGACAAGAGATCCAAGTCCACCTCTTTTAAACCAGCGGATGAAATACTCAAATTCCAAGTCCACCCAATGGACCCTACAAAAACAGCCTCCATCAGGGCACAGTTAAACCCTGCCGTGGACGCTGCACTACGAGAGTTCCTGCGCGAGAATTGGGACATATTCGCCTAGCACCCCTCAAACAGGCCAGGAATCCCACGTAGGCTGGCCGAGCACAGCCTCAATATCCTAAAGGGATTCAAGTCAGTTAAGCAGGCACTTCGGCGTTTCTCTGAACCTAAGAGACAGGCTATGGGAGGGAACTAGCCAAGTTATTAGAGGCCGGATTCATTAGAGAAATAAAACACCCGGACTGGCTAGCAAACCTGGTGATGGTACCAAAGAAGGACAAATCCTGGCGCCTATGTGTCGATTTCAAGGACCTCAACAAGGCTTGCCCAAAGGATCCCTCCCCCCTCCCCCGCATCGATCAAATTATCGATGCCACCGCACGACACGAGTCATTGTGTTTCCTCGACGCATACTCCGGCTACCACCAAATCAAGATGGCGGAGTGCGACCAAGCCACAACAGCATTTATCACACCATACGTCCCATTCTGTTTCAACACAATGCCTTTTGGGCTCAAAAACGCCGGCACAACGTATCAGCGCATGATTCAGACATGTCTGGAGAAACAGATCGGCAAAAAAGTAGAGGCATACGTAGATGATGTGGTCGTCAAAACAAACACGTCGACTCTCTAACAGAAGACTTGAGGCTCACTTCGACAACCTCCGAACATACGACATCAAGCTCAATCCGGAAAAATGCGTTTTCGGCGTACCAGGAGGAAAGCTCCTGGGTTTCATTGTATCTAGTAGAGGAATGAAGCTAATCCGGCCAAAATTCGAGCTTTGTCACAGTTGGCTACCCCAACAGACCTCCAACAAATCCAGAAATTAACTGGATGTGTGGCGGCTCTAAGCCGCTTTATCTCCCGCTTAGGAGAAAAGGCATTACCCCTTTATCGCCTCCTTCGGTGCACCGAACACTTCGAGTGGATGGACGCCGCCACAGCCGGATTGGAAGAAATAAAAGCCATACTGGCAACCAACCCAATCCTGGCCGTGCCAGACATTGGCGAACCAATGTTGTTATACATCGCGGCAACTCATCAGGTTGTAAGCGCAATGCTCGTCGTCGAACGAGAAGCGGACGGACATAAATTCCCTCTTCAAAAGCCGGTATATTATGTATCCACTGTCCTCACTCCATGCAAATCATGGTACCCACATTATCAAAAGATAGCCTATGTGGTATTCATGGCATCCCGGAAGCTGCGACACTACTTTCAAGAGTGTTCGATTACAGTAGCCTCGGAAGTGCCACTTAATGATATTATAAACAACCGCGACGCCATGGGCCGGATTGCCAAATGGGCCATTGAGCTCCTCCCGTTCGACATAACATACAAACCTCGGCGAGCCATTAAATCGCAAGTATTGTCCGTCTTTGTCGCCAAATGGACGAAAGCCGAACTCCCTAAAGAGTATGGCGCATACTCCAATTGGATCATGCACTTCGATTGCTCCAAAATGTTGGCCGGTCTAGGGTATGGCGTCGTCCTGACGTCCCCAACTGGAGATACCGTTCAGTACGTACTGCAGTTACTGTATACAGACTCCAACAACGCAGCCGAATACAAAGCCCTGTTGCATGGTCTTCGGATGGAAGTCTCCATGGGCATTCAACGCCTGGAGGTGCATGGGGATTCGAACCTCACAATATCCCAAATAAATGGAGACTTCGATGCCAAGGATCCGAAGATGGCGGCCTATCGAAACGCCATCCTAAAGATGTCAGCTCGATTCGAGGGGCTCGAATTTCACCATGTGGCTCGAGAAAACAATCAGGTGGCGGATATCCTCGCCCGCATCGGCGCAAAACACGACGCGGTCCCCCCCAACATCTTTTTGGAGAGGTTGTTTAAGCCATCGGTGGTATGGGAAGGGGACACTGGTAACAATAGTCCGGACCCGGCCAAAATGCCCGATACCGAACACTCTGACATAATCGGAGGCTCTGCCACCGAAATAACACCTTTAGCACACGTAATAATGGTCGTCATCACCCCGTGGACAGAACCATTCCTGGCCTACCTAACTAGGCAGGAACTTCCCGAGCACCAAAATGAGGCACGCTGCATTGTGCGGCGATCTAAAGCCTACAGGGTCCATGAGGGAGAGCTGTTTAAGAAAAGCACTACCAGAGTCCTTCAAAGGTGCATCTCCGAATAGGAAGGGTGGAAGCTTTTGGCAGAAATTCACGCCGGACTCGGCGGCCACCACGCCGCAGCCCGGGCCCTTGTAAGCAAGGCCTTCCGTACAGGTTTTTATTGGCCGACGGCCCGGGCAGACGCATAGGACTTGGTCCAACGCTGCGCCGGTTGCCAGCTTTTTGCAAACCAAAGCCATATGCCACCCACCGCCCTCCAAACAATCCCCATTACCTGGACTTTCGCGGTCTTGAGGCTTGACATGGTTGGACCCCTTAAAGGGGGAACCCATAAGAAAAAATACTTACTGGTCATGTTGGATAAATCCACCAAATGGATAGAAGCCAAACATTTTAAAATAGCTGAATCCGGACCGGTGATAGACTTCATATCCGGGGTTGTACACCGTTATGGCGTCCCCCACAGCATCATCACTGACAACGGCACGAACTTCACGGCCGACGAGGTAAAACTCTGGTGCAGCAACATGGGCATCAAGCTCGATTATGCTTCCGTCTATCAGCCACAAACCAACGGCCAAGTTGAGTGAGCAAATGGTCTTATCAGGAGCGGCATTAAACCCAGATTAGTGCGGTCCTTAAAGGAGTCTAACACGCACTGGGTAGAGGAGCTCAACTCCGTACTCTGGGGGCTGCGGACCATGCCGAATCGCACTACCGGATATACACCCTTTTTATGGTGTACGGCAAAGAGGCAGTTCTGCCCTACGACATAATTCATGACTCACCTTGAGTGCGCATGTATGAAGAAAGAGAAGCCGAGCTCGATCGGCAGGACAGTCTGGACACCCTGGAGGAGGAGCGCGACGTGGCAAAAGCCCGTTCCGCATTTTATCAGCAACAGGCTCGCAGATACCAAAGCAGAGAAATACAGGCCAAAATTTATAACGTTGGCGAGTTAGTTCTACACCTGCTGGAGAAGAAAAAGTCCAAGCTCGAGCCCAAATGGGAAGGTCCCTTCATTATTGACCAAGTTCTGACCGGTGGAGCGTACCCTCTGCGGGATGCATCGAATAATCGACTTGAGCCGAACCCATGGAACGCAGCCAGGCTCCGAAGATTCTACGCCTAGCGCCGGACTCTATGTTCGTCTCCTTCCTCTGTCCATTTTTTGCATATACATTATCTGTCTTTTTTCTCTTTCTTTCTTTTATTCTTTCTCTAGGCCTTCAAGGGACAACTTGTGCCTCGCTTGCACATTATAGATGCGCTAACCACGCTCATTATACCTGGGGGCTTCTTACACAGAAGCTTAATTATCTATCTGGGCTTCACGCCCTGCACATGTATTATTCTTCTGCATGTACCTTTTCTTCGCCACTATATGCATTGATATGAGAAGTTTTGGCCAAGCTAGGTTGCCTGGCTCTTGTATTTATGCCCTATGTTCCCGTTAATTCGGCTAGGGCATAAGGGGAGCACCTCTGTGATTGTTACTGCCGGGTCAGTCGGATGTGTACCTCAGACTGGGTGAAGCCGAAAGCTAGCGTTCTTAAGGGAATATTCGGTCGGCCAACAAAAGATGATTTTTATTTATTTATTTTCCATATGTGCCCCCAGATGTTTTTGCCCGCCTTTCCGCTCGCAGTACGGACATGCACTTTAGGGCATGCATACCCAGGGAAAGGAATCCTTAATGGAACTATTCTCCCTGGAAGATGTTTCTTACTACCCATGTAATATAACATAACTAGTTGGGCACTTGTCTGTTCCAGCACTAATGACCCCTACGCCTGGTTTCCACGCATACCCCGGTTCTTATATAACTGGGCGGGTATTCGGACACACTCCAGACTATCGGGTCCCGAGGTTGAAGCGAAAAGGTCCGCCATGACAAATGATCTACAATCCGGCTAGAAGGCATTATACATGTCACTTTAATTACATAGTCATGTAGACTAACTAAATTCCTCTTCTATACCATCCAACAGGCGGTCTAGCCTACAATCCTGTTGGGAATACTTTGCGGCTAATTCTACTTGCCCATACACTAAGCTAACGGGGATCTCTTTCCCATCGGGCCCCATAGGTCCGACCTCGGCCATGTGGTTCGGGTCACTCTTGGTATACCGCGTCTTCACCATGGCCCAGGCTTCCCTGGCACCTTGACGGCAGGCCAATATCTTCCATAATCGAAAGCACCGTAGTGCTCCCTTGAGCTTCTTCACAAGCTCTCCAATGCCTTCTGGCAGGGAGACGGCTGGCCACAAGGCCTGGGCAACACCTTGCATCACCTGCCAAACTTGTTCGTGCAGTTGTGAGAGCTCAGATAGAAGATCACCCGCAAACCCGGGCATCTCCTCCGCAGGACGACCCGTCAACATACCTGCAGACATAACTCTGTTAGCCGGCTTCTCCGCCGACCCCTTTTTAAGGGTTCGTTCAAGCACTTACTGAAAATGCCGCGTCGAAGCTGCTTATTCTCCTTCTCGGAGTCCGCAAGCTGGGCTCGAACATCTTTTAGTTCCATGCTCAGCTTGATATTAGCGTCTTGGAGATTGTTTTTCTCCCGCCTGACCTCAGTCAGCACACGTTCGCCAGCCTTTAGCTGTCGTACAGCATGCTGCTCCTCCGGATTCTCTCCGGATTCATCGGCAATATCTATTGTTAGATCTGTAGCCACGCCGCACGCTATATGGTACCTGTCATTCTTTGAAAGAAATGTTACCAGCTGGGGACTTTTTAGGTTCCTTCAATGCGGCAACAGCGGCCCGAAGTTGGGTCTTGCATTCCTCCAGCTCCTGTGACAGTCGAGTATTCTTCTCTATAAGAACCTGCACAATAAGACGATCCTTAAATCAGTTCTGCTAACTGTTTCAAGTCTCAGGGGCTACTGATACATATAATCGTCAAATTTTCTTACCCGTACATCTTTTACATACTGGTCCGTGGCTCTGGCTAGACCATTTTGAGCAGCACGGAGGTACACCTCTCCAGAATTGAAGCCATCAAACGCCTCTGGTGAGAAGCAAGCGTCGCGGAGTATGGCCCAGCGACGCCTATGATTCATGGCGCTCTCCACTTTTGAATTCGTAGAGGATAGCCTATCTGCATCCTCTGTAGGGGGAGTATCCGGTGTCCGCCCCATGTCGGCTTCCGCCTCTATGTCCGGTCCTGGAGCCCGACTGGTGGAAGCGTGATCGGCAACCTCATCAGACATATTCCGGCGAGCGTTTTTTTCTGTTAAAGAAACATGGACGTCATTACATTTCAAGAAAGACGACAACCACGGAGCGGGGTTTCCGTCATACCTCTGCGTCGGTGTCTCCGTCCTGAACGCCTTCCTTTTTGGCCTACCCGGCCTCGGTGCCTCTTGTTGGCGAGTTGCTGCGGGTTCGGCATGGCGTCTCGAATGCCTTCCCTGTAAAACACCATATGTATATGGTAGGTGAAGTGTCTAAAAGGGGATCCTAGTTTTTGGAGTTGGGATTTTTGGTTTTTCTTACATGCGACGCGGGAAGCAGTCTGGGATAGTCGGCCGTAATGGCCACCAGGGCGTCATCACAGCTTAATTGATAGAACTGCCGGTCTATCAGCTCCACGAATATGTCCAGATCTTCTTCGAGTCCGGGACCGAGGGCCCGGTCAGGGTCCTCCGGTTGTGGAGATGGGGTGCTGACCTCCCTTATGGCTTTTCGCAGTTCCTGCCGCAAAATAGCAAGGTGAGTACCTACGACAAAGAATGCGGGAAGAATGGGAGTAAGGAGATATAACTCACCCAGCTTGGAGGGTTGTACACGGATAATCCATCCCGTGGGTTGATGCGGATGAACTCCTCTTCCTCTCTCTTGAAAAAATCGGACAGAATTTTTGCTAAAGCGGCAGCGTTGTCCGGACCCTTACGCCCGCAACGGGCGGCGTCATCTTCCCCGTTAAAACACCACAAGGGGTGCCCTCGATATTGAAGTGGTTGCACTCCCCGCATTATGCATATTGACATAACCTCGATTACTGTCAATCCTGATTGAGCCAGCGCTTTAATCCGATTCATGAGGTAAATGACTTCTCTGTTGTCTTCCTCCTGGGGGCTCCGTGGGCGCCAACTTCGGCGTTTCTTCAGAGGAGCATTGCTGAACTCAGGAAGACCCCGCCGAACAGGGTCTAGAAGGGGGACGTCCTCCATATAAAACCATTCCGAAGGCCAGTCTTCAGACGTCTTTTTGGAGTACCGGACATGTATCCGGTTTCGGCGATGCGCCATATTTCGGCTCCGCCCACTTGATAAAGTGACCCCTTCTGAGTGTGAGGGACGAGGCAAAATAACCTTTTCCACAGCTCGAAATGAGCCTCGCAGCCCAGGAATAACTCGCAGAGGGCAACATAGCCGGTGATGTGTAAAATGGAAGCAGGGGTGAAATTATGCAGTTGGAGGCCGTAAAACTCCAGGAGCCCGTGGAGGAACGGATGAATCGGAAATCCGAGTCCCCTCAATAAATAAGGAACAAGGCATACCTGCTCCCCTGTAGAGGGGTTGGGGAAGCTCTCCGCTTGCTCCCCGCCATTTTAGGTGGCGAGCCCGGCTCGGGCGTGCAACATATATGCTGGAGGGAGAAATCCCTTAGTATGCAGTTCGAGTAATCGGTTGTGTGGGACTGAACACCTCTCCCAATCACCGGGCTTAGGGCTACGGGGGCAGGAGGAGGAGTTGCGGAGGTCGGCCATGCTAGAGTGGATCTTTCCGAAGCGCGCTCCGATGGATTCTCGCTGGGGGAGGATGGTATGGATTGGATCTAAGAATCCCCATCCCTTTAATAGACAATTTATTTATCTGGGTAGGGGGGCAAATGTAAAAACGCCCTGGCGCCTCGCATTCATTCGACGCGTGGAAGATAGCCCTTATTGGGCGCAAAACCCAAGAGGTTCAACATTTATGGGACCGGACACTGCTTAACAATTGTTCGAAATTTGGATAAGAACCCGCCTTGCAATGTCGAAGACAACACTTGGCGCCGGACTCATCGTCATTGAAGCCTGGTTTGGGGGCTACTGAGGGAGTCCTGGATTAGGGGGTATCCAGACATCTGGATTATATCCTTTGGCCGGACTCTTGGACCATGAAGATACAAGATTGAAGACTTCGTCCCGTGTCCGGATGGGACTCTAGTTGGCGTGGAAGGCAAGCTAGGCAATACGGATATGTATATCTCCTCCTTTGTAACAAACCTTGTGTAACCCTAGCCCCCTCCGGTGTCTATATAAACCAGAGGGTTTTAGTCCGTAGGACAACATAAAATCGTACCATAGGCTAGCTTCTAGGGTTTAGCCTCTCCGATCTCGTGGTAGATCAACTCTTGTAATACCCATATTATCAAGTATAATCAAGAAGGACGTATGGTTTTACCTCCATCAAGAGGGCCCAAACCTGGGTAAAACATCATGTCCCCTGCCTCCTGTTACCATCCGCCTTAGACGCACAGTTCGGGACCCCTTACCCGAGATCCGCTGGTTTTGACACCAACACCCCCCCTCGTTGCTATGCATCTCCATGGATAGATCGTTGCGTGTGCGTATTTTTTTTTGTTTTCCATGCAACGATTCCCATTAGCATCACACACGCAACTCTAATATGAATCGTGTTTGATGTCACCGCCATCGCAAATGTTTTGTATCTTTTTTGATGGTTCTAATTGCATCACCGTTTATGATTAATGCATCGCACACAGTTTCATCGAAGGGCCTCTAATTGGACTGTCACATTTGGACCAACCTGCAGTAGTCTTTTATTCCGTTAACTTTTAGGGTATCGGCTAAAGATGGCCTTATGCCTTGTTTATTTCTGTTATTCACAATGTGATGCTCTATATGTGCAACTATTTGCTATGCAGTTCAATTTCATCAATAATAGTTTCAACAATACCACTATGAATTACGATATTTGGTTGTTGTTAAGGATGTTGCAGTTAACATGCCTTTCCTTTTTTAACAATAGTGTACTTTAGACCTGCACAATACCAGTTTGAATGACTAGATTTGCTTGTTTTTAAATGTTGTGCCTATTGCATTTAACACACCTTTCCACTTCTTGTTTTGCTTAACTAGCGGGCTTAAACCTGCACACTGAAGCTATCAATTGGAGATTATGTTGTCTACCATGGACATATTTGGTTGATGTTTAGCCTGTTGTGCTTAACATGCCTTTAGATGTACTCACATAGGACAATACTGGGAACATCTGCGGTTTTCCATCAAGGATAGTTTCATTGCATTGCTTATATACTCACTGTTCAGGATATCGGTAGCTGGTACCATATAGTTCAGGGGCTGATAAGGGATTAATCGCCAAATCGGACATTTCACTAAATATATCGATAACCCATTTATCGGTAGGTTAACTAGGGCCATATTTAATATATCTGAGGCTACATAGAAACATGCATTGTACAAAATGACTAAATATGCAATCCCTGGCTACTTATCAGCAAGGAAGAGTGTTACCTTAATGTTCTGATGATGTCAAGATATACATGGAAGATCAACAAGAACAACAACAACAACACAGCAGCAGTTAACTGCAGTTAATCGGCCGATATTTGTAACAATGTAATAAACTCCACCGGCTGCGTAATATAATATGTTAATTCATTTGATATGTGAGTATATTGGATGTAATAAGATCTTATATAATGGGACGAAGGGAGTGTTGTACTACATCATTGTACAATTGTTGTTTAGCTTCTAATATTAACTTGGTGCTTTTAGGTACATATGTCATTGGCAAAGATCCATGCTTCGACCCTTTCTGTGTATGTGCTAACCCACAAGTATAGGGGTCGCAACAATTTTTGAGGGTAGAGTATTTGAAGGAAATATGCCCTAGAGGCAATAATAAAGTTGTTATTTATATTTCCTTATATCATGATAAATGTTTATTATTCATGCTAGAATTGTATTAACCAGAAACTTGATACATGTGTTGATACATAGGCAAAACACAGTGTCCCTGGTAAGGCTCTACTAGACTAGCTCATTTATCAAAGATGGTTAAGTTTCCTAACCATAGACATGTGTTTTCATTTGATGGACAGGACCCATCCATTAGCTTCGCATAATGATCGTTAAGTTCTATTGTTATTGCTTTCTTCATGTCAAATACATATTCCTTCGACTATGAGATTATGCAACTCCCAGATACCGGAGGAATACCTTGTGTGCTATCAAACATCACAACGTAACTGGGTGATCATAAAGATGCTCTACAGGTATCTCTGAAGGTGTTTGTTGGGTTGGCATAGATCGAGATTAGGATTTGTCACTCCGAGTATCGGAGAGGTATCTTTGGGCCTTCTCGGTAATGCACATTGTAATAAGCCTTGCAAGAAATGTGACTAATAAGTTAGTTGTAGGATGATGCATTACATAACAAGTAAAGAGACTTGCCGGTAACGAGATTGAACTAGGTTTGAAGATACCGATGATCGAATCTCGGGCAAGTAACATACTGATGACAATGGGACTAACGTATGTTGTCATTATGGTACGACCGATAAAGATCTTCGTAGAATATGTGGGAACCAATATAAGCATCCAGGTTCCGCTGTTGGTTATTGACCGGAGAGGTGTCTCGATCATGTCTACATAGTTCTGAACCCATGGGATCCGCACGCTTAATGTTCAATGATGATTTTTTATTATATGAGTTATGTGATTTTGTGAACGAATGTTGTTCGGGGTCCTGGATGAGATCACGGACATGACGAGGAGTCTCAAAATGATCGAGATGTAAAGATTCATATATAGTATGATGTTATTCGGACATCGGAAATGTTCCGGGGCTACCAGGTACATATCGGGTCACCGGAAGAGGTTCCGAGCGCCCCCGGCAAAGATTTGGGCCTATTGGGCCAAGAGGGGAAATGCAGCAGCCAGCATGGGCTGTTGCACCCCCCATGTAGGCAGAATAGGAAGAGGAAGGAAAGGGGGAAGAGAGAAAGGAATAGGAGCGATTCGGCCTTCCCCTTCCTTCTCTTCCCCCTCCTCTTTCCTTCTCCCTCCGGAAAATAAGGAAAGGGGGGCGAATTGGGGTGGGAGCCCAAGTAGGATTCGGCCTACTTGGGTGCCCCCTAGCTACCTCTTCCCCCCTCCAACCTATATATATGTGGGATGGGGGCACCTAGAACACACAGAAACAACTGTTAGCCGTGTGTGGTGCCCCTCCACAGTTTACTCCTCCGGTCATATTGTCGTCGTGCTTAGGCGAAGCCCTGCACGGATCACTTCACCATCACTGTCACCATGCCGTCATGCTGATGAAACTCTCCCTCGACACTTTGCTTGATCAAGAGTTCAAGGGACGTCATCGATCTGAATGTGTGGATAACTCGGAGGTGTCGTACATCCGGTGCTTGATCGGTCGGAACGAGAAGAAGTTCGACTACATCAAATGCGTTGTCAAACGCTTCCACTTTCGGTCTACAAGGGTATGTGGACACACTCTCCCCCTCTCGTTGCTATGCATCTCCTAGATAGATCTTTCATGAGCGTAGGAAAACTTTTGAAATTGCATGCTACGTTTGCCAATAGTATTCAACCCAAATTTATAGATTAGACACAAGGGGAGACAAAGTATATTTGCAAGTATTAGCAGCTGAGTTATTAATTCAACCACACCTGGAGATTAATTATATGTAGCAAAGTGATCAGTAGCAAAGTAGTATGATAGTGTTGATAATAGTAGCAGCAACAATAGTAACGGTAACGGTGATAGCAGTAATTTTGTAGCAAGTGCAACGGTAATGATAGCAGTGGTAACTTAGCAAGAACAATATAAGAGAAATTCATACGCATTGGATCGATGATTTGTTGGATGATATTCATCATGTGATAGTCGTAACCTAGGGCAATACGACACTACCTCCAGTCCATAAATATAATGTAGGCATGTATTCCGTAAGTAGTCATACGTGCTTATGGAAAGAACTTGCATGACATCTTTTGTCCTACCCTCCGGTGGCAGCGGGGTCCAATTGGAAACTAAGGGATATTAAGGCCTCCTTTTAATAGAGAACCGGAACAAAGCATTAACACACGGTGAATACATGAGCTCCTCAAACTACGGTCATCACCGAGTGTGGTCCCAACAATTGTCACTCCGGGGTTGTCGGATCATATCACGCAGTAGGTGACAATAACTTGCAAGATCGGATCTACAACATGGATATAATGGTGATAACATAAATGGTTCAAATCTGAAATCATGGCATCTGGGCCCAAAGTGACAAGCATTAAGCATGGCAAAGGCATAGCAACATCATTCTCAGAACATAGTGGATACTAGGGATCAAGCCCTAACAAAACTAACTAGATTACATGATGAATCTTGATGTCGCTTGAAGCTACGTCGGTATTTCCCCAAAGAGGAAGGGATGATGCAACACAATGGCGGTAGGTATTTCCCTCATATATGAAACCAAGGTTATTGAACTAGAAGGAGAACCAAGCAACACAACGTAAATAGCCCCTACACACAGATAACAAATCCCCGCAACCTGACGTGTTAAAGGGGTTGTCAATCCCTCTCAGGTAATGGTGCCAGAAATTGGTGCGTGACGGGAAAAAGTTGTAATAGATTGGACAAATAGATCGCAAATAAAATAAAGTGCAACAAAGTATTTTGGGGTTTTTTGATTAATAGATCTAAAAATAAAAGCAAATAAAAGTAGATCGTAAAGGCAAATAATACGAGAAAGAGACCCGGGGGCCATAGATTTCACTAGTGGCTTCTCTCTAGAAAAATAGCAAATGGTGCATGAACAAATTACTGTTGGGCAATTGATATAACTTCAAATACTCATGAAGATATCCAGGCAATGATCATTATATAGGCATCACGTCCAAGATTAGTAGACCGACTCCTGCCTGCACCTACTACTATTACTCCACACATCGACCGCTATCCAGCATGCATCTAGTGTATTAATTTCATGAAGAAACGGAGTAATACAATAAGAACGATGACATGATGTAGACAAGATCTATCTATGTAGAGATAGACCCCATCGTTTTATCCTTAGTAGCAACGATACATACGTGTCGGTTCCCCTTCTGTCACTGGGATCAAGCACCGTAAGATCGAACCCACTACAAAGCACATCTTCCCATAGCAAGATAAATAGATCAAGTTGGCCAAACAAAACCCAAATATAGGAGAAGAAATACGAGGCTATAAGATATCATGCATAAAAGAGATCAAAGAAACTCATATACTTTCATGGATATAAAAAGATAGATCTGATCATAAACTCAAAGTTCATCGATCCCAACAAACACACCGCAAAAGAGTTACATCATATGGATCTCCAAGAGACCATTGTATTGAGAATCAGGAGAGAGAGATGAAGCCATCTAGATACTAACTACGGACCCAAAGGTCTACAAAGAACTACTCACGCATCATCAGAGAGGCACCAATGGAGGTGGTGAACCCCATCCGAGATGGTGTATAGATTGGATCTGGTGGTTCTGGACTCTGCGGCGGCTGGATCAATATTTCATTGACTTCCCTAGGGTTTTGGGAATATTGGGGTAATCACAGAGCAAAGAGGCGGTCCGGCGGGCACCAGAGGTGGGCACAACCCACCAGGGCGCGCCTGGGCCTCCTAGCGCTCCCTAGTGGGTTGTGCCTTCCTCGGGGCACCCCCTAGTGCAGCCAAGGCCCGTTGTGTTCCTTTTGGCCCATTAAAATTCTTCATAATGTTTCGTGGCATTTGGAATCCGTTTGTTATTGATTTTCTGCGATGTAAAAAACATGGAAAAAATAGCAACTAGCACTTGGCACTATGTCTATAGGTTAGTACCAAATATGATATAAAATGACTATAAAATGATTATAAACCATCCAATATTGATAATATAACATCATCGAATAGTCAAAAATTATAGATATGTTGGAGATGTATCAGCATCCCAAGCTTAGCTCCTACTCGTCCTCGAGTAGGGAAGTGATAAAAACAGAATTTTTGATGTGGAATGCTGCCTAACATGTCATATCATATTTCTTTCTTTATAGCATGGACATTTGGAATTTTATATTGTTCAAAGCAATAGTCTAGTTTTGACATGATAATTTAAATACTCAAGCATATCAACAAGCAACCATGTCTTTCAAAATATGAATGCTAAAATAAGCTATCCCTAGCCCATCATGCTCAACCATTGGTCCATTCATGAAATACACTCGCATATTAGCTATATCCAATACTCAAGTACGATCATATTGCCTCCTAGTTGGTGCTTTTATAATATAAGATGGAGACTCAGATTCAAAATAAAAATTGCATCAAGTAAAAGAAAGGCCCTTCGCAGAGGGAAGTAGGGATTTGTAGAGGTGCCAGAGCTCAAAGCGAAAAACTTAGAGCTAAAAACATTTTGGGAGGTGTATCCATCCCACCAACGAAAACGACTTAGAGTTCCCAATACTTTCCATGCTTCGATATATCGTAGGCGGTTCCCAAACAGAAAATAAAGTTTATTCTTTCTTCCACCATACTTTAACTTTCCATGGCTAACCGTATCCACGGGTGCCCTCCATACCAACACTTTCCAAGGAATTTATTATTTGATAACATAAGTAAATTCATTTTTTTCATTTCGGGACTGGGCATCCCTAATACCGTTGCCTTACTCTCGTGCAATGACAAGTGTATAAACACTCATCGTGAGAATAACACATATAGCATGGAAAATATTAGCCACCCCTCACCGCTCCACGAGCGAAACGAACACACAAAAGAGAAGTTTATTTTGAAAATTAGAGATGGCACATGCAAATTTGCTTAGAACGGCATAAGAATACCGCATATAGGGAGATATAGTGGACTCATGTGGCAAAACTAGGTTAAAGGTTTTGGGATGCACAAGTAGTGATCATACTTAGTGCAAAATGAAGGCTAGCAAAAGATTGGGAAGCGACCAACCAAGAAACGAATAATCTCATAAGCGAGCATTAAGCATAACTAACACCGAATAATGCACCATAAGGAGGATATAATTTCACTGCGTAACTATTGACTTTCGTGCTTGCATGGGGAATCACAAACCTTAACACCAATATTCTTACTAAAGCATAATTACTCATAAAGATGACTCACATATCGCATCATCATATCTCAGAACTATTACTAAGAATCAAGTTTATGTTGTCCAATGATCTTCATGAAAGTCTTTATTATATATCCTTCTTGTATATCTATCAATTTGGGACTAATTTTCATGTGTTGCTTTCCATAAGCTCAAACAAATATAAGTGAACATCATGAGCATAATATGTCCTTCTCTCAAATTAATTTAAGTGAAGCAAGAGAGAATTTCTTGAAAATTTTACTAACTCTCAAATAAATCTAAGTGAAGCAAGAGAGCATTTCTTCAAAAATACTAAAGCACACCATGCTCAAAAAGATATAAGTGAAGCACTAGAGCAAGTCCATAACTCATAAAAGATTTAAGTGAAGCAAAGAGAGCAATTCTAACAAGTCATGACATAATTTTGGCTCTCTCAAATAGGTGTGTCCAGCAAGGGATCAAGAATTAAAATACAAAATAAAACAAGCAAAAGACTCGTATCATAGAAGACGTTCCAATTAAAACACATAGTATGTGACGAATAAAAATATAGTTTCGAGTAAAATACCGATGGTTGTTAGAAGAAAGAGGGGATGACACTCGGGGGCATCCCAAGCTTAGTTGGTTGCTCATTTTTGGATAATAGCTTGGGATGCCGGGGCATCCCCAAGCTTAGGCCCTTCTACTCCTTATTCCATCATCCATCGTAAGATAACCCAAAACTTGAAAACTTCAATCACACAAAACTCAACAAAACCTTCATGAGATCCGTTAGTATAAGAATAATAAATCACTACTATAAGTGTTGTATTAAACCAATTAATATTTTGTGATTGCATTATATCTACTGCATTCCAACTTTTCTATGGCAAAAACTCATCAAAGAAAACCATAGAGCCATCAAGATAAGCACACAACACAAAGAAAACAAAATCTGTCAAAACTGAACAGTTTGTAGGAATATGACTATTTCGAATACTTATGTAACTCCAAATGTTCTGAATAATTAGGATGATCTGAGATATTTTTATTTTGATCTACTACAAGTGGAATGGGTATTTTATCGCTCTCTAGTAAAAATTGTAAATTATTTTTGTGAGCGCAAAAGTTTCTGTTTTTTCAGCAAGATCAAACAACTATCACCCAAGAAGATCCTAAAGGCTTTACTTGGCACAAACACTAATTAAAACATAAAAAACACAATGTAACAGTAGAATAATATAATTGCTCTAACACTCAAAAACAGGAAGAAAAAGAAAAAATAAATTTTATTCATTGGGTTGCCTCCCAACAAGTGCTATAGTTTTACGCCCTTAGCTAGGCATAAAGCAAGGATCTAAGTCTTGTCATCTTTGGTTCGAGATCCATAAGATGCCCTCATGATTGATTCATATGGTGGCCTAATTATTGTTCTAGGAAAGTGTTCCATACCCTTCCTCAAAGGAAATTGGAACTTAATATTGCCTTCTTTCATATCAATCACGGCACCGATAGTGCATAAAAACGGTCTACCAAGAATAATTGGACAAGACAGATTGCAATCAATATCAAGAACAATAAAATCTATGGGCACATAATTTCTATTTGCAATAATAAGAACATCATTAGTTCTTCCCATAGGCTTTCTAATAGTAGAATCCGCCAAGTGCAAATTCAAAGAACACGATTCAAGATCGGTAAGACCAAGCACGTCACATAAAGATTTCGGAATAGTAGAAACACTAGGACCCAAGTCACACAAAGCAAAACATTCATAATTTTAAATCTTGACTTTGATAGTAGGTTCCCACTCATCATGCAGTTTTCTAGGAATTGAAACTTCTAATTCCAACTTTTCTTCAAAAGCTTTCATCATAGCATCAACAATATGTTTAGTAAAAGCTTTATTTTGTTCATAAGCATGGGGTGAATTTATAATGGATTGCAACAAAGAAATACAATCAATCAAAGAGCAACTAACATAATTAAAGTCTCTGTATTCCAAAAGAGTGGGCACATCACTAGCTAAAGTTTTGACCTCTTCAAACCCACTTTTATCAATTTTCTCAACAAGATTTTCACCCTCTGAAATATTGGGGAGCCTTGTACCTAAAGTTGCCTCTTCTCTAGTCCATTTTTCATCAATATTAATTTTACTTAACAAGGAATCAATAGAAGAAACACCAATCATTTTAAGATCTTCATCACTTTTGCGAAAGAAATCACTACAAAATGTTATTTCTAAAAAATCTCTTTTAGCTCTAAGCATAGCGGTTCTTTTCTTACTTTCATCTATAGAAACATAAAGAGCTTTAATTGATTCATCAACCTTAGGCACAAAAAAATTTATTTTGAGATTTTCCACATCATGAGCAATTCTATCAACACTTCTAGACAAATCATCAATCTTATTCAACTTTTCTTCTATGGAAGTGTTGAAAACTTTTTGTGTATTGATAAATTCTTTAATAATATTCTCAAGATCAGAGGTGTTCTTGTTATTATTATAAGATTGATTTCCATAGGAATTACCATAATTATTAGAGGAACTACTAGGAGAAGGCCTAGGATTAAAATTACCTCTATAAGCATTGTTTTTGAAATTATTTCAAGAGATAAAATTCACATCTATGGCATCACTATTTTACTCAATCAAAGTAGACAAAGGCATATCATTAAGATCAATAGGACCTGATGCGACCTTCAACAGAAAAATGATGGCTAGAATAATTTGCCCAATCTTTCACAGTACGATGTCCAGCGATGATCTCAATTTATTTGACTTGAGACAACGTGGCGCTCGCGATCTTGTAGATGCAATCACCACGAAAACAACATGCACACCCAACAAAGGAAGTACGTGGACGATCTTCAATAGATCAGCAGAAATTGAAAGAAAATCAATCTCAAACTAGATTCACAAAGCCTTAATATAGAAATTCAACAGATATCTAGCGGCGGCTCCAAGAGACCCCGACTTGCCGATCTATTCATCGGTGAAAATAACCTAAAACCAAAAGTTGCCTTCGTACGCGGCCAGACTGGCCTTTAAATAGTGCTGCTGGGCACATGGGCCAAGCCCGACTCGTTTCCTTGGCTGGTTACTAAACGGATATGGACTAGAAAAAATACCTGGACTCTATCATCTCCTATTTCAAGTGATCACTACTTAACTAATTTAAAAATCCGGCACACTGATCACGAAAGGACAAAATATACTAGTACTACTGAGAAACTAAGAAAACGCATGCACCTTTCTGCTAAACTTTAAGATTGGCTTTGGCTCAAATATTTTCCGTCGTAGCAAGATTGCATGGGGTTCGAAAAGTAGGCTCCACTTCCTTCTTCGGAACAATTTGAAACTTGAATGTGCCAATCTATAGTACTTGTATCTCCGGAGCTATCTGCGTCATGTCCAGACTTTTTTTGTGTATTGTATCGATAGTAATAAATTGATTTCTTTTTCCAGTGCGTTTAGCTGGTACGACATACTTCTCCAGCAATGAAACATTTATCTTCATAGGCAGTGTCACATCATGAGCACTTCTACTAGCAACCAATTTCACAAGAGCATCAACTTTTTCACTCAAAGAAGAAATTTCTTCAGCAGAATTAACTTTTATACTAGTAGGAGCTCTTTCAGTATTCCATTGCAAATAATTTGCCATAATATTATCAAGCAATTTTGTAGCTTCACCCAAAGTTATTTCCATAAAAGTACCACCCGCGGGGGAATATAAAAGACTACGAAAAATAAAATTCAACCCCGCATAAAAATTTGGTATGATCATCCAAAGATTTAACCAATGAGTTGGGCAATTCCTTAGCATCATTTACATCCTTTCCCAAGATTGTGAAACATGCTCATGTTGAAGTTTCTTGAAATTCATGATCTGGGTTCTAAGGGAAATACTTTTTGCGGGCGGAAAATACTTTGTGATAAAAGCATATTTGCACTTATTCCAAGAATCGATACTATTGCGAGGCAAAGAAGAGAACCAAATTTTTGTAGAATCTCGCAAAGAAATCGGAAATAATTTAATCTTGACCACATCATTGTCCACATCTTTTTCTTTGCATATCGCATAATTCCAGGAAGGTATTAAGATGGGACGCGGCATCCTCATTAGGAGTACCGAAAAATTGGTCTTTCATAACAAGATTCAACAAAGCAGTATTAAAATCACAAGTCTCCGCACTAGTGGTAGGAGGAGCAAGCGGAGTGCTGATAAAATCATTGTTGTTGGTATTTGAGAAATCACATAACTTGGTGTTCTCTTGAGTCATGATGACCACACAACAAGATTGTACTCAAAAATAGATCCGGCAAGAAAATGACGAACAGAAAAGAGGGGTGAATAAAATGTCAAATTTTTGTGAAGTGGGGGAGAGGAAAACGAGAGGCAAATGGCAAATAATGTAAATTGCGAGGGGATGAGATTTGTGATTATCAACCTGGTATATGTTGAAGATCCTCCCCGGCAACGGCGCCAGAAATTCCTTTTGATGTCGCTTGAATCTACGTCGGTATTTCCCCAAAGAGGAAGGGATGATGCAGCAGAGCGGCGGTAGGTATTTCCCTCAGGTATGAAACCAAGGTTATCGAACCAGTAGGATAACCAAGCAACACAACATAAACAGCCCCTGCACATAGATAACAAATCCTCGCAACCTGACGTGTTAAAGGGGTTGTCAATCCCTTTCGAGTAACGGTGCCATAAATTGGTGCGTGACGGGAAAGAGTTATAATAGATTGAATAAATAGATTGCAAATAAAATAAAGTGCAGCAAAGTGTTTTTGGATTTTTGGATTAATAGATCTGAAAATAAAAGCAAATAAAAGTAGATCGCAAAGGCAAATAATATGAGAAAGAGGCCCGGGGGCCGTAGATTTCACTAGTGGCTTCTCTCTAGAAAAATAGCAAACGGTGGGTGAACAAATTACTGTTGGGCAATTGATAGAACTTCAAATACTCATGACGATATCCAGGCATTGATCATTATATAGGAATCACGTCCAACATTAGTAGACCGACTCCTGCCTGCATCTACTACTATTACTCCACACATCGACCGCTATCCAGCATGCATCTAGTGTATTAAGTACATGAAGAAATGGAGTAATGCACTAAGAACGATGACATGATGTAGACAAGATCTATCTATGTAGAGATAGACCCCATCGTTTTATCCTTAGTAGCAATGATACATATGTGTCAGCTCCCCTTCTATCACTGGGATCAAGCACCATAAGATCGAACCCACTACAAAGCACCTCTTCCCATTGCAAGATAAATAGATCAAGTTGACCAAACAAAACCCAAATATCGGAGAAGAAATACGAGGACATAAGAGATCATGCATAAAAGAGATCAAAGAAACTCAAATACTTTCATGGATATAAAAAGATAGATCTGATCATAAACTCGAAGTTCATCGATCCCAACAAACACACCGCAAAAGAGTTACATCATATGGATCTCCAAGAGACCATTGTATTGAGAATCAGGAGAGAGAGATGAAGCCATCTAGAAACTAACTACGGACCCGAAGGTCTACAAAGAACTACTCATGCATCATCGGAGAGGCACCAATGGAGGTGGTGAACCCCATCCGAGATGGTGTCTAGATTGGATTTGGTGGTTCTGGACTCTATGGTGGCTGGATCAATATTTTGTCAACTCCCCAAGGGTTCTGGGAATATTGGGGTATTTGTAGAGCAAAGAGGTGGTCCGAGGGGCACCCGAGGTGGGCACAACCCACCAGGGCGCGCCTGGGCCTCCTAGCATGCCCTGGTGGGTTGTACATCCCTCAGGGCACCCCCTAGGTGCAGCCAGGGCCCGTTGTGTTCCTTTTGGCCCATAAAAATTCTCCATAAAGTTTCGTGGAATTTGGTCTCCGTTTGATATTGATTTTCTATGATGTAAAAAACATGGAAGAAACAACAACTGGCACTTGGCACTATGTCAATAGGTTAGTACCAAAAATGACATAAAATGACTATAAAATGATTATAAAACATCCAAGATTGATAATATAACAGCATGGAACAATAAAAAATTATACAAATATCATCCAACTCCTCACAGACCAGCGAGCCTACGAAGGAATTACTCACTCCCAGTGGGGAGCATCATGGAATTGGCGATGGAGAAGGGTTGGTGATCACGAAGATCGAAGATCCCCCTCTTCGAAGGCCCAAACGGACTCTAGATCTGGCATCCCAATGAAGAACAGGAGGTGATGTCAGCTTCGTCTCGTGAAACGCGATAATACTTCCTCCCTGATTTTTTTGGAAATGTGTGATTTTATAGCATCGGTTTCAGGGCCTGCGGGGCCACTAGGTGGGGAAAACCCACCTGGGCGCGCCTGGGGTGGGGGCAGGCGTGCCCTGGTGTGTTGTGCCCACCCAGGTGCCCCCTCCGGTGGTTCTCAGCTCCAGAAATTCTCATTTATTGTATAAAAAATCCTCGCAAAGTTTCGGTCCATTCCGAGAACTTTTATTTTTGCACAAAAAACAACACCGTGGTTCTTCTGCTGAAAACAACGTCAATCCGGGTTAGTTTCATTCAAATGATGCAAATTAGAGTCCAAAACAAGAGGAAAAGCGTTAGGAAAAGTGGATACGACGGAGACGTATCAGTATGGGGCAATGAGATATTCATGAACCAGCTTCAAGAGAGGAAACTGATAAAGATTGTTATTAAAATGGTTCAAAAGATGTCAATCGAACTATTTGTTTACACTTTATGTAAGACAACAATGAACTATAGCATGGTAAGTAAGAACTTTGTAGCCTTGTTTTTACTACCCATAATGAGTTTTGTTAGATGACAATGTCTGAATCTTTTTCCTTTGCAGTGGATCCCAAAGTAGTTTACTCCAGGTTACCTCTCAAACTACATGATTGGCGGCCGGCCATCAGAAGGGGTTGGACTAGAGTCATGTGTGCCTTCTGCATCGAGGAGAGCACAATAGGGGCATTCCACTTCACCTTGTTCAGCAACCACAATGTCTCTCGTCTCTTTCTTTACCATCTTTTATTGTACAAGTATACAACCCTGGTTCATTATTCATTGTTTGGTGCTTATGTAATTCTTTTTTTGATGTAATTCTTGAACATATGTACCTGTGAACCGAATAATGCATTGGTTGTTGAACCTGATGGATATTAATGAAGTTATAGCCTACTTTCAAATTGAAATTCGGTACAATTTTAAATAGCAACAATTAAATTAGGGTGAAAATACACTCTACAGGTCATTACGGCGCACACGGTCTATAAAGCAAAGTGTGTGTGATATACATCATACTTCGACATGGTTCACGGAGAGGAAACATGTGTAACCATGCACACAGTTGTCATTTGCAAAGCATGTGTGATGTTAGACAATATCACGAGTGGTGCGGGAAAACTAAATGTGTGTGATTGTCGCCTTATCGTACGCAGTTTACAATCATGAACTGTTTGTGATGTGGCGCGCATCATAAACATAGAGCCAGTTTCGTACATGCCTAGAGAAATACCGTGCCTGGATTGTGCCTGGTATTAGGTAAAACCACAGAAGTCCGACTGCTAGGGTAATGCCAGCACACACGAGTAGCAAGGATGGAGTGTTTGGGAGATTAGATATATCCCAAACAGTTGTGTGAAGAAACGTGTTTGGGATAGGTGCGGGCATCGCATACGCATTGTTCTGGAAATGTTTGCATTCCTACTCCCTATCCCAGATGGTTTCTGGGTCGTGTGAGAAGGACCCCCCTATCGCCCACACTCACTAGGTGACGATTTAAAATGTCGTCACAAAAAGGGGTTAAAAACCATTTGTATTGCATCTCGTTGTACCAGTGATGTCTCACATGTATCCCATAATCTTTAAGAGTTTGGGCCATCCAAAGTAATTGAGCACAACATAATCTCGTGGCAATGTATTTCTCTCTGTTGGTTGATAGAGATACCAAATTTTGTTTCTTGGAAGACCAAGAGACAAGATCTACCAAGAAATTGATATGTACCTGACATGGACTTTTTATCAACCTTGTCACCGGCATAGTACGAGTCGGAATAGCCAACAAGATCAGAAGATGACCTCTTAGGGTACCAAATGCCAAAGTTTGGTGTATGAATAAAATATCTCACTATCCTTTTCACGGCCTTAAGATGACATTTTTTAGGAGCAGCTTGATATCGTGCACACATGCACACACTGAGCATAATATCGGGACGGGAGGCACAGAGATATAATAATGAACCAATCATGTATTGATAAACCTTTTGGTTAACCGGGTTGCCATGCTAAATCAAGTCAAGATGTCCACTAGTAGGCATGGGTGTCTTCATACCTTTGCTTTCTTGCATGTCAAACTTCTTGAAAAGATCCTTGGTATACTTTGTTTGTGAGACAATGGTACTTTCCTCAGTTTTCTTGATTTATGAACCAATGAAAAATTTGAGTTCATGCATCATAGACATCTCGAACTTTGCCGACATTAGCCTTCCAAACTTTTCACTAAAATGAGGGTTACTAGAGCTAAATATGATATCGTCAACATAGATTTGGCACACAAATAGTTCTCCATTAACCCTTTTAGTGAAATGAGTAGAATAAACTTACCCAATTTCAAAACCTTTTTCAATAAGAAACTTAGTCAAGCATTTATACCAAGCTCTAGGGGCTTGTTTAAGACCATAAAGAGCTTTGTGAAGTTTGTAGACAGGGTTAGGTTTCTTGGGTTTAACAAAGCCAGGAGGTCATTTAACATAAACTTCCTCCTCAATTTCACCATTTAGAAAAGCACTCTTAATATTCATTTGGTATAAGGTGATATCATGGTGATTGGCATAAGCAAGTAAAATGTGACTGGACAACGGGGGCATATGTCTCACCATAGTCCATACCTTCGACTTGAGTGTAGCCTTGAGCAACGAGACGGGCCTTGTTGCGTACAATTTGTCCATCCTCATCTTGCTTATTTAGGAACACCCACTTGGCTCCAATAACATTTTGATCATCGTTGGGCTTCTCAACCAATGTCCACACTTGGTTTTGCTCAAAGTTGTGTAGCTCTTCATGCATAGCATTTATCCAATCTGGATCCTCAAGGACTTCTGCTACCTTAATAGGTTCAATGCTAGAAATGAATGAGTACTATTCACAAATGTTAGCCAAACGAGGTTTAGAGTGAGTGATTCTCCTGGTGTTAATGTCATCGAGGATTTGTTCAACGAGATGATTCAATGAGACTCTTGCTCTAACTCGAGAGAGATTTTACTTGGGTTGCGGTGGAACATCCTCATCGTCATCTTCTTTTTCTTCATTGTTTGTGGCAATGTCGTTCACTTGCGGAAGTGGAGAAGGAGGTCGAGGTGGGTCATCATGTTGTACTTCCTCATTCCCTTCGTCTTGATGTGTTCCACTTGTGGATGCCTCCATGTCAACTAGTGGTTTACCTTGATATGAAGTTGAATGGACGAAGTACTCTCCTTCACCTCGTTGGACGGATCTTGCCAATGGACAAATCTTGAATTGCTTCCGAGGGTTCTTTGTATCCTACATCAATTGGCAGTTGCTCTAATTCCGAGTCGTTAGATTCATCAAACTTCACATCTACCGCCTCTTCAACCTTTCGGGTGAAATTGTTATAGACACGGTAAGTGTGAGATTTTGAGATGTAACCGAGTAGGAAACCTTCATGAGATTTAGGGGCAAATTTTGAATGGCGATGCTTATCAAGAATGTAGCACTTTGAGCCAAATACCCCAAAGTATCCAACTTGGGGTTTGTTACCGGTGAGTATCTCGTATGACGTTTTGCTGAGAAGCTTGTGAAGATATAGTCGATTTGTAGCATGACAAGTTGTCTTAATCGCTTCTGCCCAAAAGAGTCTTGGTGTCTTGTATTCATCAAGTATGGTTCTTGCCATCTCAATAAGTCTCCGGTTCTTCATATCAACAACTCCATTATGTTGAGGTGTGTACGTAGCCAAGAACTCATGTGAAATGCCTTCTTCGTCAAGAAAGGTATCCACATTGGTGTTCTTGAACTCCGCTCCATTATCACTTCAAACCTTCTTGGTCTTCACTTCAAATTGATTTTGGGCCTTCCTAGCAAATTTCTTGAAGGTCTTTTGGACCTGCGATTTGTCAACAAGAAAGAACAGCCACGCAAATCTTGAAAAATCATCAACAATGACCAGACCGAAAGAGTTACCACCAAGGCTCTTATAAGCATTGGGACGGAAGAGATCCATGTGAAGTAGCTCAAGTGGTCTCCGTGGGCATGATGTTCTTCACGGGATGCCTTCCTCCAACTTGTTTTCCTGCTTGGCAAGCACTACAAAGTCTATCCTTGTCAAATATAACATCTTTAACACCAAGGATATAATCACCTTTGATAAGCTTATCAAGATTTCGCATGCCAACGTGTCCTAACCTTCTATGCCATAACCAGCCTTTAGAAGATTTAGCAATTAAAGAAGAACGAGGTTGGGCTCTCTTAGTGAAATGAAAAATGTATGTATCACCTCTACGGATACTGGTAAAGTCCATATTATGATTATCTCGATCAAACACTTGGTAATCTACTTCGGTAAATAGAACACTGAAACCAAAGTCAGCTAGTTTAGATACGGAAAGGAGATTTTAACCAAGAGATTCACATAACATTTTGAATAGAGCTATCATTGGATATGGCCACCTTATCAAGGCCAAGTACCTTACCCTTGGAGTTGTCTCCAAAAGTCACATACTTGCATGGACTATCATTTTTGGCAAGCTCAAGGAACATGTCTTTATCTCCAGTCATGTGATTGGTACATCCGCTATCAAGAATCCACTCTTTTCCTCCGGATATGTTGTTTCAAAGATTCGCCATAAGAGTAACATTCCTCATAGTCTTCTCACATTCAATGTCAAATTCTGCATCCTCATCATAATAGCCATGCTCAATATCATCATCATCATCATCATGCATGTGGTGATCACCTAGTTCAAATGATTCTTAGATTTATGACCATCACAATGTGCAAGTTTGTGAATTATAATGGTTTCCGTGATGATGCTACTAATGGTTCCAACATCACCCTTAGCACGCATAAGGTCATGGAGCTCAAATAGACATTCATCAAAATTGGGATCACTGGGATCCATCTTATGAAAAGCAATGTACTTTTGAAGAATTTCATTCAGATTTTTCAAGGAATAATTTGGCAAGCATTCCTCAAGATAATTCCATATAGTATATGTGCATTCAAAGGTTTGCAAGCAAACAAGCACATTTCTAGGCTATCCTCTAATGATAAGATTGATAGTCCTAAGATTGTGAACCATGTCAAGATACTCATCGGGGGTAGGATGCAAAGGATCAGTGAGAGGCACATAAGGGCTAAGAATATACTTGCTCAAATTATATTCATTGAAAATCTCAAGTATCTCATTTTCCCAAGAACCGTAAAACTCCCCATAAATAGTAGGCACTCTATGTCTAAGACTCCCAAACATAGACTCATCCATCTTACTCCAATGGTAGTTAAACCAAAGCAATGGAGACCAAAGCTCTGATACCAATTGAAAGGAACGAGAAGATGGGTCTAGAGGGGGTGATTAGACCCTTACCAAGTAAAAGTGGCAGTTTTTAGATTCTGCAAGTTAAGGTTGAGTTTAGCACATGTTAATAGGCACACAATACAGTTTGCACAAGCATAGCAATAGTATGAGAAACGGAAAGAGTAAGGCATGCAAGTGTGAGAATATAAAGGGATGGGATTTGAGTGTGCACACGCAATGGAGACGCAGATAATTTTTGGCATGGTTTTGATAGGTGGTACTATTGTACATGCATGTTGATGGAGACTTCAACGCACGAAAGGTAACAGCTGCGCGAGTCCGTGGAGGGCTCCACCCACGAAGGGTCCACGAAGAAGCAACCTTGTCTATCCTACCATGGCCATCACCCACGAAGGACTTGCCTCAATAGGGTAGATCTTCAGGAAGTAGGCGATCTCCTTGCCCTTACAAACTTCTTGGTTCAACTCCACATCATGCCGGAGGCTCCCAAGCGACACCTAACCAATCTAGGAGATACCACTCTCCAAAAGGTAATAGATAGTGTGTTGATGATCAACTCCTTGGTCTTGTGCTTCAAATGATAGTCTCCCCAACACTCAGCTCTCTCTCGCATATTTGGATATGGTGGAAGAAGGATTTGAGTGGAAAGCATCTTAGGGAAGGCTAGAAATCAAGGTTCAAATGGTAGGAATGGAATCTCTTGATCTAAACACATGAGTTGGTGGTTCTCTCTCGGAAAATGAATGGTGGAAGTGTAGGAACGTTCTAATGGCTCTCCTCAATGAGGAAGAAGGGGTGGAGGGGTATATATAGCATCCACACAAAATCCAACCGTTACACACTTTTGACCCATCTCGGTGGCACCAATCTGTGCAAAATGAACATTAGGAATCTTGGTGGGACTGATGCGAACAACCCGGTGGGACCGATGTGCTAGGGCTTAGGGAAAACTTCCTCTTGGTGGTACCGATTGCATCATCTTGGTGGGACCGATGTGAAGCAATAAGGCAACAGAGAATCAGTCAAGCCATCTCGCTGGGACCGATTGCAGCATCTCGGTGAGACTGAAATAATTGCAACAAGCAACAAAGAGTTGGCAAGGCCATCTTGGTGGGATCGAGGTCCATATCAGTGAAACCGAATTGTTAGGGTTTTAGCAGTGGCTATGTCAATATGAACTCGGTGGCTTCGGATGGTTTGGACATATTTGGGTAGAGAAAGTGGCTGAGGGTTTCGGAGCAATATCACTAAGCACTTGAGCAACAAAATCATTAAGCAATACCTCATCCTGTTTTAATATTATTAGCTTTCCTATGGACTCAATGTGATCTTGGATCACTTAAAAAAATGCAGAGTCTTGAGCTTTTGTCAATCCTTGTCCTTAGCATTATGAAGGGGTTCCACATCCTATTGTCCTTTCCACACCATTGTTGAACTTGTCTAGAATATACTAGATAAAACCATTAGTCCAACAAGAGATATGTTGACATTAATTACCAATATCACCCAGGGAGCACTTGTGATTTATCTTTCCCGACTCCGTTTTCGTCCGCATTACTTGTGATGCACTAAACAAATTCATCATATATACTCCTTGATGTTTTGACCACCGTATCGCAAGATTCTCCTCTGTTCTTGTTGCGTGTTGTTTTCCCTAGCAGATTTGACAATATGTCATCCCAAGATTCGGATGGAGAGAGCTATGTTTACCACTATATTGCAAACCCAAGGATCTACGGAGATGTAGACCCTTATGGCTGGTCCACGGAGGAAGAGAGAGAGATGTTGATATGAAGGGAATGGGAGACACGAGTTCAAAAGAAGATGAAGCCCCTCTGCCTCAGCCAGGAGATATGCATGTGGAATTCAAGAAGTCAAGCCTCCCAAACATAGTAAATGAATCTAATTTTCAATTTATCCTGTTCCGTCTTCTATAGGAAAAGAAGAATGCATTATCTGAAAGGGTATTAGAGCTCGAGCGAGAGGTTAGTCTGTATTCTCAAACAAAGGATGAAGGACAAGCCTACTACTTCATCACCACCACCATCACCGAAGAAGAAGACTCGAGTACACGGGTATGGGCACTCCCCTTGGATTCTGCCAAGCTTGGGGGAGGTGCCCCCGTATCGTATCACCGCCACTTTTATCATCATTATCTATCTTAGTTTGATCCTTAGTTATTTCGTGATTTAGAAGAATACAAGTTTAGTACGATCTATTTATGAGTGCTTGCTTAGTGATCTATCTATCTATCTATATATCTATCTATCTATCTATCTATCTATCTATATAATCGTGTGTGAGTTATATAATAAAGAGTAGTTTGAGTTTTGCTTTGCTTTCTTGTTTCAATGTTAGTAATGAAAAAATAAATAATAAAAGAATGAAAAGGTCATATCTAATCCCATGGGGTGTAATGACTACACATAAAAGAAGTATAGTTGATAACATTTGTTGGAAGTTGACAAACATGACATTGGTCATTAGTGCAATCCATGAAAAAAAGTAACGAAGTAAGAGAGGTCTCACATATAAATATACTATCTTGACATCTTTTATGATTGTTAGCCCCCATCAAATATTCTATATCAATTAGTTGACATTAGACAAGGAAGACAATGAATGATTTATGGTTGTTTACATTCACATCGAAGTTATATTGTCATGGATCTTCTAACATGTGGTGCTTGTCTAGGATCTTTTGCTAGCCAAAATTCTCACTAAGCAGAGATACTACTTCTGCATCCAAAACCCTTAAACCTAGTTTCATGTGATGAGAGTCCACTATATCTACCAATGGGTTGAATAAGACCCTTTAAGCAAGTTGTCATAAATATGTATGATCTTTTATTCTAAGGGAAAATAAGCTTTGTGCGATCTTCACGGTGAAGAAATAAAAGCAACAGACCGCATAATAAAGGTTGCTATCACAAGGGAAATATAAAGTGACGTTCCTTTACATTAAGAGCTTGTACATCCAAAAACAAGAAACGCATGACAACCTCTGCTTCCCTCTACAAAGGGCCTATATTTTACTTTCATGTATATTTATTTTTATGCAAGAGTCAATAGTGTTCATCCCTATTTTTGCTTATGTACTCTTTAGTGGCAAGCATCATGTGGTGGATAGATCCATATATATCCCGTTGAATGCAGGTGATCATGAGTTATTATTGTTGACATTACTCTTGAGGTAAATAAGTTGGGAGGAAAACCGTAAGCCCCTATCTTTCTACGAGTCTGACTGAAACTTTTGCTCTATAAATATGCCTCGAGTGTGAGCAATCATAGAACACTAAATGATAATTGAGTATGTGAACTTGCTAAACAGAGCTCTTACATAGACTCTTTCTGAAATATGATGGATTGTGATTGTTTCAATGATTGAAACCATAGTTTGTTAGTATCCAATAAAGTTTATGTTCATACTTTAGCTTGTGAATGAATTATTACTCTATCATGAGAAGTTTTATGATGATATATTGCAGTTATGATAATTACCATGATGCTTTCATGTCTATATTTTTTCTATCGACACCTCCTCTCTAAACATGTGGTCATGATTATCGATATCGGCTTTCGCTTGAGGACAAACGAGGTCTAGGCTTGGGGGAGTTGATACGTCCATTTTGCATCATGTTTCCTATTGATATTTATTGCAATTTGGACTATTATTTCACTTTATGATATAATTCTTAGCCTTTTCTCTCTTATTTTGCAAGTTTCACATGAAGAGGGAGATTGTTGGTAGCTGGAATTCTGGACCGGAAAGGGCTATATCAGAGACACCTTTTCTGCAAAACTCCAAATGACCTGAAAATGACGGAGAATTACTTTGGAATATTTAAAAATTATTGATGAAAGAATCATTAGAAGGGGACCCACCAGGCAGCCACAAGCCTGGGGGCATGCCCTACCCCCAGGGCTTGCCCCCTGGACTTGTGGGCCCCTAGTGATGTATACTACACAACCATCTTCTTGTAGACGTTGTTGAGCCTCCAAGCTCAAAGGTTTGTAGGACAGTAGAAAATTTCCATCAAGTGGATGACCTAAGGTTTATCAATCCGTGGGAGGCGTAGGACGAAGATGGTCTCTCTCAAGCAACCCTGCAAACAAATAACAAAGAGTCTCTTGTGTCCCCAACACACCCAATACAGTGGTAAATTGTATAGGTGCACTAGTTCGGCGAAGACATGGTGATACAAGTGCAATATGGATGGTAGATATAGGTTTTTGTAATCTGAAAATATAAAAACAGCAAGGTAACTAATGATAAACGTGAGCGAAAACGGTATAGCTATGCGTTGAAACAAGGCCTAGGGTTCATACTTTCACTAGTGCAAGTTCTCTCAAGAATAATAACATAATTGGATCATATAACTATCCTGCAACATGCAACAAAGAGTCACTCCAAAGTCACTAATAGCAGAGAACAAACAAAGAGATTATTGTAGGGTACAAAACCACCTCAAAGTTATTCTTTCTGATCGATCTATTCAAGAGTCCGTAGTAAAATAACATGAAGCTATTCTTTCCGTTCAATCTATCCTACAGTTCATACTATAATAACACCTTAAGACACAGATCAACCAAAACCCTAATGTCACCTAGATACTCCAATGTCACCTCAAGTATCCGTGGGTATGATTATACGATATGCATCAAACAATCTCAGATTCATCTATTCAACCAACACAAAGAACTTCAAAGAGTGCCCCAAAGTTTCAACAGGAGAGTCAAGACGAAAACATGTGCCAACCCCTATGCATAAGTTCACAAGGTCATGGAACCCTCAAGTTGATCACCAAAACATACATCAAGTAGATCACGTGAATATCCCATTGTCACCACAAATAAGCACATGCAAGACATACATCAAGTGTTCTCAAATTCTTAAAGACTCAATCCGATAAGATAACTTCAAAGGGAAAACTCAATCCATTACAAGAGATTAGAGGGGGAGAAACATCATAAGATCCAACTATAATAGCAAAGCTCGTGATACATGAAGATCGTGTCGAATCAAGAACACGAGGGAGAGAGAGAGAGAGATCAAACACATAGCTACTGGTACATACCCTCATCCCCAAGGGTGAACTACTCCCTCGTCATCATGAAGAGTGCCGGGATGATGAAGATGGCCACCGGAGAGGGATTCCCCCTCTAGCAGGGTGCCGAAACGGGTATAGATTGGTTTTCGGTGGCTACAGAGGCTTGCGGCGGCGGAACTCCTGATCTAGGTTATGTTCTGGAAGTTTGGGAATATATAAGGGGTGTGGGCGTTGGGAACAAGTCAGGGGGGTCCCCAAGGCGGCCATGAGGTAGGGGGCGCGCCCAGGGGGTAGGCCGTGCCCCCCACCCTCGTGGGTGCCTCGAGACTCTTCTCGCCCATCTCCGGTACTCCGTGGGATTCTTCTGGTCCAAAAATTATCTCCGTGAATTTTCAGGTCAACTGGACTCCGTTTGGTTTTCCTTTTCTGCAATACTCAAAAACGAGGGAAAACAGAAACTGGCACTGGGCTCTAGGTTAATAGGTTAGTCCCAAAAATCATATAAAATAGCATATAAATGCACATAAAACATCCTAGATGGATAATATAATAGCATGGAACAATCAAAAATTATAGATACGTTGGAGACGTGCTACCTCTTGAGCACTACATTGGTTTTCCCCGAAGAGGAAGGGATGATGCAGCAAAGTAGCGTAATTATTTCCCTCAGTTTTTGAGAACCAAGGTATCAATCCAGTAGGAGGCTACGCGCCAGTCCCTCGTACCTGCACAAAACAAATAAATCCTCACTACCAATGCGATAAGGGGTTGTCAATCCCTACACGGCCACTTACGAGAGTGAGATCTGATAGATATGATAAGATAAGATTTTTGGTATTTTTGTGATAAAGATGCAAAGTAAAATAAAAGCAAAGTAAGAGCAAAGGAAATAACTAAGTATTGGGAGATTAATATGATGAAGATGGACCCGGGGGCCATAGGTTTCACTAGTGGCTTCTCTCGAGAGCATAAGTATTCTACGGTGGGTGAACAAATTACTGTTGAGCAATTGACAGAATTGAGCATAGTTATGAGAATATCTAGGTATGATCATGTATATAGGCATCACGTCCGAAACAAGTAGACCGACTCCTGCCTGCATCTACTACTATTACTCCACTCATCGACCGCTATCCAACATGCATCTAGAGTATTAAGTTAATGAAAACAGAGTAACGCCTTAAGCAAGATAACATGATGTAGAGGGATAAACTCACGTAATATGATGAAACCCCCATCTTGTTATCCTCGATGGCAACAATACAATACGTGTCTTGCTGCCCCTACTGTCACTGGGAAAGGACACCACAAGATTGAACCCAAAGCTAAGCACTTCTCCCATTGCAAGAAAGATCAATCTAGTAGGCCAAACCAAACTGATAATTCGAAGAGACTTGCAAAGATAACCAATCATACATAAAAGAATTCAGAGAAGATTCAAATATTGTTCATAGATAGACTTGATCATAAACCCACAATTCATCGGTCTCAACAAACACACCGTAAAAACAAGATTACATCAAATAGTTCTCCACAAGAGAGGGGGAGAACACTGTATTGAGATCCAAAAAGAGAGAAGAAGCCATCTAGCTACTAACTATGGACCCGTAGGTCTGAGGTGAACTACTCAGACTGCATCGGAGGGGCTATGGTGTTGATGTAGAAGCCCTCCGTGATCGATGCCCCCTCCGGCGGAGCTCCGGAACAGGCCCCAAGATGGGATCTCGTGGATACAGAAAGTTACGGCGGTGGAATTAGGGTTTTGGCTCTGTATCTAATCGTTTGGGGGTATGTAGGTATATATAGGAGGAAGGAGTACGTCGGTGGAGCAACAGGGGGGCCATGAGGGTGGAGGGTGTGCCTGGGGGGGTAGGCGCGCCCCCTACCTTGTGGCCTCCTCTTTTGTGTCTTGACGTAGGGTCCAAGTCTCCTGGGTCTTGTTCGTTGAGAAAATCACGTTCCCGAAGGTTTCATTCCATTTGGACTCCGTTTGATATTCCTTTTCTTCGAAACCCTAAAACAGGCAAAAAACAGCAATTCTGGGCTGGGCCTCCGGTTAATAGGTTAGTCCCAAAAATAATATAAAAGTGGATAATAAAGCCCAATAATGTTCAAAACAGTAGATAATATAGCATGGAGCAATCAAAAATTATAGATACGTTGGAGAGGTATCAAGCATCCCCAAGCTTAATTCCTGCTCGTCCTCGAGTAGGTAAATGATAAAAATAGAATTTTTGATGTGGAATGCTTCCTAACATATTTATCCATGTAATTCTCTTTATTGTGGCAAGAATATTCAGATCTGAAAGATTCAAGACAAAAGTTTAATATTGACATAAAAATAATAATACTTCAAGCATACTAACAAAGTAATCATGTCTTCTCAAAATAAAATGGCCAAAGAAAGCTATCCCTACAAAATCATATAGTCTGGCTATGATCTATCTTCATCACACAAAATATTTAAATCATGCACAACCCCGTTGACAAGCCAAGCAATTGTTTCATACTTTTAATGTTCTCAAACTTTTTCAATCTTCACGCAGTACATGAGCATGAGCCATGGATATAGCACTATAGGTGGAATAGAATGGTGGTTGTGGAGAAGACAAAATGGAGAAGATAGTCTCACATCAACTAGGTGTATCAACGGGCTATGGAGATGCCCATCAATAGATATTAATGTGAGTGAGTAGGGATTGCCATGCAACGGATGCACTAGAGCTATAAATGTATGAAAGCTCAACAAAAGAAACTAAGTGGGTGTGCATCCAACTTTCTTGCTCCCGAAGACCTAGGGAATTTTGAGGAAGGCCATCATTGGAATATACAAGCCAGGTTCTATAATGAAAAATTCCCACTAGTATATGAAAGTGACAACATAGGAGACTCTCTATCATGAAGATCATGGTGCTACTTCGAAGCACAAGTGTGGAAAAAGGATAGTAGCATTGCCCCTTCTCTCGTTTTCTCTAATTTTTTTTGTTTTTTTGGGCCTTCTCTTTTTTTGGCCTCTTTTCCTTTTCTTTTTTTTCTTTCTTTATTTTTCGTCCGGAGTCTCATCCTGACATGTGGGGGAATCATAGTCTCCATCATCCTTTCCTCATTGGGACAATGCTCTAATAATGATAATCATCACACTTTTATTTACTTACAACTCAAGAATTACAACTCGATACTTAGAACAAAATATGACTCTATGTGAATGCCTCCCGTGGTGTACCGGGATGTGCCATGAATCAAGAGTGACATGTATGAAAGAATTATGAATGGTGGCTTTTCCAGAAATACGATGTCAACTACATGATCATGCAAACCAATATGACAATGATGAAGCGTGTCATAATAAATAGAACGGTGGGAAGTTGCATGGCAATATATCTCAGAATGGCTACGGAAATGTCAGGCTGTTTTAAGGAAGGTAAATGGTGGGTTTATGGTACCGGCGAAAGCTGCGTGGTACTAGAGAGGCTAGCAATGCTGGAAGGGTGAGAGTGCGTATAATCCATGGACTCAACATTAGTCATAAAGAACTCACATACTTATTGCAAAAATCTATTAGTTATTGAAACAAAGTACTACGCGCATGCTTCTAGGGGGATAGATTGGTAGGAAAAGACCATCGCTCGTCCCCAACCGCCACTCATAAGGAAGACAATCAAAAAAAAATCATTCTCCGAATTCATCACATAACAGTTCACCATACGTGCATGCTATGGGAATCACAAACTTTAGCAAAAGTATCTCTCAAATTCACAACTACTCACCTAGCATGACTCTAATATCACCATCTTCATATCTCAAAACAATCATGAAGTATCAAACTTCTCATAGTATTCAATGCACTTCATATGAAAGTTTTTATTATACCCATCTTGGATGCCTATCATATTAAGACTAATTTCATAACCAAAGCAATTACCATGCTGTTCTAAAAGACTCTCAAAATAATATAAGTGAAGCATGAGAGATCAGTAATTTCTATAAAATAAAACCACCGCCGTGCTCTAAAAGGATATAAGTGAATAACTAGAGCAAATGACAAGCTAATCCGAAAGATATGAGTGAAGATCAATGAGTAGTTGAATAATTATGTAACTATGTGAAGACTCTCTAACATTTAATAATTTCATATCTTGGTATATTATTCAAACAACAAGCAAAACAAAATAAAGTAAAATGATGATCCAAGCAAAACACATATCATGTGGTGAATAAAAATATAGCTCCAATTCAAGTTACCGATGAATGAAGACGAAAGAGGGGATCCCATCCAGGGCATCCCCAAGCTTAGGCTCTTTGTTGTCCTTGAATATTACCTGGGGGTGCCTTGGTCATCCACAATCTTAGGCTCTTGCCACTCCTTATACCATAGTCCATCGAATCTTTACCCAAAACTTGAAAACTTCACAACACAAAACTCAACAGAAAACTCGTAAGCTCCGTTAGTATAAGAAAATAAAACACCACTTTTGGGTACTGTAATGAACTCATTATTTATTTAAATTGGTGTTAAACCTACTGTATTCCAACTTCTTATGGTTCATACCCTCTGATACTACTCATAGATTCATCAAAATAAGCAATCAACACAATGAAAACAGAATCTATCAAAAACAGAACAGTCTGTAGTAATCTGTATCATTCGAATACTTCTGTCACTCCAAAAATTATGAAATAAATTGGTGGACATGAGTAATTTGTCTATTAATCATCTTCAAAAAGAATCAACCTAAACGCACTCTCCAGTAAAAAATGGCAGCTAATCTCGTGAGCGCAAAAGTTTCTGTTTTTTACAGCAAGATCGCAAAGACTTCACCCAAGTCTTCCCAAAGGTTCTAGTTGGCACAAACACTAACTAAAACATAAAACCACATCTAAACAGAGGCTAGATGAATTATTTATTACTAAACAGGAGAAAAAAGTAAAGAACAAAAATAAAGTTGGGTTGCCTCCCAAAAGCGCTATCGTTTAACACCCCTAGCTAGGCATGATGATTTCAATGATGCTCACATAGAAGATAAGGATTGAAACATAAACAGAGCATCATAAAGAATATGACTAGCACATTTAAGCGTAACCCACTTCCTATGCATAGGGATTTTGTGAGCAAACAAATTGTGGGACCAAGAATCAACTTGCATAGGAATGTCAAACAAGTATAACTTCAAGATTTTAAGCACATAGAGAGGAAACTTGATATTATTGCAATTCCTACGAGCATATATTCCTCTCTCATAATAATTTTCAGTAGCATCATGAATGAATTCAACAATATAGATATCACATAAAGCGTTATTTTCATCATGCATAAGCATAGAAATTTTATTACTCTCCACATAAGCAAATTTATTGTCACGGATAATAGTGGGAGCAAACTCAACAAAATTTATTGTCACGGATAATAGTGGGAGCAAACTCAACTAAAATCATGATGACAAGTTTCATGGTTATCATTATTCTTAATAGCATACAAGTCATCACAATAATCATCATAGATAGCAACTTTGTTCTAATAATAAACTGGAACCTCTTCTGAAATAGTGGAATCATTACTAAATAAAGTCATGACCTCTCCAAATCCACTTTTATAATTATCACAATTAGATTAAACATCCTCCCAAATAGTGGGATTATCACTTCTTAAAGTTGACACTCTTCCAAACCCACTTTCATCAATATAATCATCATAAATAGGAGGCATGCTATCATCATAATAAATTTGCTCATCAAACCATGGGAGACAAAAAATATCATCTTCATTAAACATAGCTTCCCCAAGCTTGTGGCTTTGCATATCATTAGCATCATGGGTATTCAAAGAATTCATACTAACAACATTGCAATCATGCTCATCATCTAAAGATTTAGTGCCAAACATTTTAATACATTCTTCTTCTAACACTTTGGCACAATTATCGGAATCCTTATTTTGACGAAAGACATTAAAAAGATGAAGCATATGAGGTACCCTCAATTCCAATTTTTTATAGTTTTCTTTTATAGACTAAACAAGTGATAAAACAATAAACAAAAAGATTCAATTGCAAGATCTAAAGATATACCTTCAAGTGCTAACCTCCTCGGTAACGGCGCCAGAAAAGAGCTTGATGTCTACTACACAGCCTTCTTCTTGTAGACGTTGTTGGGCCTCCAAGTGTAGAGGTTTGTAGGACAGTAGCAAATTTCCCTCAAGTGGATGACCTAATGTTTATCAATCCGTGGGAGGCATAGGATGAAGATGGTCTCTCTCAAGCAACCCTGCAACCAAATAACAAAGAGTCTCTTGTGTCCCCAACACACCTAATACAATGGTAAATTGTATGGGTGCACTAGTTCAGCGAAGAGATGGTGATACAAGCGCAATATGGATGGTAGATATAGGTTTTTGTAATCTGAAAATATAAAAACAGCAAGGTAACTAATGATAAAAGTGAGCGAAAACGGTATTGCTATGCGTTGAAACAAGGCCTATGGTTCATACTTTCACTAGTGCAAGTTCTCTCAACAACAATAACATAATTGGATCATATAACTATCCCTCAACATGTAACAAAGAGTCACTCCAAAGTCACTAATAGCGGAGAACAAACGAAGATATTATTGTAGGGCATGAAACCACCTCAAAGTTATTCTTTCTGATCGATCTATTCAAGAGTTCATAGTAAAATAACACGAAGCTATTCTTTCCGTTCAATCTATCCTAGAGTTCGTACTAGAATAACACCTTAAGACACAAGTCAACCAAAACCCTAATGTCACCTAGATACTCCAATGTCACCTCAAGTATCTGTGGGTATGATTATACGATATGCATCAGACAATCTCAGATTCATCTATTCAACCAACACAAAGAACTTCAAAGAGTGCCCCAAAGTTTCTACCGGAGTGTCAAGACGAAAACATGTGCCAACCCCTATGCATAAGTTCAAAAGGTCACGGAACCCGCAAGTTGATCACCAAAACATACATCAAGTAGATCACATGAATATCCCATTGTCACCACAGATAAGCACATGCAAGACATACATCAAGTGTTCTCAAATCCTTAAAGACTCAATCTGATAAGATAACTTCAAAAGAAAAAATCAATCCATTACAAGAGGGTAGAGGGGGAGAAACATCATAAGATCCAACTATAATAGCAAATCTCGTGATACATCAAGTTCGTGCCGAATCAAGAACACGAGAGAGAGAGAGAGATCAAACACATAGCTACTGGTACATACCCTCAGCCCCGAGGGTGAACTACTCCCCCCTCGTCATGGAGAGCACCGGGATTATGAAGATGGCCACCGGAGAGGGATTATCCCCTTCGGCAGGGTGCCGGAACGGGTCTAGATTGGATTTCGGTGGCTACAGAGGCTTTCGCTGGCGGAACTCCTGATCTAGGTTATGTTCTGGAAGTTTGTGTATATATAGGAGATGTTGGCGTCGGGCACAAGTCAGGGGGGTCCCCGAGGCAGCCACGAGGTAGGGGGCGCGCCCAGGAGGGTAGGGTGCACCCCTACCCTCGTGGGTGCCTCGAGACTCTTCTGGCCCATCTCCAGTACTACGTGGGCTTCTTCTGGTTCAAAAATTATCTCCGTGAATTTTCAGGTCAATTGGACTCCGTTTGGTTTTCCTTTCTGCAATACTCAAAAACAAGGAAAAACAAAAACTGGCACTGGGCTCTAGGTTAATAGGTTAGTCCCAAAAATCATATAAAATAGCATATAAATGCATATAAAACATCCTAGATGGATAATATAATAGCATGGAACAATCAAAAATTATAGATACGTTGGAGACGTATCACCTAGCAGGCCTCCAAAGCCCATCTTCTGCTATAAGGTGCCATCTGACATAGAAAAAAATCAGAAGGAAGGTTTCGGGATGAAGCACCGCCATCTCGAGATGGAACCTGGGTAGGAGCACTTTTGCTCTCCGACGGAGCGATTCCGCCGAGGAAACTTCTCTCCGGGAGGGAGAAATCGAAGCCATCATCATCAGCAACGATCCTCTCATTGTGGGAGGATCAATCTTCATCAACATGTTCAACAACGCCATCTCATCTCAAACCCTAGTTCATCTCTTGTATTCAACCTTTGCCTCAAAACTTCATATTGGTACTTGTAGGTTGCTAGTAGTGTTTGTCAGATTTTGGGTTCCGGCAAAACCCTTGAGGTTCGAACACTGGGGTGTGCAAAAAGATCTCTCCCCCTCTCTAGCTCATACATGCTACGATCTCACGGCCTAGCTTGACGAACCCAAAGAACATGAGACACAAGATTTATACTGGTTCGGGCCACCATTGTGGTGTAATACCCTACTCCACTGTGGTGTGGTGGATTGCCTCTTGGGCTGAGGATGAACAGTTACAAGGGAAGAATAGCCTTGCTAGGAGAGGTGTTCTTGTGCTTGGTGAACTTGAGTGGTTAGGGTGCTATGGATTCAATCTAGGTCCGAATCAGATGCCTCCCTATGGTGGTGGCTAGTCCTATTTATAGAGGCCCTGGTCCTCTTCCCAAATATTGAGCGGGAAAGGATCCCACAACGGCCAAATTCTAAGGGAGACAACTAGTACAAGCTATCCTGACAAAAGTAGTCTTCGCCTTCCAAAGGCTCTGGTGGTAACATCGTCTTCGGCTTCATGGTGACCTCCGTCCTGCCGTCCTGCTGGTCTTGGTCTTGTTGCACCGATATGGAAACCTTTTCCTGATGCCTCGGGACTCCTCGCCTGCGCTTGCCCGTTTAGCACTAAAGAGGAAACAATGACACTATGCATGTTGGCGCCCGCCTGGCTCCAGTCGTCATGGCTTGCATCACAGAAGCCTCGTGAGGTGCCCTTGCCTTGATCTCTCCGCCCCTCGCGAGCCAGCCTGGTGAGGCCGCCCCCGAGGAGGTCTTGTGTCGTCCGCCTCGCGAGGCTTGGCCCCTCGCGAGGGTCTTGAATGTCTGCTGGTGAAGATGGGTCGTACGTGGCCATTGGTGGAGCCACGCTGCGGGCCGTAGGTAGGCAAGTCTGGGGACCCCCTTTCCCAGAACGCCGACAATAGCCCCCAGGCCCAAGGCGTGCTCGGGCTTGACTTCAAGGCGAAGCCAAAGGGCAAGCACGGAGCGTCGCAGGCCCCACCAGCCTGCGGCCACGGTTGGCGCCTGGCGACTGATTGGACATGGGCGCCTCCGCTTCACCATGCTGCCTCGGCAACTGCTCGACTGACAAAAAGGTCGGTGCAGGGAACGCTTGCCTTCATTGCCTTCCTTCGCCTTGCTCCAGATCCCCTCTCTCGCTCTTCACTTCCAAAATCTCCAGATCTGCTCTTATCTCCTTCCGAGCTTCCAACCAATGGCACCCCGAAAGCCCAAGGTTGATTCACCGCCTGCCTGGTACGAGCCGGCTCTGGAGGCGCCCAATGTCTCAGCAAAGAACCTCGCCGCCACGCCTCTAGTGACGGTGGGGGAGAACAACAAGAAGGGGAAGACCGAGCTCCGGGCTGGCTCCGCCATGCCCGAAGCTCCGAAGAGCTCCTTCTACCCCTTCTTCATGGGCTGCATCGTCGCCGGCCTCGTTCCCCCCTTCCCCAACTTCTTCTACGCAGTCCTCCAACACTACAGGTTACAGGCTCTCCACCTCCATCCCAACTCTGTTCTTCTCTTGTCAATCCTTGCCTTCTACTGCGAGGCGTATGTCTGGGTGATGCCGTCTGTGGCACTGCTGCACCACTTCTTCTTCCTCCGAATCAACAATGGCCACACCACAGGGTGCACCAACTTCGTCGCGGCTGGCAAGGCCAACGCAATCTCGAAGGCCGGCAAGAAGGCTGATGGCTTCCGGAGCAAGTGGGTTATGATGGACGCCAAGTGCGTCCACCCATGGCTGAAGCTGCCAATGGAGATGCCCCAGTCTGACGAGGGGTGGTCTCGTGCGAAGCTTACTGACGATCGGGCGAAGGAGGTGCTGGAGAAGATGACCGTCGACCTGAGGCCAGGCAACGCGAAGGCGGCGAAGCTGACGGGGGCCATGCTTCTGAGGGAGTTCCTGACGCTACGGGTGGCTCCTCTCCAGGCACGCTCATGCCCCTTGTGGATGCTCGGGGATGGAGAGGACAAGCTTCGCCTAAGTCCAGAGGCTTTGTCTGAAGGGGAGCTAGTCGTGGCTCTCCGCCTCTTGGTCGGGGACGACCAAGAGTATCTGCTGAGTGCCCACACTCCTATGTTCCTTCGGAAGGACGAGGCGGTGATCGCGGCCGCCATGCCCACCTTTGATGGGCACGACCTGGTGCCGCCGGCGCCCTCTGAAGTCCTGGTGGCGACGGTGATGGTGAACGTGTCTTCTGGCGATTCCCGCAGGGACGGGGAGGAGGACGAGGATGAGGAGCGTGACTCAGAGGCAGCCCCCAAGGGGATGGGGAGACCTCCCCTTGTGCAAGGCCAACATCCTCCGCCTCCAGCCTGACGATGATGGTGATGCCGACATCCTCCCGGAGAAGGGGGAGCCGCCCGTGGTTCCGACGAAGGGCAGGTCGGCACTGCTCTCCCGGGACAACGCTCCTGCCTCACCGCCGCCTAGAGCTGCTTCCGGTCCAGCTGCTGCCCCTGCTTCTGCTCCCGGAGCTGGCGCACCCACGCCTCGAGCTGCGAAGCTCTCCGGCTTCAAGCATACGAAGCGGAGGGACTATGCCATGGTGGACCAGTAAGTGTTCTCGTCCTGCCTTGTTCTCGCTTCCGCTGCTCGTTTCTGACTCTTCTTCTTCGTTGTGCAACTAGGCCGACGACTACGGCGAAGAGGAGAAGGGAGGGAGAGGTGGTACTGCTTGAGCCTAGATCGCCTCCTGCGGTCGCACCCCTCTCCATGAGTAAAGGTGGTGACGGCGCTCGTGCCTCTCCAGCCCGATCAACCTCGAGAGGCTGGGTGGAGCATCCTTGGGAGGAGTCAGCCCCCAAGGCCCCGCCGGCTCTGGAGGTGCCAGTGTCTGGCTCGGGCGCTAGGGTCCCCGAGGCTATGGAGCCTCTGGCCTCTCAGGCCATGGTGATGACGACGCCTCTTCCTCCTCCTTCTGCCGTACTGCTGACCCTAGGTTCCTCCGCCTCTCTTGACATCCTGGAGAAGGCTCTTTCTGTGATGGCCCTGCTGCGAGAAGACCTTCAGGGCATCGACCATCGCCTGGTGGCCGGATGCCTGGAACTGGTCTCTGGCTGGCTGCACTCCAACGCGTCCGTCCGGGTGGCACAGAGCCAAGCTGCTGCTAACTCCGAGAAGGACAGAGAGGCTGTTGCCCAGGCTGTGGCCGCCCACAAGGAGGCGCTGAAGGATGCCGAGGCCACCCAGGACCACTGCCGGTCGCTGGCGGCTGAGCTGGAGACCGTGCGGAGGAAGCACATGAAGGAAGCCCGAGGCCGCAAGGCGGAGGAGGAGAAGATGAAAGCCCGAGAGGACACCATCAAGGATCACGATGCCGAACTGGAGTAGTTGGAGCAGAAGCTGAAAGCGGAGAAGGCCGATCTTGACGCCAAGGCGAAGGTCTTGACTGAGGACCGCGCGGCCTTCAAGCTCCTTAAAGAGAAGGCTTGGATGGCGCTGAAGTCTCTCTACGAGAAGGGCTTGGAGGAGCCGCTGGTTGCCGACAACGAGGGCCCCAACCAGCTGGTTCCTTATCTGGTTGGTGTGCTGGAGGATGCTGTGAGCGGCATCGGCGCCATGGCGGAAGAAGACGCCCGCGTTCTCTCCTCAGCCGTGCTGATGCGCGTCTTTAGCCACCTCCACCTTCAGGATCCCGCGGCCCGCCATGACGAGCTGCTGGAGCTTGTGAAAGACGAGCATTACAAGGCCGCTACTGAAGTTGTGAAGGGTCAGGAGGAGGCCCTGCTGAAGAGGTTCTGCGCCTTCACTCCCGTGCCGCTGACCGGCGGTGCTACCGATCCTGCAACTCCGGCTAGTGGTGCAGGTGAAGGCGACACCATTGGAGAAGAAGCATTCCTTGTAGGCGACAGCGGCGTCTAGGGATGATGAGGCAACCTGCTGGCGGCTCCTTTCCTGTTTTAGTTTCTGCAATATGCACCATGCCTCGTGGAGGCATTAAACTCGCGTTTGATTTCAGGGGAACAATAAGTCCTTTAATATTTTCTTTGAAATTCTATGATGTCCTTTCTATTTACTTTATGTTCTATGTCGGCAGGTGAGGGAGTGCTGGACTAAGGGGTCCTCGGGTGTCTGATCTATTGGATATGGGCCGGACTGATGGGCCGTAAAGATACAAAGACTGAAGACTCTACCCGTGTCCGGATAGTACTCTCCTTGGCGTGGAAGGTTGTCACATCCCTAGCTTCACCTTGGCCTTGGACTATCTTGGTTGTTGCATCATGTTTAAATTCAAGGAAAATTGAATTGAGGCAATTCCCAAAGCCTCAGAAATCTTTGAAAATGAGCAAGTTAATTTTTTTTTCAAATGAGCCCAAGGAAATGTTCACTTTAATCCCTGAAAATATTGGCAAGAGGTAAAAATCCAAACCAATATTTTAGGGCATTAAGGGTAATTAATTTGGGCATTTTGAATTAAACCATAATGTATTTGAATTGGCTTTATTTCTGTTATAAAAGAAATACATGTCCAATAATTTTGGAAATTATTGTGGGGCTCCAGAGTAATATCTCTAGTCCATACAATAATTTATAAAAGCAACAAAATTGGTTTAGTTTTAAACCTAAATCAAAACAGAGGAAATAAATAGAAAACAGAATTTAAAAAAATAGAGAGATCTACCTGGGCCAACCTACCTGGCCTTCCAGCCCACCTGGTGGCCCAGCTGGCGGCCCAGCCCACCAGGGGCTCCCGTGTCTTCTCCTTCCTCTGCCAGAAGGACCGAGGCGCGTGGCCACCGCACACCAGCACGCGCACAGCCACCGCACACCACCTCCTGCTTGCCGCCGAGGGCCTGGACGCCTCCACGATGCCACGCAGCCCCCTGGTCCCTCTCGCTCACTCCCTCGAGCTCATCCCCCTCCTCTGTTCTCTCTCCCGCATGCACCCGAAAGCGACCGCTGCCGCCGTGCCTAGAGCTACCCCCTCACCCTTCTGCCATGTCCAGAGGCTCCGCAGCGTCTTCATCTTTGTCTTCGACGAGCCAAGCAAGCCCGGGCGCCCTGTGGAGCCGCCTTCGCCCTCGTCTTCCTCCTCGGGCACCCGAGATCGCTGTCGTGTGTTCGTCGCCTCCGAGCCGTCCCCAAGCATGCTGAGCTGCTCCACGACCCCCCAGTGAGCTCCGCCACATTTCCCCTCTCTTTCCTGCGTCCTTCCCGTCCTCTAGTCGCCGTCCCGCCAAGGCCGAGCACTCACCGCCGCACGACCTCGACACCGGCGACACTCCGGTGACCATTTGGTCTCGGGCATGCATTCAACGTACTCTGCGCACTGCGTAGAAGCCATAGGTGCCAACCCCGCAGCGCCACGGCCGTTGTAGCCTCGGCCCCGAGCTCACCCGAGCTCCGGCAGCCGCCACAATCGACGCCGACGAAGATTCCGGCCACCCCGCCATCCCCCACGGCCACAATCTGATGTGCCTCGACGCGCTGCGTCCGTAGAGCCCAGTCACGTGAGCTCTCGTCGCCGGAGCTGGCCGGACGAGGAGCGCCGTCGCGTTCTGCTTAACACCGGCGGCTAATCACCATGTAGCCGACGTGGCAGATTAGTTTAGGCTAATGACGCCCTAACTAATCCCCCTAACCCACTGACCACTAGGCCCCACGCCCTAACTAACCGGGTTTTATTTACATTTAGATTAAATTAACCCCCACGGGCCCCACCGGCCAGTTTGACCTGGCCACGTCACACGTTGACCAAGCCCCACATGTCATTGACACTGAACAACACTGTGTCACTGACCAGTGGGCCCCACTGGTCAGGTTTGACCTGGACCATGCCCCGCTGACTTGCTGACGTCATGACGATGTCATGCTGACGCAGTAAATAATTTCTGTTTTAAAACAATTCAAGAAATTCCAGAACATGCCTAAACTTCTAAAAATCATAGAAAATAATCTATAACTCAGAATGAACTAAATTATATATGAAAAATTATCAGAAAAATTCAAGGAATCTATTTATGATATTTGCATGCACATTTGAACAACCTAGGGTTGCTGTACAGGGAAATTTGCATAATTAACATTTAAATAAGCACATATGGAGTTTGAATTTGAATCCTTGGTTCAATCCAGCTTCATTTAATATGGTTGCTAGTTGCATTAGCTCAATCCACAGCATATTGCCATGACATTATCATGCATCATAATTGTTGCATTGCATTGATTGTGTTCCTCTTTGTTTGCCGGTAATTGTCCCCTCTCGATAGACGTGGTTTCGACGATGAGTTCGATGACACCGATGAAGAGCTATATTATCTTCAGATGTGCCAGGCAAGCAAAACCCCCTTGCTCATTCCAATACAATCCCACTCTCTCGCTCCTGCTCTCTTTTACTGCATTAGGACAACAACGATTCAACTGTTACATGCTGCGATAGTTGAACCCTTTTCCTCTGCATGACCTGTCATTGCCACAGTAAATAGATGAAACCCGCTAGCATGAGTAGGAGTTGTTTGAGCCCTGATGTGCCTACTCATTCATGCTTGTTTTTCATGCCTGCTATTGCATAGAGTTGTGTCAGGTCTGATTCATCGGGGATGAATCGGAGGTGTGTGAACATGTCCTATTGTGTGTGAGCTAAGTGTGTGAACACGATTTCGTAAAGGTAGAGGTGATGCCATGTAGGAGTACATGGTGGGTTGTCTCATTGAAACCGTCCTCAGGAACTGAGTTCTGTGTATGTGATCCATGAACAGCTACTACCACTCATTGGGATCCTTAATTGACCCTCTCGGCTTCTTAATCACCCTAGTACTCTGTCCAGGAGTTGCAACTAGTTTCTAGTGTTTATAGGTTATGTGTTGGCGGCCGTGCGTAGCGCTGACCCTAGGGGTGGGCTATGATGCGGTAGATACACCGTGGCACGGTGTACCGGACGCCCCTTTGGTGTCTCGGGAACCCTGTTCACATCGTTCGGGGCCGTATGTGGAAACCTCAGCCGGACTCCCTGCGGATGGAACCTGGATAGGCGATAAACCTGGACTAGAGACTTGAGTGTTTAGGTAGGCCATGGCCGACACCCTCGCTAGGCTTCCGCTTGAAGGTTGCCGAGATACATGACGTGTATATGGTGATAAGTGGTGGGAGCGTGTGTGAAGAAGTACACCCCTGCAAGGTTAACATTATCTATTCGAATAGCCGGATTCCTCGGATATGGAAACTTGGACCCCTTGCATAGTTCATAGACAAGTGAAAGTGGATACTCCAAAACTCGCAAGATAAGCGTGAGTGCTATGGATGGCCTTCTCATAGGGAGACGGGAGCGGATCCATAGTGGTGTATTGATATGGTGAATATGTGGACTCGTGTGCGCCACCTCAAAAGAGTTGCTTGCTGTCGTAGTTCAGGTTAGCCAATGAGTCAAAGCTGGCTTGCTGCAGTTAAACTCCACTACCCCTTTGTTGATACCGATGCATATGTAGTTAGTTCTGATGTAAGTCTTGCTGAGTACAATTGTACTCACGTTTGCTTAATTTATGTTTTGCAGAGAGACGTCAGTCTCACTAGTAGTTTCGTGTGGGCTTCGATGTTTAGCTTGCTACCTCAGCTACGATCTTGTGCCCTCGGCAGGATCTGGTAGAGAGTTAGGCTTCTTAGCCTTTTTCATTTGTAGATGTCTGTAATCAGACATGTTAAGCTTCCGCATGTGTTTTGATTTGTATGCTATGATTGTTGGGTCATGAGACCCATGTTTGTAATATCTCGCTCCTTGGAGCCTACTGAATAAATACTTGAGTCGTAGAGTTATGTTGTGATGCCATATTGTACTTACACATACCGAGCATATTGTGTGTATGATTGAAATGCTTGGTATGTGTGGGATCCGACAATCTAGTTGTTTATCCTTGGCAGCCTCTCTTATGGGGAAATGTAGTCTAGTGCTCCTTGAGCCATAGTAGTCCGCTACAGCCCAGTTCACCGGAGTCCTGCTAGCCCAGCACTCCTGCTCAGGACACTTGACTGGCCGGCATGTGTTTCATTTTGTTCCTATGTCTATCCCTTCGGGGAAATGTCACGCGGTGACTTCCGGAGTCCTGCCTAGCCTGCTACAGCCCGGGTTCCCCGGAGTCCTGTTAGCCCAGTGCTACAGCCCGGATTCACTCGCTGATGACCGACATGCTCGACGTGATTCATGTATGCCTGTCCCCATAAGTCTGTGCCGCTTTGGGTTCACGACTAGCCATGTTAGCCCGGGTTCTCTGTCATATGGATGCTAGCGACACTATCATATACATGAGCCAAAAGGCGCAAACGGTCCCGGGCCATGGTAAGGCGACACCCGTGGGGATACCGTGTGTGAGGCCGCAATGTGATATGAGGTGTTACCGGCTAGATCAATGTGACTTGGAATCGGGGTCCTGACAAAGGCAAGCTTGGCGATCAACTATGAAGATTCCTTTCTCTGTAACCGACCTTGTGTAACCCTAGATCCCTCCTGTGTCTATATAAACCGTAGGGCTAGGTCTGTAGATAGGGCCTCATAATTATAGTCAGGCTAGACTTTTAGGGTTTAGCCATTACGATCTCGTGGTAGATCAACTCTTGTAATCTCTATATTCATCAAGTTCAATCAAGCAGGAAGTAGGGTATTACCTCCATAGAGAGGGCCCGAACCTGGGTAAACATCATGTCCCCCATATCATGTTACCATCCATCCTTTCGGGCCCCCCTACCCGAGATCCGCCGGTTTTGACACCGACATTGGTGCTTTCATTGAGAGTTCCACTGTGCCGTCCCCAAAAGGTTTGATGGCTCCTTCAATCATATACAACGATGATGTCCAAGGGGAAGTTCTTCCTCCCCAAACAGATCTTCGTGTTTGGCGGCTTCGCACTGCGGGCCAACTCGCTTGGCCATTTGGAGCAGATCGAAAGCTATGCCCCTGGCCACAAGGTCAGATTTGGAAACTTGAACTACATCGCAGATACCCGTGGAGACTTGATCTTCGACGGATTCAAGACCACGGCAGCCGCTCCCTGCAACCACGATGAACATGACCTAAATCTGTCATCGGTCCATGCACAGGAGATAGTACCTGTAGGTGCTCTAGCCATAGATCCGGAGCAGATCGCGCCATCCGAAGACAGGAAGCTCAACCCCTCCGCGGAAGCCGCGGACTCAGCAGCGTTAGAGCCACACACAGACTCAACCTCAAGTGACATCTATGTCACCGGAACTACGGACTCGTCTTAGGCTACTGGTTCCAAGCTATGCGCGTCCGTGCATATCGAGCATGATTGGTCACCGATCACTGAATTCAGCGCCACAGACATCTTCCGGCATTCGCCTCTGGGCGACGTGCTAAACTCGTTAAGAGCACTATCCTTAGTGGGGAGGCTCGCAGCCAAACTGTATCTAGTTCGAACTGGAGATTGATAATGGAGAATTTTGCTTCCCACCCACCGCCCACTTCATACACACTATCGAAGACTTAACCGACATGCTCGACTACGGCTCCGAAGACTCGACAGCATGGACGACGATGCCAATATGGAGCCGGGCCAAGACCTGTCGTTTCCCGAATGCTGGACAACCACCTCTTCCTACGACGTATACATCGTGGATACACCTAAGAGAACTAACGATGACGAGAAAGAAGATCCAGTCGAGGACAAACCTCATGTGATACAACCAAAACGCCGGAGAATAGGGAATAGACGCGTCGGGTCAGGGAATGGACGGTGATACGGGCACAGGGGAAAGTAACACTTCGGAAGGTGCCGAAAACAACAAAGACCCCGTTGATGCAACCGCTACACAAAATGAACGGGAAGACGGGCAAGTTAGCCCTAATGGACAGGCCACGCACGAAGACTCGGAGGATAGTAATTATCTTCCGCTTTCCGAGGATGAGGCGAGCCTCGACAACAAGGATTTCATCGTGCCTGAGGAACCTCAGGAGCAGGAGCGCTTTAAACGCCGGCTAATAGCCAGTGCAAGGAGCCTGAAAAAGAACCAGCGGCAACTTCAAGCTGACCAAGATCTGCTCAACGACAGATGGGCCCATGTCCTGGCAGCTGAAGAACACAGCCTCAACCACCCAACCAAAAGCTACTCGAAGCGCAAATTACTGCCTCAGTTCGATGGCGAGGCGCTGGAGCACATACCATAATCGCGCAATGCGGCTGACCGACCACCACGTGGTCAAGATAAAGCGGCAACTCAAGTTGAACACCAGCCAGCCCCGCCTCATCATAAAGGTAGAGGCAAAACAGCTCGAGGTCATCCATATGACCTTCGGCAAGGCCTGGACAATAGAATAGGGCATACCAAATCGATCTACGGGTCACAAGGACATGCCTCGACACGCAACGACGGCTATCTAGTCGGACGTAATAAGCCTAGTCACTCCTGGGCCGAAAACCGCAGACTGACTCCATTGGAGTTACGTCGCAATGTGGCCCAACATAGAGGCGCCGCACACCCTCTTTGTTTCACATACGAAGTAATGGAGCACGAATTCCCAGAAGGGTTTAAACCCATAAATATAGAATCATATGATGGGACAACTGATCCTGTGGTATGGATTGAGGATTTCCTTCTCCATATCCATATGGCCCACGGCGATGACCTTCATGCCATCAAATACCTCCCGTTAAAACTCAAAGGTCCAGCTCGGGACTGGTTAAATAGTCAGCTGGGAGGATTTGGAAGACGCCTTCTGCGACAACTTCCAAGGCACATATGTCTAGCCTCCAGACACCGATGACTTAAGCCATATAGTTCAATAGCCCGTAGAATCATCCAGGAAGCTCTAGACTAGGTTCTTAGTTAAAAGTAACCAAATCGTCGACTGTCCGGACGCGGAAGCCCTAGCAGCCTTCAAACACAGCGTACAGGACGAGTGGCTTGCTCACCACATCGGTCAAGAAAAACCAAAATCCATGTCAGCCCTTACCCCTCTGATGACCCACTTTTTCACGGGACAAGACGACTGGCTGGCTTGTAGAAGCAACAGCGCCAATGATCCAAGCACTTCCGAAGTTCGAAACGGCAATGGCAAACCTCGACGCAGCAAGCACAAATGTCGCAATGACAACGAAAGAACGCGCGACATAGCAGTCAACGCCGGATTCAGCGGCCCCAAACCCGGTCAACGGAAAAAGCCATTCAAGGCAAACAGGGACGAGCCATCCACCTTTTACAAGATATTGGATCGACCCTGCCAGATTCATGGCAACCCCGATAAGCCAGCCAATCACACCAACAGAAGATGTTGGGTCTTCAAACAGGCCGGCAGGCTCAACACCGAACATAAGGGGAAAAGACCGCCCAGTGATAGCGATGACGAAGAGATTCACCAACCAAATACCCGGAGTCAGAAGCAATTTCCCCCCGAGGTAAAAATGGTGAACATGGTATACATGACACACGTCCCTACAGAGGAGCATGAGACATACTCCCTCTGGACTGAGGATCATACTATGTTCCCTCCAGCTAGAGTACAAGTCGGCCTTATTAAACCGCATACCTTGTCGGCCATTAAGCCACTGGTCTCCATTCAGCAGGACCGACCAATTATGGAGCTGGACTAGCAGTTCGGCCTCCGCCACCCACCTCATACACCTGCGAAATCTATACTGCATGTACATAACTATGCACTTAAAATACCATCTGCGTCAGCGGAGGCATAATACAGACAGGCCTACAAGTACTTCTATAACCCCCTTCTTTTCAATTATTTTTTGACGAATTTTTCTTTTTTCATTATCCTTTTATCATAGGTGACTCGTAGGATGGTCATCTCACTGACTCCATCAGAGTTCTGGTTGGTACATTCATCCAAAAGTTACTCCCTTTAAAGAGCCCCTTCATCGAGGAAAGGCGGTGCAGACGTGCGACAGAAGGTCCAAAACAACTTTTTTAGACCATACTCTCTATTTTGCGAGCCTGTAAAGTGCCTTCTACCTCAGCCATCGACCCTTGGCATATCAAATAGCCAGGGTCGTGGCGTTATTACATACAAAACAATGATTGGCATGTCACTCAAGTTCTAGTGAATATAATTTATATCCTGTATTCACTTTTCTCTAAAAAACTGTATTTTGCTCCTTGTGTTATTTCACACGCCCCGCCGGGGGCTCGATATATGAACAAACTAAATTGCCAATAAGTCTGAATAGCTTTATAGCATACTTCGGCGTCGCGAGTTTGGCCTTGTATGCATCAGCTCTGAATCATGTCTTGGGTCAATAGTTGGATTGCCCGGCTCCTATGCTTGCTACCATACGTTCCGCTCTATCGGCTAAGGTAGTAAAGGGAGAACTACTGCGATTGTGCCCTGGTTTACCCAGGCAAGCACCTCAGTAGAGAAATCCGAAAACTGACTGTCATGATGCGACGAGAGCTGGTCAACCACTCCACGACTTATTGGAATCTTTCGCGATTCCCTCCGTATTACACGAAGGACCTTTCTTTAGGTCATACATGTGAACGCACCACATTGGGATAACAACGTACATACCAGGGTTTATATCATAGACCCACCATAAAACTCCTATGGCTAAGTGAAAGTGTTAACGCCCTATAGTTCGGTTGCCTCATTCACCGCATTGACACCTCCATTCATGGACCAAGGCATTGGGTTATGACTGATCATATGCTTTTCCGAACACCCCCATATTTTCTACGTGGGGGCTGAAGCCGACGACTGGAAAACTTTCAGATTATGCAAACAACGGCCGCACAGGAGGAACCAAAACCTTTTAAGCAAAAATCATAATATTATCATCATACTGTCTTTTACAATTCAATACATTTCATTCAAATATCATATCTTTCGAGCACTGATCCTCTATCAAGCGGTCACCCTCTAAGATATCCTCGAAATAGTGTTCGGGTGCGTGATGGTCCTTACCCTTGGTGGGACTCCTCGCGGCAATGTCAATGGCCTTCATCTTGGCCCAGTATGTTTTGACACAGGCAAAGCCATCCGTGCACCTTCAATGCACGTTGAACGCTTAACGGTGTCGATACACGGCACCGCATCCACAAGCCTCTGCACCAAACTGAAGTAACTATTCGGAATGGGCTCCGTAGGCCATAGCCGGACTATGACGTCCTTCATGGCGGAACCAGATATCCTGTGGAGCTCAGCCCACCGGGCCATCTGTTCATTTAGTAACAACTGGTGCTTTGGCATGCCAAACTGTGACCAAAAAAGCTTCTCCGTGGCACACCCTTCCTTCACTTGGTAAAATTGTGACGCATCGGAGGCACTCTTCGGCAGGTCTAAAAAGGGGTCCGGAGAAATCCACATTTGTTTAAGCGGGGAATAATTCGGATCGCCGAACTTCGTCTGTAATAGGAAAGGCTTACCAGCCGCTATCTCCCCAGCTTGCCGGATCTCTTCCCGAGCCACTCTAGACTCAGACCGGGCTTCTTTCGCTTCTTGTAAGGCCTTGCCGAGATCATACATTTTGGCCTTGTTATCCTTCTCAAGGAATTCGCACCGGACGGTGGTCTCCTCCAGCTTGCGCACCATGGTAGTAATTCTTTCCTCACACTGGCGCCGAACAGCCTATTCGGTTTTTAACTCTTCAGCCGCCTTATGGGCAGCCATATTACTCATCCGGGTTCGTTCCTTGGCAAGGACAAGCCCAGACCGAAGGGCCTCCACCGCAGCAGCACCATATGTAGTTACGCATGTCTTAGTATACAATTCCAGCTTCATGCTCATGTTATCATGCATAAATATACTGGCTGACCCAAAAACATACCTTGTGCCTCGTCAAGACGCTTGTTGATCGGCGTGATGTCATCATCCACCTCATCAATCTTCTGTTGCAGATCTGCAACCTCCGTGGATCGGGCAGTTGCAGGGGAAGTAATAGCCTGTGTTCCAAGTAGTCATATTATTTCCTGGATAAATATTTTTGATCCTCTGATTGCCTCCCTTGGGGAGCCTATCAGAGTCTCAGGGGCTACTATCTATACATAGAAGTATTTTGTGAATAAAACACAATTGAAAGCATTACAGCACAAACCTCAAAACCTCTTAGCAGGCTCGTGAAGGCTTCATTCAATCCGCTTTTCGCGGACATGACCTTTTTAACCACCGTACCCATCATGGTATGATGGTCTTCGGACACGGACGCCTATCGCAGCATGTTCGTCAATATATCCGGCGTTTCTGGGTCTCCGGAAGCAGCCGTAGCAGCATGGCCTCCCGTCAAAGGGATCCGTTCATTCGCCCCTAGAGTTGTCTCCGACTGAAAGCCAGACAGTCCGGGGCCTTTATTGTTGGTCCCCAGACCCTGGTCTACCGAAGTATCATCTTCGGTTCATGTTTTCGTCACCCCTCGCATCACTTGCGGATCAGGAGAGACCCTCTAGGATGACACCTCGAGGTCATCCGCCTTATTGGGTGAGGAGACTGGTGGAGGCGTCTCGCTTTCCATCATCTTTGGGAGAAGGTCTCCCGAGGAAGATGATTGTTGAGAAAGATTGTGCGCTGAGCTGCAAAAACGTACATTTTAGATGTTACCCTAGTCACAGGGGAGGAATGGGGTATGTGTAAAACGCCCTTGTTTGCTTACGATTTAGGCTTGGCCTCGCTGGAGGACTGCGCGATAATGTCGTCCTTCAAGCCCAAGCCGCCCGACAGGGGCATCTTGCCTCGCTTGGGAGCCTTTTCTTCCCAATCTTCGGATATGGCCCTTTTCTTACCATAGGGGGAATGAATGTTGGCTTCCCCTTTACTTTTTCCTTCGGGCGATGGGATTTTCATCTCCCCGGACACGACGTCTAGAATATCTTCGGGATGGGGGCCCTCTTTGGTCCTCCCGCTCCCCATCTTGCTCTCCTTCGCAGACATCTAGTATGGTGCCAGGGACAGCATCCTTGTTAATACAGGATTTGCTGAGGCTTCAGGAAGGGGGGCGAACACCTAATTAGTTCCGCTTTCTTTATCCATCCCTGAAAGAAGATAGTTTGCTCGATAACATATCACGATATACTTAACTACAAAGTGTTCGAAAGACAAGTGCTTACCGGGGTGTCCGGACGGTTGCAGTCAAGGCCAACGTCTTCAGAGGTGTCCGGCCAATATTTTCATTTCCAAATAAACATCTTCCACATACCTTTGTGCGTAGAACCGACGAAGTGTTGGAGGATTCGTGGCCCTTCCGAATTAAACTCCCACATACGGAGAGGCCTACGCTGGCATGGCAGGATTCGGCGGATCATCATTACTTGAATCACGTTGACAAGATTGATGTCCCTCTGGAGGAGGGTTCGGATGCAGCTTTGTAGAGTCCGCACTTCATCAACTGATCCCCAGTCCAGCCCCTTATTGACCCATGATGCAAGCTATAACGGAGGGCTGGAACGGAACGCAGGTGTAGCTGCCCACTTGGTGCTACATGGTTCTGTAACATAAAACCACTCTCGCTGCCATTGATTGGAAGCTTCGGTGAAAGAGCCTTTTGGCCAGGGAGTGTTGGTAAGCTGGCTTACTACAGCACCGCCACACTCCACTTGTTCCCCATCGACTACCTTTGGCTTCACACCAAAGGTCTTGAGCCATAAACCGAAGTGTGGGGGGTTCGAAGGAAGGCCTCGCATGTGACAATAAACGCCGAGACATGAAGGAAAGAATTCGGAGCTAGATCATGAAAATCTAGTCTGTAATAAAACATTAGCCCCCGAACAAAGGGGTGGATAGCAAATCCTAGCCTTCGGTGGAAGTGAGAGATAAATACAACCCTCTCGCCAGATATAGGGGTTGGAATAAACTGTCCTTGAGCAGGGAGCCTGTGGTGGATCTCCGCGGTCAGGTATCTGGTCGCCCGAAGCTTTGCAATATCCTCTTCTATGACGGAGGAAGCCACCCATCGACCTTGAGGGCTAGGTCCGGACATGATGGGGAAGCTTGAAGCAACCAAGTCGAACCTTGGGTGCTGGAACTCGAGGTTGGAAAGGTTAAGGAGAGGCTTGGCGTAAAAGGACGGCCCTTGGTTCCTTTATAAAGGCCGCAGGCATTGCACGCCTCCTCCTAAGCCTAAAATCCTGCCTATTCCTAAGGAATCTTTCTAGTGGAATGGTTGGGTTACGCATGCTCGTATTAATGAGGATCCCGCAATAATGGGACACGATCTCTGCTTCGACAGAATGTGCCAATAAAAACCACGCCTCGAAACATGGAACAGGAAACGGTTCGAAATAACAACCGGACAGACGTGATATCATCTTGTAAAAAGTTGTCAGCAGATGGGACTCATGAAATATAATATTCCCTGCAGTCATGTGTGGTACTTGTGTTGTGGATCCGGACACCTTCATTTTATCCGAAGACTATCTTGGAGTATTCGGAAAGTGGAACTTGCCTTGCAATGCCGAAGACAATCTGCGCGCCGGACACATTGTCGTTTAAGCCTGTTTCAGGGGCTACTGAGGGAGTCCTAGACTAAGGGGTCCTCGGGTGTCCGATCTATTAGATATGGGCCGGACTGATGGGCCATAAAGATACAAAGACCGAAGACTCTATCCGTGTCCGGATAGGACTATTGAAGGCAAGCTTGGCGATCAACTATGAAGATTCCTTTCTCTGTAACCGACCTTGTGTAACCCTAGATCCCTCATGTGTCTATATAAACCAGAGGGCTAGGTCCGTAGATAGGGCCTCATAATCATAGTCAGGGTAGACTTTTAGGGTTTAGGCATTACGATCTCGTGGTAGATCAACTCTTGTAATCTCTATATTCATCAAGATCAATCAAGCAGGAAGTAGGGTATTACCTCTATAGAGAGGGCCCGAACCTGGGTAAACATTGTGTCCCCCGTCTCCTGTTACCATTGATCCTACACGCATAGTTTGGGACCCCCTACCCAAGATCCGCCGGTTTTGACACCGGTAGCAGGGCCCGACTCCGCGCATACTTCAGCCCCCGTTGGGCCGTCTGGATCACCAGGACGGACCAAGTGGTGAGGGGCTACATGACCAGTTAGGCTCCTGAGTCGCGATGCTTAGGAGTCCCCCTTGACGCGCAAACAGCTTATAGAAAGGAGATATGGGAGTAGGTCTAGTGTTCTACGTCGACAGGGCCCGACCCCGCGCATACCTCAGCCGCCATTGGGCCAACCGGATCACCAGGACGGACCAAGGAGTGAGGGGCTACGTGGTTAGTTAGGCTCCTGAGTCACAATGCTCAGGAGTCCCCCTTGACGTTCAAACGACCTTCGTACCTTAGCTCCGCTTGGGAGGGCGTGCGATGACCAGGTCCGAGGGACCTGACAGGGTGGCGTTCGCTTGGGCGTGACCCAAGCGCAGCCCCCGTACCCAGCCCCCTCGCGTGGCTCTCCCGAGGGAAGGCATTGCGATGAGGCCAGACACCGAGCCCGGAGGCTCCCTGAGATTGATACGGCCATGAGGCCGCCCTCAGTTGTTTATCACCAGCGCGGAGCATAGTGCTTCCGTACTTGCACGGGCATAGCCGCTCCTCGGTAGTGTCGACTGCCAGCGCGGAGCATGGTGCTTCCACTGGCACGTGGGAGGGGACTCCCTACTACGGAGAGCCCCTAGGGTGTGTACAGCCCCACCCTTACACGTGGCTTGCACGGCAGGGCTAGATGAGGTGTATCTGGGAACTCATGAGCCAGCGCGGGACTCACGAGGCCCTACCTCAAGGTGGGTTGCGCCTGGTCTTGGTTCTTGATGGCTGTGGTGTTCCTGCGAGATGGTTAGACAACCTGCGCCAAGTGGATTTCCTGAGGCTATCGCACGAGAAGGCCAAGCACCAACGACCCTAGGAGGTGACGTGAATGGGGCCGCCCCGCCAGACAGAGCTTTGCCGTTGGATTTATCAACGCTGCAGGGACGGGCCCGAGCACAGACGCCGTGCCTAGCCTTCTTATGCGAAGGATCCTGAAGAAAGACAGTCAGCGCACGGCTCCCATGGTGGGTGACAATCAGGCAAGTGATATCCATAGATAGATTACGCATGAAAAGAAACTATCTTAGGTGAATGCGAGAACGATACATGCCACTGGGTTGGACCCGAGCAGCCTAGGTTAATGCTGCCCGAGGGGCGCTGCCAGCAGAGTGAATTGAAGATGCAAGCGGATACGTGCCGCAGGGACGGACCCGCACGGCCTGGGGATGATGCAGCCCAGTGGGTGCTCCCACCTGAATGAACTTGGAAAAATGTCACCTATTTTGGTTGCCGAAGTGGTGTTGGGGTAGTGATACGTCTCCATCGTATCTACTTTTCCAAACACTTTTGCCCTTGTTTTAGACTCTAACTTGCACGATTTGAATGGAACTAACCCGGACTGACGATGTTTTCAGCAGAATTGCCATCGTGTTATTTATGTGCAGAAACAAAAGTTCTCGGAATGACCTGAAACTTAACGGAACGTCTTTTCGGAAATAATAAAAAATCCTTGCAAAAGATGAAGACCAGGGGGCCCACACCCTAGCCACGAGGGTGGGGGCGCGCCCCTACCTCGTGGGCCCCTGGAGCTCCTCCGACCTCAACTCCAACTCTATATATTTGCTTTCGGGGAGAGAAAAATCAGGGAGAAGGATTCATCGTGTTTTACGATATGGAGCCGCTGCCAAGCCCTAAAACCTCTCGGGAGGGCTGATCTGGAGTCCGTTCGGGGCTCCGGAGAGGGGAATCCGTCGCCATCGTCATCATCAACCTTCCTCCATCACCAATTTCATGATGCTCACCGCCGTGCGTGAGTAATTCCATCATAGGCTTACTGGACAGTGATGGGTTGGATGAGGTTTATCATGTAATTGAGTTAGTTTTGTTAGGGTTTGATCCCTAGTATCCATTATGTTCTGAGATTGATGTTGCTATGACTTTGCTATGCTTAATGCTTGTCACTAGGGCCCGAGTGCCATGATTTCAGATCTGAACCTATTATGTTTTCATCAATATATGAGAGTTCTTGATCCTATCTTGCAAGTCTATAGTCACTTATTATGTGTTATGATCCGTTAACCCCGAAGTGACAATAATCGGGATACTTACCGGTGATGAGCGTAGTTCGAGGAGTTCATGTAGTCACTATGTGTTAATGCTTTGGTCCGGTACTCTATTAAATGGAGGCCTTAATATCCCTTAGTTTCCGCTAGGACCCCGCTGCCATGGGAGGGTAGGACAAAAGATGTCATGCAATTTCTTTTCCATAAGCACGTATGATTATATTCGGAATACATGCCTACATTACATTGATGAATTGGAGCTAGTTCTGTGTCACCCTAGGTTATGACTGTTACATGATGAACCGCATCCGGCATAATTCTCTATCACCGATCCATTGCCTACGAGCTTTCCATATATTGTTCTTAGCTTATTTAATTTTCCGTTGCTATTGCTATCATCACTACAAAATACCAAAAACACTACTTTTGCTACCATTACCTTTTGCCACCATTACCACTACTATCATATTAATTTTCTATTAAATACTTTGTTGCAGATATTAAGTTTCCAGGTGTGGTTGAATTGACAACTCTGCTACTAATACGTGAGAATATTCTTTGGCTCCCCTTGTGTCGAATCAATAAATTTGGGTTGAATACTCTTCCCTCGAAAACTGTTGCGATCCCCTATACTTCTGGGTTATCAAGACTATTTTCTAGTGCCATTGCCGGGGAGCATAGCTCTATTCTTTGAGTCACTCGGGATTTATATCTGTTTATCATTATGAAGAACTTGAGAGATCCAAAAACCAAGATTTATCCCTCAACTACGAGGGGAGGTAAGGAACTGCCATCTAGCTCTTCACTTGATTCACCTTCTGTTTTGAGTAAGCTTGCGACACCTAAACCTGCCTCTGTTATTTGTTCTGATATGTCGCATGTTATTGATGATGCCACTTCTGTTATGCATGATACTTATGATGAAACTACTTCTATGCTTGATACTACTGTGCCACTTGGTGAATTTCTTGATGAACAACTTGCTAGGGTTAGAGAGAATGAAAATATTGAATCTGATAATATTGATGAAAGTGATGATGAAGACTCTCCCTCTAATGAATATGAATCACTAGTTATTCCTGAGGGTTATGTTTTTGAAAAAGAAGTTGCTCTAGCTATTTTAGCTTGCAAAGATAGATACGAACTCAAGAGGTTATTAGCTAAATGGAAGCAGCAATCTCTTAATGCTAGAATGAAACCTGACCCTGCTTTTGCTACTTCACCTATCTGTGTAACTGATAAGGATTATGAATTCTCTGTTGATCCTGATATAATTACTTTGGTTGAATCTGATCATTTTCATGGCTATGAATGAAACTGTTGTGGCACATCTTACTAAATTAAATGATATAGCTACCCTGTTCACTAATGATGAGAGAATTCGTTACTTTTATATCCTTAAAATATTTCCGTTCTCATTAAAGGGTCATGCTAAGATATGGTTTAATTCTCTGGATCCTGGTTGTGTGCGTAGTCCCCAAGATATGATTTATTACTTCTCTGCTAAATATTTCCCTGCTCATAAGAAACAAGCTGCTTTGAGGGATATATATAATTTTGTGCAAATTGAAGAAGAGAGTCTCCCACAAGCTTGGGGGAGGCTTCTCCAATTACTTAATGCTTTGCCTGATCATCCTCTTAAGAAAAAATAAATACTTGATATCTTTTATAATGGACTAACCGATGCTTCCAGAGATTACCTGGATAGTTGTGTTGGTTCTGTTTTCAGGGAAAGAACACTGGATGAAGTTGAAATTCTATTGAATAATATGTTGACAAATGAAAATAATTGGACACTTCCTGAGCCAGCTCCTGAGCCTATTCCTAAACCAACCCCAAAGAAGAGGGGTATTCTATTCCTCAGTCCTGAAGATATGCAAGAGGCAAAGAAATCTATGAAAGAAAAATGTATTAAATCTCAAGATGTTAAGAATTTACCTCCTATTGAAGAAAAACACGGTCTTAATTTACCGCCTGTTGAAGAAACACATGATCTTAAACCATTACCTATTGAAGAAAAACATGGTCCTGATAACCCGACACACGTAGTAAAGGTAAATTCTCTCTATAGATATGATAAAGCTGAAATCCCATTTACTAAGTTTGCTAGCCCATGCTTAGATGAGTTTGATAAATTTATGGTTAAGCAAGAAGATTTTAATGCTTATTTTGGTAGACAATTTAAATACAATTCAAATATGCTTGAACACTTGGGTGATTATATGGCTAATGTCAAAGGTGAACTTAAACTTATCAGTAAACATGCTTCTATGGTTACAACTCAAGTAGAACAAGTACTTAAGGCTCAAAATGATTTGCTCAATGAATTGAATAGTAAGAACAATGATAATGTTGTTAGAGTTATGACTAGATGTGGTAAAATGACTCAAGAACCTCTGTATCCCGGAGGCCACCCTAAGAGAATTGAGCAAGATTCTCAGAGAAATAATATGGATGCACCTAGTCCTTCTAAAAGGAAGAAAAAGAAAAATGATAGGACTTTGCATGCTTCTAGTGAACCTATTGCTAAAACACCTGAGAATCCAAATGATATTTCTATTTCTGATGCTGAAACACAATCTGGTAATGAACCTGAAACTAGTGATAATGCTAATAATAATGTTCATGATGATGCTCAACCTAGTAATTATAATGATATACAAATTGAACCTGCTGTTGATCTTGATAACCCACAATCAAAGAATCAATGTTATGATAAGAAAGATTTTGTTTCTAGGAAACACGATAAGGAAAGAGAGCCTTGGGTTCAAAAACCCATGCCTTTTCCTCCCAAACCATCCAAGAAAAAACATGACGAGGATTTTGAGCGCTTTGCTGAAATGATTAGACCTATCTTTTTGCGTATGCGATTAACTGATATGCTTAAAATGAATCCTTATGCCAAGTATATGAAAGATATTGTTACTAATAAAAGAAAGATACTGGAAGCTGAAATTTCCACCATGCTTGCTAATTATACCTTTAAGGGTGGAATACCAAAGAAACTTGGAGATCCAGAGTACCCACTATACCATGCTCCATTAAAAGAACCTATGTTAAAACTGCTTTATGTGATCTTGGAGCCGGTGTTAGTGTTATGCCTCTCTCTTTATATCGTAGACTTGATTTGAATAAGTTGACACCTACTGAAATATATTTTCCAATGGCTGATAAATCAACTGCTATACATGTCGGTATTTGTGAAATGTGCATGTTGTAGTTGCAAACATTACTATTTTAACGGACTTTGTTATTCTTGATATTCCCGAGGACGATAGTATGTCTATTATTCTTGGAAGACCCTTTTTGAATACTGCAGGGGCTATTATTGATTGCACTAAAGGCAATGTCACTTTTCATGTTAATTGTAATGAGCATATGGTACCCTTTCCGAGGAAACAACCTCAAGTCCACAGTATCAATTCTATTGGAAAAATTCCATCGATTATTTTTGGAGGTTTGGAATTTCCTCTTCCTACTGTCAAGAAGAAATATGATATTCTTATTGTTGGGGATGTGCATATCCCCGTTGAGGTAACATAGTGTTATTCGAAATTTCTCCGGTTCCATGTTATTCGGAATGAGCTCGTTAACAAGACTTGATCAACCTTGTTAGTGGATTCCTTTCGATGAGCATGAGATGGATGAAACTAGAAGTCACAACCTTCTGTACCCGCCTTTTACTTTCTATTATTTATATTAAATAAAATAAAAATAAGTATTCTCCGTCTGTTATCTGATTTATCCGTGCAATATAAAAATACCCCAAAAATAAAAGTTCTCCAAATGCCATGAAATTTAAATATGATTTTTTCTGGAATATTTGAGAACATTTGGCCCTGAGAACATAGCAGGAGGGGCATCCACCTGGCCACGACGATGGAGGGCGTGCCCTACCCCCCTGGGAGCGCCCCCTACCTCGTGGGCCCATGGTGGCCCTCCTCCACTTATTCATGCACCCACACACTTCTTATTCCTCCCACAAACATGAATACCCAGCTCAAGCACGAGTTCTAGCTCATTTTGCTGCCATTTTCGATCTCCTTGCTCAAAGCACCTCTCACCAAACTGCTTGGGGAGATTGTTCCTTGGTATGTGACTCCTCCATTGGTCTAATTAGTTTTTGTTCTAGTGCTTTATTCATTGCAAATTTGTGCTGCCTAGGTGACCATGTTCTTGAGATTGCATGTCAAAGTTATATGGTTCCAAGTAGTTTTGATGCATGATATAGGCTCTAGGCACTTGTAGGAGTAGTTGCTATCAATTTTGTTGAGTTTGGTTTACTTTTATTTGAAGTTACTAAACAATTCAGAAATTTTTCAGAGGAAGAAATATGTTTAGGAAAATGTACAAAGGTGGATCTTCAAGGAAACAAGAGCCCAGGCTTGCAATGCGTGATGCTGATGAAGAGCCACCAAGAGACGCTCCAGTGCGTCCTTGTGAATGGCCTTCGGAAAACGTTCTGGATCGAGTGGGAATTAAGGAAGAATTTAATGCATATTTGCGTAACACTGATCTTGTGAGCTTCGAGGAATAAAAGTGCCGCCAGTATCGCTATCTCACTAGTTCCTTTGTGAGGAGGTTTGAATTTTCATCTTCACGTAATTCTCCAACTGTCCTGTTTGATTTTTATGACAATTCTTACACTATGGACTTAGAGGATTTTACCACTGCTTGCAAACTTCCACAATGGGGTAGTGTCAGGGAACCTCGCAAATCTGAATTTAGAGATTTTCTTGCTAGTATAACTGTGGGGGAATCTAGATATATAACACAAGCTACCATAGGGAGCATTCAATTTCCTGCTATACATTATTTTTCTCTCTTCATAGGTAGATGCATTAATGGTAAAGATAAGGCATGTCATGTGTGTCCCTGACCTCAGTATTCTTAGGAGTGCTGTGTTAGGAGATAAATCTTATAATTTGGGGGCCATTGTTGCACGTAGGTTGCATCTTAATAGATTTAATGGAGATTTCTTTGGTGGAATTTATGCAACCTGCTTAGCTGATTTTCTTGGTGTAACTATATGTAATGATGATATTGAATTACCTCCTGCTTACCTAGACTTTAATGCTATGTTTCACCACCAGTTTGTCAAGAGGAATGAATCACCTCTCCAGTATCGCTTAATCTTTGACAGGTGCCGTGCTGTCCGTATTACTCTCCCTGCTCCTGCCTTCTTTGATTATCAGGCAAAAGGAAGATATGTTATTACTAGAGAGGAGGCAGATGAGTATGAGAGGAGGGCGGAGGCCACTCGTTGCCACGCTGCAGCTCAGGAGGAGATAGCCGCTGCATCGCAGTACGACCCCAACTATTATGGATATCCGCCAGGCCAACCATGGCCATAGACCAACTTAGGCCAAAAGCCTATGGTTGGGGGAGTACATATTTCCCACCGACATTATATTCATGTTCACACCCTCATTGCTAGATGTCGGTGCTCATACTCTTTCATTGTATCATCCATGCTAGTTTATTTCCCTTTTTATGCTTTCTTCTTGTGTGCTTAATAAAACCTTAAGAAAAACCAAAAAAATTACTTGTAGTTTTTAATTAGTTTACTTTCCATGCTTGTAGTAGTAATTAAAAAGAAAACCCAAAAAGATTTCATGTTCTTCTTTTACTTGTTGGGAGATTTCCCGTGTAAATAGTTTTATTTGTTTTCTTTGGGGGTTAATAGGAGAAGACCATTATTAAATTGTTGAAGCGGCTCTTATATGCATTATTGTTGATCTGACAAAAGAGCCCATATTTCCTTGTCCTCTCCTGTTTGTTGAATGCTTGCAGATTCCAGCTTAGTCCAATGCACGTGCACTATTATTATTATTCACATCGTTCGGTCGTGCAAGTGAAAGGAAATTATGACGATATATGATGGACTGATTGAGATGAGAAAAGCTGGTATGAACTCGACCTCTCTTGTTTTTGTAAATATGATTAGTTCATCGTTCCTGATTCAGTCTATTATGAATAAACATGTTTGCAATGACAACTAGAGATCATAGTTTCTTGTGCCATGCTTGATTACCTAGGGGCTTATAATGGTTTAACTTGCGTGACAACATGCTATTAAAATGGTTGTGATGTGGTATGATAGGGTGGTATCCTCTTTTGAATGATTCGAGTGGCTTGACTTGGCACATGTTCACGCATGTAGTTGAAACAAAATCAACATAGCCTCTATGATATTTATGTTCATGGTGCATTATATCCTACTCATGCTTTCATTCGGTGTTGATTAATTTTAATGCACGTTCATGACTGTTGTCGCTCTCTAGCTGGTCGCTTCCCAGTATTTTGCTAGCCTTCATCTGTACTAAGCGAGAATACTGCTTGTGCATCCAACTCCATAAACCCCAAAGTTATTCCATATGAGTCCACCATACCTATGTAACACCCCGGATGTAACTTTCCCCATTTGTACTACAACTCTTGTCGTTTCCGGCGTTAAGTTATTTTATTTCCTCAGGTTTGGGTTTTTGTCTCCGTGTGTTGTTGTCGTTGTCATGCATCTCATATCATGTCATCATGTGCATTGCATTTGCATACGTGTTCGTCTCATGCATTCGAGCATTTTCCCCGTTGTCCGTTTTGCATTCCGGCGCTTCGTTCTCCTCCGGTGGTCATTTCTAGCTTTCTTTCGTGTGTGGGGATTAAACATTTCCGGATTGGACCGAGACTTTCCAAGCGGCCTTGGTTTGCTACCGGTAGACCGCCTGTCAAGTTTCGTACCATTTGGACTTCGTTTGATACTCCAACGGTTAACCGAGGGACCGAAAAGGCGTCATGTGTGTTGCAGCAAAACACCCCTCAAATTTGGCCCAAAACCCACCAAACTCTGCTCCATGTCCTAGATCACGATCACGTGGCCGAAAACCGCACCTCATTTGGACTCTCCTAGCTCCCTCTATGCCTATATAAAGGCCCCTCCATTTTCGGATCTCCTTCCTCCCTCCGAAACCCTAAAATCCGTCTCCGCCGCCGCCGGACGTGTCCGGACGGAGCCAGACAACGTCCGCCGCCACCGCCGCCCAACCGTGTCGCGCCACCTGTCCCGCGGGGGACCGCTTCGCCGCCGACCGTGCCAGGACCGCGAGGCCCACGCGCGGCCCTCCCCGCCGCCGA
>NC_041386.1:414669180-414678368 GCF_002162155.2 Triticum dicoccoides | reverse complement strand
CCTCTTCCCCTCCCCGCCACCTCGCCGGCCGGAGTTCGCCGCCGGCCGGACCCCGCCATGCCCCGCCGCCGCACCAACTCCCGCCGCCCGGAGCCGCCTCCGCCCGGAGCTCGCAGCCCCGCCGCGGGACTCCGGCGACCGGAGCCGGGCCCGGCGCCGCCAGCCGCCGCCCCCACCGACCGGACCCGCGCCTCCCCGCTGCTTCTTCGCTCGCCGGAGCCGGCAAGGCTCGCCAGCGACCCTCGGGCTCCATGCGCCCTGATCCAGATCGGATCCGAGACGGCTACAGTAAACCCTAATTTTCGCGAGGTTGTTTTTTTGCTAAGTCCTGAGATTCTTGATCCATATGCCCATGTTCGAGGCTCCATAACTTTGCATCCGTAGCCCCGATTTGGGCATATAGCATATCAAAATGTTCATCTCAGAGAGTACATCATTTCATACCATTGCATCATTTTCATTTGATCTCATCTTGATGCCCGAAATGCTATTAGAAGAGGGCTACTTGAGTTAATTGTCAGATCTGTTACTCCGTTTAGCACTTTTGTCATTTTTGCCATGATTAATGTGTGCATGATATGCCCGTGAGTTCTACATATGTTTTGTTAAGGGTTTTGTCATCTTTCCAGAGGTGCAACCCATGTATTTTTAGGATGTGTGTGGTGACTTGTGCAAGCTTGCAAAGTGGTGCACTTGCTAATTCTGTTTTCAGGGACTTAGTGATTTCACACAGTCCTGGGATTGTTTATCTCACGATGCCATATGTTCATGTTGATTACTAGTGATCCGTGCCTCTTTTGAGGATGATCAGTAAGGGAGTTTTGTTAATATTGTAGTGCTCTATCCATCCATGTCTTTGTTTGAAATTATGGAGCACCCTAGCTTGAGTCAATCGAGCTCTACTTTTGCTTCGTTGCGAATCTGGGCAGATCGTCAACTTGTTTGCGATTTTGCCGATGTTATTGTAGTTGATCCGTGCATGTTATGCCATTGTTCTTGCCATGTCTAGCTTGTATTTTGTGCCTTCTTGATGGATGTATGCTTGTCTTTCCATGACTTGCATCGTGGTGAGTGCATCGAGCTCGTAAACATGCCTTCGTGAGTTACGTTTCAGCATGTCCCAGTTTTCACTAAGTCTGAAAACTGATTATGTTTTTGCTATGTTCGTGTGCTTGTTAGTATATTTTGTGATCCCTTTTGGCTCAAGGTCACTAAGGGACTTTTGTTAAGCTTGTTGAGTAGCTCCATGCCATGTCTTTTTTTGTCATGTTCAGGTCCTGTAGCATGTTGTTTTGTTGCTTCGAAGAGGACTATATGATCTGAAATTCCAGACAAGTGTTGACTTCACTAAGTCTGAGATCTGTTTTACCATTTGCGTTTTTGCCATGCTTGTTTGAACCTCCTAATGGATGAATTGGCCGTAGCTCAGTGCTAGATTTTTGTTAAGCATCTTGTATGCTTCCCTTCCATGTATTTTGTTGCCATGTTTGGGTGCTGTAGCATGTTCATCTCATTGCATTTAGATGCCTACTTGCTGTAAATCGCAGACCGGTGTCAATTTTTAATCGCTTGCCATTTCCACACCGTAACTTCGATTCCGGCGTTCTTTATATCGTTTTCAAGCGATTTCATCTCATATTTCCAGTGGCACCCTTGGAATTACAAGTTGAGGCCAGTTTCATGCATTTCCTATCATATCTTGCATTTGGCATCCCGCATCGCATCCCGCATAGCATATCATCTTTGCATCGTGTTGATTGAGTTTGCACGTGGTTGATTGTACCCTTGTTGTTGTTTGTCTTGTTTGGGTAGAGCTGGGAGACAAGTTCGCTAACGAGGAGCCCGTTGAGTTTGCGGTTGAGGATCTAGTCAACTCTGACAACTGTGCAGGCAAGATGATCATACCCTCGAAATCACTACTATCTTTGCTATGCTAGTTTGCTCGCTCTTTTGCTATGCCAATGCTATGATGCCTACCACTTGTTTGAAAGCCTCCCAAATTGCCATGTCAAACCTCTAACCCACCATTGTCCTAGCAAACCGTTGATTGGCTATGTTACCGCTTTGCTCAGCCCCTCTCATAGCGTTGCTAGTTGCAGGTGAAGATTGGAGGCCGTTCCTTATTGGAACATTTATTTACTTGTTGGGATATCATTATATTGCTATGTTATCTTAATGCATCTATATACTTGGTAAACGGTGGAAGGCTCGGCCTCTCGCCTAGTGTTTTGTTCCACTCTTGCCGCCCTAGTTTCTGTCATATCGGTGTTATGTTCCCGGATTTTTGCGTTCCTTACACGGTTGGGTTATAATGGGAACCCCTTGATATTTCGCCTTGATTAAAGCTTTTCCAGCAAAGCCCAACATTGGTCTTACCATTTGTCACCTAGCCTTTTCTTTCCCTTGGGTTCTGCAGACTCAAGGGTCATCTTACTTTACCCCCCCGGGCCAGTGCTCCTCTGAGTGTTGGTCCCACTGAGCGATGTCCGGGGCTTCCAGGGGCAACTCTGGGCTGGCCAACCCGACGTCTGGCTCATCTGAGTGTGCCCTGAGAAAGAGATATGTGCAGCTCCTATCGGGATTTGTCGGCACATTCGGGCGGTGTTGCTAGTCTTGTTTTAAGCTGTCGAAGTATCTTGAATTACCGAGATACCGAGTCTGATCGGAACGTCTTGGGAGGAGGTCTATTCCTTTGTTGACCGTGAGAGCTTGTCATGGGCTAAGTTGGGAATCCCCTGCAGGGATTTGAACTTTCGAAAGCCGTGCCCGCGGTTATGGGCAGATGGGAATTTGTTAATGTCCGGTTGTAGATAACTTTAACCTTAATTTAATTAAAATGAATCAACTGAGTGTGTTACCGTGATGGCCTCTTCTCGGTGGAGTCCGGGAGGTGGACACGGTGTTGGAGTAATGTTTGCGCAGGTTGCTCTTTAGTTTCTCGCTCGTGCTTTGCCTCCTCTTCTCGCTCTCTTCTGCGAATAAGTTAGCCACCATACTTGCTAGTCGCTTGCTGCAGCTCCACTCGTATTTTACCTTGCCTTACCTATAAGCTTGAATAGTCTTGATCGCGAGGGTGCGAGATTGCTGAGTCCCCGTGGCTCACAGATTACTGTTACACCAGATGCAGGGCCTGATGATTCCGCTCCAGGAGACGCGTATGATCTCAAGTGGGAGTTCGACGAAGACTCTCAACGATACTACGTTTCCTTTCCCGATGATCAGTAGTGGTGCCCAGTTGGGGGTGATTGGGATAGTTGCCGCATGTTGGGTTCTCTTTATTTTGGTGCCGTAGTCGGGCCATGAGTGTTTTGGATGATGTAATTTTTTTTAGAATCACACGGGTATCTTGGAATCGTTCCGATGGTTTTATGATGAGAAAATTGTCTTGGTGCCTCCTGTTAGGGGTTTAGTGGAAGTGTCCTGGGGAGTTGAGCTCTGAGGTGTTGTCATCATAATTTTATCGTTGCAGTTCTAGAATACCTGAGTTTAGTACGCCGACATCGAAAATCTCTTTTATGCAGTTCATTGGTGAGATAACCTCGACGCCACCCAGTACTTGGGCGGGAGTTCGGGAGTATCGCCATAACTTGTATAACGGATGCTTTTCGAAGGTTGAGGTAGATGGTTTCCGAAGGTTTCTTGGTTATGTGTTGAAGGATGGATACAGCTGGATGTAGGATTTGCTAGTTTGGGTGAGATATTATGCTTCCCTCTTATCCCCAACACCTGATTGCATAACCGGAAAGGTTCGGGAGTTTCATAGGTGGGAATTCCAGTAGCTCTAGTTTTTCTTCCACGGATATTGGTTTGAGATTGGGATTTCTTACCGATTATTCGTTCTTGATCCGTACCTTGTTGATTTATTTCTCTACCTTAATTCTACGTGGCTTCTCAATTTATGGATATGTGACCATTTCAAGAGGAATGCATTCATTCATTTTGTTCGGATGTGAAGACTATATGTTGCAATTTTTATTCCGTTGGATTTAGCTTCAATATTTATCTGTCAATGTGCTAATGGTGGTCAACCTCTTCAGGATGGCTCCTCCAACACGCATGACTCCGAATCCTGATCCGCCACCACCCCCACCTCCTTTGGAGGCACGGCAAGCTGTGATGGCCGCAACCAATGCAAACACACAGCTGGTCATGCAAATTCTTCAAGAGCACAATCAAGGCAGTCAAGGGAATCAAGGCAGCAATCAGAGTCACTTTGCTACACTCAACCAGTTCCTTGCTAACGGGCCAAAGACTTTCAGCAATTGTGTTGAGGCAACCGATGCTGACGATTGGCTTGTGGATCTGTGCAAGAATTTCGAGTGCAGTAACGTCAGGCCTGAGGACTTTGTTAAGTTCGCTTCCTTCCAACTCAAAGATCAAGCTGCAGAATGGTTCCAGCAGTACAAGGATTCAAGAGGTGGACGTGTTATCACTTGGGACGATTTCCGTCGAGATTTCCGAGCTCATCATATTCCGCAGAGCGTGGTTGAAAGCAAGCGTGAGGAATTCCGCAATCTGAAGCAAGGCTCTTTGTCTGTCTATGACTACAACAAGTTGTTCCAGAAGCTCGCCCGCTTTGCCAAGCAGGACGTCCCTGATGAGAAGAGCATGATATATCAGTTCAGGGGTGGTCTCAGAGAAGAAATTCAGCTCGCTCTTGTCCTCTTTGAGCCCTTGAGATACGATGAGTTCTACAACATGGCATTGAAGCAAGAGGCTGCTCAGGTGAGGTGTGATGCTTCCAAGAAGTGAGTCAGAGATGTTACTCCTTCTTCCTCTACTCAAGTGGCCAAGCAGCAGAAGTTTTGGCTTCCTCCTCCTCCGTTTCGTCAGCCGTATCAGCAGAAGAGCAAAGGTGGCAGTGGTTCTTCCCACCCACCCAACCCTGGCTTTCAGAACAAGACTTCATCTCAAGCTCCAAGATTGAGTGCTGCGTATCACCGTCCGCTTTCAGAGGTCACGTGCAACAAGTGACAACAGAAGGGTCACTATGCCAACAAGTGTTTCAACCAGAGGCGTCTTCCTCCTCCTCCTCCTGTCAGATCGACAAGTACAGCTGTGGTCAAGCATAACCCCAAGTCCGCCAAGGTCAACTTGATGAAATCAGCTCAGGCAGAGGACTCGTCAGATGTGATCATGGGTAACCTTCCTGTTAATGATATTCCTGCAAAATTTCTTTTTGACACGGGTGCTTCGCATTGTTTCATCTCGAGGCCATTTGTTTCTAAGCATGAGTTGCCTTTGCAAGATTTGCCTAGACAGTTATCTGTTGTTTCTCCGGGTAAATTCATGAATGCAAGTGCTTTTGCCCCAGATGTTTCTATCACATTGGGCGATTACAAGTTTCTCTCTTCTCCGGTGGTTCTTGGTAACTCAGATATTGATCTTATTCTCGGAATGGATTGGCTTTCTAAGCACAAGGCACATCTTGATTGTGTAGCCAGGCAGATTCAATTGATTCATTCGTCTGAGGATGTAATTGTCTTTGCCGCTCGTGATGATACCATTCATCTGTTTTCTCTCAATGAGAAGGGTGAATTGAATGCCATCTCTCAAATTCCAGTCGTTTGCGAATATCAAGACGTCTTTCCAGAAGAGCTCCCAGGAATGCCTCCGCACCGGCCAGTTGAATTCATTATTGATCTTGAGCATGGCACGGAACCTGTGTGCAAACGTCCTTACAAGCTCGGACCTGAAGAGTTGAAGGAGCTGAAGAATCAACTCGATATGCAAGAGAAAATGGACCTTATCTGGCCTAGTTCTTCTCCGTGGGGTTGTGGTGTTCTTTTTGTGAAGAAGAAGGATGGAACGGACCGACTTTGTGTTGATTACCGTCCAGTGAACAAGAAGACCATCAAGAACAAATACCCACTTCCCAACATCAATGAGCTGTTCGAACAACTCAAAGGTGCCCAAGTATTCTCCAAGCTTGATCTCCGTATGGGTTATCACCAGATTCGCATTCGTGAAGAAGATATTCCCAAGACAGCATTCAGAACAAGCTTTGGTTCATATGAATACACGGTCATGTCTTTTGGCCTCGCCAACGCTCCTCCGACGTTCTCTCGCATGATGAACTTCATCTTCAATGCCTACACCAATGACTTCGTTTTGGTCTATCTCGACGACATTCTGGTTTTCTCCAAGAACAAGGAAGATCATGCCAAGCATTTGCGTTTGGTTCTTGATAAGCTCAGGGAACATCAGTTCTACGCCAAGTTCTCCAAGTGTGAATTTTGGCTTGATGAGGTTCTTTATCTTGGTCATATCATCTCTGCCAAGGGCATTGCCGTGAATCCTGAGAAGGTGTCTGCAATTGTGAATTGGGAACCTCCTCAGAATGTGAAGCAACTCTGCAGTTTTCTCGGTCTCGCAAGCTATTGCCGAAGATTCGTTGAAAACTTTTCTAAGATTGCGAAGCCTCTCTCAAATCTTCTCCAGAAGCACGTCAAGTACGTTTGGTCTCCGGAGTGTGATATTGCTTTCAACACTTTGAAAGAGAAATTGATCACTGCTCCAGTTCTGACTCCACAGAATCCAAGCCGTACGAGGTCTTTTCTGATGCCTCTCTCCAAGGTCTTGGCACAGTTTTGATGCAAGAGAAGAAAGTTGTTGCTTATACATCTTGCCAGTTGAAGCCTAATGAGAAGAACTACCCCACTCATGATCTCGAGTTGGCGGCAGTTGTGCATGCTCTTTTGACTTGGAGACATCTTCTATTGGGAAGAAAAGTGGACATTTTCACTGATCACAAGAGTCTCAAGTACATCTTCACTCAGCCTAATCTCAACCTCAGGAAAACTCGATGGGTCGAAATGATTCAAGAGTATAATCCGAGTATCGAGTACACTCCAGGCAAGGCCAATGTGATTGCTGACGCTTTGAGCAGGAAAGCTTACTGCAACAGTCTGATTCTCAAGCCTTACCAACCCGAGCTTTGTGAAGCCTTCCGCAAACTTAATCTGCAAGTTGTTCCTCAAGGTTTCCTCGCCAACCTTCAAGTCTCTCCTACCTTAGAAGACCAGATTCGCCAAGCCCAGCTTCTTGATGCTATGGTGAAAAAGGTGAAGATTGGGATTGCCAAGAGTCAGTCCAAGTACAAGTGCTACCGCCTTGATGACAAGGACACTCTCTTCTTCAAGGATCATATTGTTGTGCCCAAAGGTGACCTCCGTAAAGTGATCATGAACGAGGCTCACAATTCTCTCCTCTCCATCCACCCTGGGAGCACGAAGATGTATCATGACCTTAAGAAAGCTTATTGGTGGACTCGAATGAAGAGCGAGATCGCTCAATTCGTGAATGAATGTGATGTCTGCAGAAGAGTGAAGGCAGAACACCAAAGGCCAGCAGGTCTCCTCCAACCTCTTGCCATTCTAGAATGGAAGTTTGACCACATTGAGATGGACTTCGTGACTGGCTTTCCAAAGTCCAAGCATGGCAATGATGCTATATTTGTTGTCATCGACAAACTCACCAAAGTGGCTCATTTTCTGCCTATCAAAGAGTCGATCACTCCAGCTCAATTGGCGGAACTCTATACCTCTCACATTGTCTCTCTGCACGGTATTCCTCAAGTGATCTCTTCAGACCGTGGCAACATCTTTACCTCGAAGTTTTGGGATTCTTTCCAGAAGGCCATGGGCACCAACATCCGTTTCAGTACAGCTTTCCATCCTCAAACAAGCGGTCAAGTCGAGCGTGTCAACCAGATTCTTGAAGATATGCTCAGGGCTTGTGTGATCTCCTTCGGCATGAAGTGGGAGGATTGTCTTCCTTATGCTGAATTCTCCTACAACAACAGTTTTCAAGCAAGTTCGGGCAAGGCCCCATTTGAAATTCTGTATGGCAGGAAGTGCCGTACCCCTCTCAACTGGTCTGAAACCGGTGAACGTCAGCTTTTGGGTAATGTCTTAATCATAGAGGCAGAAGAAATGTGCAAAGTCATTCGAGATAACCTCAAAGCAGCCCAATCCCGCCAGAAGAGCTACTATGATAGTAAGCACCGTGATTTGGCGTTCGAGATCGGAGATCATGTTTACCTCCGTGTCTCTCCTATGAAAGGCACTCGTCGCTTCGGTATCAAAGGGAAGCTTGCCCCTAGATACGTGGGACCTTTCAAGATTGTCAGCAAGAGAGGCGACCTCACCTATCAACTCGAGCTTCCTTCAAACTTTGCAAATGTTCATGACGTGTTCCATGTCTCTCAGCTTTGAAAGCGCTTCAAGACTCCTGAACGCACCGTCAACTTCGAGGACATTGAGCTCCAAGAAGATCTCTCTTATCGTGAGCACCCAGTTGCTATTCTTGAAGAGACTGAACGCAAGACTCGCAACAAGTCAATCAAATTTCTCAAAGTCAAGTGGTCACACCATTCCGACCGTCAAGCTACCTGGGAACGCGAGGATCACCTCCGTTCTGAGTACCCGGCGTTCTTTCAGTCCTAGATCTCAGGACGAGATCCTTTCGTAGTGGTGGAGTGTTGTAACACCCCGGATGTAGCTTTCCCCATTTGTACTCCAACTCTTGCCATTTCCGGCGTTAAGTTATTTTATTTCCTCGAGTTCGGGTTTTTGTCTCCGTGTGTTGTTGTCGTTGTCATGCATCTCATATCATGTCATCATGTGCATTTCATTTGCATACGTGTTCGTCTCATGCATTCGAGCATTTTCCCCGTTGTCCGTTTTGCATTCCGGTGCTTCGTTCTCCTTCGGTGGTCATTTCTAGCTTTCTTTCGTGTGTGGGGATTAAACATTTCCGGATTGGACCGAGACTTGCCAAGCGGCCTTGGTTTACTACCGGTACACCGCCTGTCAAGTTTCGTACCATTTGGACTTCGTTTGATACTCCAATGGTTAACCGAGGGACCGAAAAGGCCTCGTGTGTGTTGCAGCCCAACACCCCTCCAATTTGGCCCAAAACCCACCAAACTCTGCTCCATGTCCTAGAGCATTAGATCACGATCGCGTGGCCGAAAACCGCACCTCATTTGGACTCTCCTAGCTCCCTCTATGCCTATATAAAGGCCCCTCCATTTTCGGATCTCCTTCCTCCCTCCGAAACCCTAAAATCCGTCTCCGCCGCCGCCGGACGGAGCCGGACAACGTCCGCCGCCACCGCCGCGCAACCGCGTCGCGCCACCTGTCCCGCGGGGGACCGCTTCGCCGCCGACCGCGCCAGGCCCACGC
>NC_041386.1:414588941-414668594 GCF_002162155.2 Triticum dicoccoides | reverse complement strand
GGCCCGGCGCCGCCAGCCGCTGCCCCCACCGACCGGACCCGCGCCTCCCCACTGCTTCTTCGCTCGCCGGAGCCGGCAAGGCTCGCCGGCAATCCTCGGGCTCCGCGCGCCACGATCCAGATCGGATCCGAGACGGCTACAGTAAACCCTAATTTTCGCGAGGTTGTTTTTTTGCTAAGTCCTGAGATTCTTGATCCATATGCCCCTGTTCGAGGCTCCGTAACTTTGCATCCGTAGCCTCGATTTGGGCATATAGCATATCAAAATGTTCATCTTAGAGAGTACATCATTTCATTCCATTGCATAATTTTCATTTGAGCTCATCTTGATGCCCGAAACGCTGTTAGAAGAGGGCTACTTGAGTTAATTGTCAGATCTGTTACTCCGTTTAGCACTTTTGTCATTTTTGCCATGATTAATGTGTGCATGATATGCCCGTGAGTTCTACATATGTTTTGTTAAGGGTTTTGTCATCTTTCCAGAGGTGCAACTCATGTATTTTTAGGATGTGTGTGGTGACTTGTGCAATCTTGCAAAGTGGTGCACTTGCTAATTCTGTTTTCAGGGACTTAGTGATTTCACTAAGTCCTGGGATTGTTTATCCCACGATGCCATATGTTCATGTTGATTCCTAGTGATCCGTGCCTCTTCTGAGGATGATCAGTAAGGGAGTTTTGTTAATATTGTAGTGCTCTATCCATCCATGTCTTTGTTTGCAATTATGGAGCACCCTAGCTTGAGTCAATCGAGCTCTACTTTTGCTTCGTTGCGAATCTGGGCAGATCGTCAACTTGTTTGCGATCTTGCCGATGTTATTGTACTTGATCCGTGCATGTTATGCCATTGTTCTTGCCATGTCTAGCTTGTATTTTGTGCCTTCTTGATGGATGTATGCTTGTCTTGCCATGACTTGCACCGTGGTGAGTGCATCGAGCTCGTAAACATGCCTTCGTGAGTTACGTTTCAGCATGTCCCAGTTTTCACAAAGTCTGAAAACTGATTATGTTTTTGCTATGTTCGTGTGCTTGTTAGTATATTTTCTGTTCCCTTTTGGCTCAATATCACTAAGGGACTTTTGTTAAGCTTGTTGAGTAGCTCCATGCCATGTCTTTCTTTGTCATGTTCAGGTCCTGTAGCATGTTGTTTTGTTGCTCCGAAGAGGGCTATATGATCTAAAATTCCAGACAAGTGTTGACTTCACTAAGTCTGAGATCTGTTTTACCATTTGCGTTTTTGCCATGCTTGTTTGAACCTCCTAATGGATGAATTGGCCACAGCTCAGTGCTAGATTTTTGTTTAGCATCTTGTATGCTTCCCTGCCATGTATTTTGTTGCCATGTTTGGGTGCTGTCGCATGTTCATCTCATTGCATTTAGATGCCTACTTGCTGTAAATCACAGACCGGTGTGAATTTTGAATCGCTTGCCATTTCCAAACCGTAACTCCGATTCTGGCGTTCTTTATATCGTTTTCAAGCGATTTCATGTCATCTTTCCAGTGGCACCCTTGGAATTCCAAGTTGAGGCCAGGTTCATGCATTTCCTGTCATATCTTGCATTTGGCATCCCGCATCGCATCCCGCATAGCATATCATCTTTGCATCTGTTGATTGAGTTTGCACGTGGTTGATTGTACCCTTGTTGTTGTTTGTCTTGTTTGGGTAGAGCCGGGAGACGAGTTCGCTAACGAGGAGCCCGTTGAGTTTGCGCTTGAGGATCCAGTCAACTCTGACAACTATGCAGGCAAGATGATCATACCCTCGAAATCACTACTATCTTTGCTATGCTAGTTTGCTCGCTCTTTTGCTATGCCAATGCTACGACGCCTACCACTTGTTTGAAAGCCTCCCAAATTGCCATGTCAAACCTCTAACCCACCATTGTCCTAGCAAACCGTTGATTGGCTATGTTACCGCTTTGGTCAGCCCCTCTCATAGCGTTGCTAGTTGCAGGTGAAGATTGGAGGCCGTTCCTTATTAGAACATTTATTTACTTGTTGGGATATCATTATATTGCTATGTTATCTTAATGCATCTATATACTTGGTAAACGGTGGAAGGCTCGGCCTCTCGCCTAGTGTTTTGTTCCACTCTTGCCGCCCTAGTTTCCGTCATATCGGTGTTATGTTCCCGGATTTTTGCGTTCCTTACGCGGTTGGGTTATAATGGGAACCCCTTGATATTTCGCCTTGATTAAAGCTTTTCCAGCAATGCCCAACATTGGTCTTACCATTTCTCACCTAGCCTTTTCTTTCCCTTGGGTTCTGCAGACTCAAGGGTCATCTTACTCTACCCCCCCGGGCCAGTGATCCTCTGAGTGTTGGTCCTACCGAGCGATGTCCGGGGCTACCAGGGGCAACTCTGGGCTGGCCTACCCGACGTCTGGCTCATCTGAGTGTGCCCTGAGAAAGAGATATGTGCAGCTCCTATCGGGATTTGTCGGCACATTCGGGCGGTGTTGCTGGTCTTGTTCTAAGCTGTCGAAGTATCTTGAATTACCGAGATACCGAGTCTGACCGGAACGTCTTGGGAGGAGGTCTATTCCTTCATTGACCATGAGAGCTTGTCATGGGCTAAGTTGGGACTCCCCTGCAGGGATTTGAACTTTCGAAAGCCGTGCCCGCGGTTATTGGCAGATGGGAATTTGTTAATGTCCGGTTATAGATAACTTGAACCTTAATTTAATTAAAATGAATTAACTGAGTGTGTTACCGTGATGGCCTCTTCTTGGCGGAGTCCGGGAGGTGGACACGGTGTTGGAGTAATGTTTGCGCAGGTTGCTCTTTAGTTTCTCGCTCGTGCTTTGCCTCCTCTTCTCGCTCTCTTCTGCGAATAAGTTAGCCACCATACTTGCTAGTCGCTTGCTGCAGCTCCACTCATATTTTACCTTGCCTTACCTATAAGCTTGAATAGTCTTGATCGCGAGGGTGCGAGATTGCTGAGTCCCCATGGCTCACAGATTACTATTACACCAGATGCAGGGCCTGATGATTCCGCTCCAGGAGACGCGTATGAGCTCAAGTGGAAGTTGGACGAAGACTCTCAACGATACTATGTTTCCTTTCCCGATGATCAGTAGTGGTGCCTAGTTGGGGGTGATTGGGACCGTTGTCGCATGTTGGGTTCTCTTTATTTTGGCGCCGTAGTCGGGCCATGAGTGTTTTGGATGATGTAATGTTATTTATGTACTTGATTGACGTGGCGAGTGTAAGCCAACTATGTTATCTCCCTTTTTGTTATCACATTACATGGGATGTTGTGAAGATTGCCTAACTTGCAACATATGCCTTCAATGCGATTATATCTCTAAGTCGTGCCTCGACACGTGGGAGCTATAGTCGCATCGAGGGTGTTACAACCTACATATATACGATATCTACTTGCCGTTCCAAGTAAATTTGTATGTGCCAAACTCTAAACCTTCAAATAAATATCCTATTTTGTATGCTCAAATAGCTCATGTATCAACTAGGGTTGTCCGTATCTTCCATGTTAGGCAGGTTATTCTCAAGAGGAGTGGACTCCGCTCCTCACTCACGAGAAAATGGCTGGTCACCGGGATGCCCAGTTCCATTCTTTATGCAAATCAAATCAAAATAATAGCAAACAAAACTCCCCGGGGACTCTTGTTAGTTGGAGGCACTCGTTGTTTCGAGCAAGCCATGGATTGATGCTTGTTGGTGGAGGGGGAGTATAAACTTTACCATTCTGTTTGGGAACCGCCTATAATGTGTGTAGCATGGAAGATATCGCCATCTCTTGGTTGTTATGTTGACAATGAAAGTATACCGCTCAAAATATTATTCACCTCTATTTCAAAACCAAGCTCTGGCACCTCTACGAATCCCTACTTCCCTCTGCGAAGGGCCTATCTATTTACTTTCATGTTGAGTCATCATCCCCTTATTAAAAAGCACCAGTTGGAGAGCACCGCTGTCGTTTGCATTCATTACTGTTAGTTTACATTGAGTATGACTTCACTGGATCTCTTTTACCATGAATTACAATGTCTAGTCAGTCCTTGATCTTTAAAGGTGCTCTGCATTTATGTTTTGCGGTCTCAGAAAGGGCTAGAGAGATACCATCTTATTATATCATATTATGATTGTTTTGAGAAAGTGTTGTCATCCGAGATTTATTATTATTGCTCGCTAGTTGATTATGCTATTCATATGAGTAAACATGAGACCTATGCGTTATTGTGAATATGGTTAGTTCATAATCTTTGCTAAAAACTTCAATGCTGGATTTACATATTTACGACAACAAGAGCAAACAGAGTTTGTAAAAGTTTTTATTTATCACTTTCAGTTTATCAACTGAATTGCTTGAGGACAAGCAAAGGTTTAAGCTTGGGGGGGTTGATACGTCTCTGTTGTATCTACTTTTCCAAACACTTTTGCCCTTGTTTTGGACTCTAACTTGCATGATTTGAATGGAACTAACCCGGACTGACGATATTTTCAGCAGAATTGCCATGGTGTTATTTATGTGCAGAAACAAAAGTTCTCGGAATGACCTGAAACTTCACGGAACGTCTTTTCGAAAATAAAAAGATGAAGACCAGGGGGCCCACACCCTAGCCACGAGGGTGGGGGCGCCCCCCCCTAGCTCATGGGCCCCCTGGAGCTCCTTCGACCTCAACTCCAACTCTATATATTTGCTTTCGGGGAGAAAAAATCAGGGAGAAGGATTCATCGCGTTTTGCGATACGGAGCCACCGCCAAGCCCTAAACCCTCTCGGGAGGGCTGATCTGGAGTCCGTTCGGGGCTCCGGAGAGGGGAACCCGTCACCACCGTCATCATCAACCTTCCTCCATCACCAATTTCATGATGCTCACCGTCGTGTGTGAGTAATTCCATCATAGGCTTGCTGGACGGTGATGGGTTGGATGAGATTTATCATGTAATCGAGTTAGTTTTGTTAGGGTTTGATCCCTAGTATCCATTATGTTCTGAGATTGATGTTGCTATGACTTTGCTATGCTTAATGCTTGTCACTAGGGCCCAAGTGCCATGATTTCAGATCTGAACCTATTATGTTTTCATCAATATATGAGAGTTCTTGATCCTATCTTGCAAGTCTATAGTCACCTATTATGTGTTATGATCCGTTAACCCCGAAGTGACAATAATCGGGATACTTACCAGTGATGACCGTAGTTTGAGGAGTTCATGTATTCACTATGTGTTAATGCTTTGGTCCGGTACTCTATTAAAAGGAGGCCTTAATATCCCTTAGTTTCCACTAGGACCCCGCTGCCACGGCAGGGTAGGACAAAAGATGTCATGCAAGTTCTTTTCCATAAGCACGTATGACTATATTCGGAATACATGCCTACATTACATTGATGAATTGGAGCTAGTTCTGTGTCACCCTAGGTTAGGACTGTTACATGATGAACCGCATCCGGCATAATTCTCTATCACCGATCCATTGCCTACGAGCTTTCCATATATTGTTCTTCACTTATTTACTTTTTCGTTGCTATTGCTATCATCACTATGAAATACCAAAAACACTACTTTTTCTACCATTACCTTTTGCTATCGTTACCACTACTATCATATTACTTTGCTACTAAATACTTTGGTGCAAATATTAAGTTTCCAGGTGTGGTTGAATTGACAACTCAGCTGCTAACACTTGAGAATATTCTTTGGCTCCCCTTGTGTCGAATCAATAAATTTGGGTTGAATACTCTACCCTCGAAAACTATTGCGATCCCCTATACTTTTGGGTTATCAGGTAGCTGAAGACACGTAGCGAAGAAGTCGCTTCTCACGAGCCGCCGAGACCCTAAGCCTCGGGAGGCTCTAGAGGCTCAGGTGGCCTCCAGAGGACCATTTCCATCTCCGCCAGGACCGCATGGTGCCTAGCCTCCTGACCTGCCAGTATGCTCCATAGATTGCATTGGAAGGCAGTAGCCACGCTCGGCAGGCCGAACATCATGTGATGTAGCTGTGAGGCGGGCCCTCACACCGGCCAGCACGCAAAGGCCAGAAGCGCTCCTGAGATGCGGCCCTGTTGAGCCCTGGGATTTCGATGCAGACGAGCAGCTCACCACCCTCGCCTGGGCGGGGAGCAACGCCAGGTGGGCGGCGGTCGCCGCGTATTGCTCTTGCTTCCTAAAACTCCTGAGATGCCTTGGTGATGAACTCCTGAGCGTCGGGCGCTCCTCGCCCGGTGTCCTCCTGAGGGAAACGTGCCGCAAAGCATGCCTCTACGTGGTGCCCGAGCGCCTCCCTCGTGATGCTGGCCAGGTCCGAGGCCCTCCAGAAGAGAGCCCCCAAGCCCTACCTGAGGAGGGCGCCGGGTGCGCCTCCCTATGCATGGGAGGGAGGTGCCTCAGGCGCTAGCGCAGATCCTGAAGTGGCGCCGCTGGAGGTGCCGCTCCCTTGAGGCCCAGTGTGGAGTAGCTGCTTCTTCTTCTTGGGGTTGGCCTCAAGAGGGTACTGCGCACCCGCGTTGTCAAGGTCTTCAATTGATGCAGCTTGGAAGGCGCGCTTGAGAGAGCACACCGCGTCTCTTTCTTCGCAAGGGACCGTGATTATCCCGCCGCTTCCCGGCATCTTGAGGACGTTGTAGCCGTGGTGGGGGACTGCCATGAATTTGGCCAGTGTTGGGTACCCGAGGATGGCATTGTACGGCACGCGGATGTGGGTGACATCGAAGTCGATGAGCTCGGTGTGGTACTTGTCGCGCTGACGAATGTGACAGGGAGGCGAACTTGCCCTATCGGGGTGGTGGAGCCGTATGTCACTCCTGAGAAAGGCTTCATGGGCTGGAGCTGATCGTATGGTACTTGAAGGCTGTTGAATGTCTCGACGGACAGGACACTGAGTCATGCGCCATTGTCGATGAGGGTCTTGGTGACTTGGACATTGCTGATGATGGGTGAATAGAGCATCGGGCGGACTCCAGCGGTTGCCACGCATTTGAGCTGGTCCACCGAGCTAAAGATGATGGCGTACTTGGACCACCTGAGCGCGCGCATAGCCTTGAGCTTGAGGAGGGTTGCATTCACTTTGCGGGAGAACTGCTTGAAGATGCACTGGGAGGCTGGGGCCTGAGCGCCACCCAAGATGCAAGCGATGGCGCGTGGCTCCTAGAAGCCCCCAGCCCCTTCGTCCCATTGATGGTCGTCATTCCTTCTTGGCGGCGGCAGCGCAGGGAGACGAGGGTTGCCCTAAGGACGATCCTCACGAGGCTGGTCCCTCCAGGCGCCCTCACGAGGCTGGTCCTGCCAACGATCGTCACGAGGCTAGTCGCACCACTCTTGGTGGGGCCCACCGTCGTCCCAACGTCCTCCACCTCGTCCACCTCCTCGGCCGTAGCCTCGGTCGTTGCACTCGGGGCATCGGCCGAAGCATCCATCTCGAATGGCCTGAGCTCTTGACAATCGTTGGTGTTGTGCGTGCGCATGTTGTGGAAGGCACAGAACGTACGGCCGCCCTTCAACGACTCGGGAAGATCTTGGCCGTGCTTGGTGTCCGGTTCTGCTGCGAGTACAGCCACTCCTTTGCGCTTCACGTCCTTGACCTTGGCCTTCTTCTCGTCTAGATCCGCAGTAGGGAGCTCGAGGAGGGAGAGATGCCCCTCCTCAGCCCTTGCACACTTGGTTGCTATGTTGAACAGCTCCAAGGTCGTGCACAGCTCCTCATGGATGGCCAGCTCCTCCTTCATCTTGACATGGCAGACGCCGTCGGAAAACTCTGATATGATGGCCTTGTTCGTCACCTTGGGGATCTTGATATGCGCATTGTTGAAGCGCTGGATGTACTTCTGCAGTGTTTCTCCCGCTTGTTGCTTGATGCGGCGTAGGTCACCCGCGACCGGGGGGGCGGTCACGAGTGCCCTGGAAGTTGGCAATGAAGTGGCTGCGCATCTCATCCCAGGAGGAAATCGAGCCTGGGGGCAGGTTCAGTAGCCATGAGCGGGTGCCGTCCTTGAGAACCATGGGAAACCAGTTCGCCATGACCTTTTCGTCGCCATTGGCCGCTTCGATGCTCAGCTCGTAGAGCTGTAGAAACTCCGCAGGGTCGGGGTGCCGTCGTAGCGAGGAGGCAGATCTGGCTTGAACTTGCCCGGACAAACGATGCTACGCAGCTCAGGAGTGAAGGCGCGGCAGCCTGCCGTGGCCACCAGGGCCCGTCGTGGAGGTGGAGCTTAACCTAGGCATCCTTGTGCCGCCACAGCAAGTGGCACATGGCCCTGCCGCAGCAAGAGATCATGACATGGTGGTGCTGGAAGCGGTGGAGCATCTTCTTGTGGACAGGGTACCTCCTGGCAACTTCTTTCTTCGTGCGTGGGCACACGGCACGGCGGATCACGCGGCTGGGCCGCACATCTTGGAGCGAGGACGTCGTCTTGACGTGGAGGAGGCTGAGGCGCTCCATGAGCCGCACGCCTCGGTGCGAGGGCACCATCTTGGTGCTGAGGGGGCGGAGGCGCTCCGTGAGCCACATTGCACACAGCCAGGGGCGGGCGAGGCAGCAAGAGGGATGGTGCAAGAGAGCTCCCCGCGGCACTGACGAGCTCGGCAATGTGGTCCAACCAGTCCCCGTAGAGGTTGTCGACTAGGCGGTAGTGCAGTGATACGTCTCCAACGTATCTATAAATTTTGATTGCTCCATGCTATATTATTTACTGTTTTGAATGTTTATGGGCTTTATTATACACTTTTATATCATTTTTGGGACTAACCTATTAACCCAGAGCCCAGTGCCAGTTTCTGTTTTTACCCTGTTTTAGGGTTTTGAAGAAAAGGAAAATCAAACGGAGTCCCATTGACCTAAAACTTCACGGAACTCATTTTTGGAAGGAAAGAAGCCCAGAAGACTTGGAGTGCACGTCGTGGGATCTGCGAGGAGGTCACGAGGCAGGGGGGCGAGCCCACCCCCCTGGGCACGCCCTCCACCCTCGTGAGCCCCTCATGGCTCCCCTGACGTACTTCTTCTGCCTATATATCTCCATATACCCTAAAAACATCCGGGAGCACAATAGATCGAGAGTTCCGCCGCCAGAAGCCTCCGTAGCCACCGAAAACCAATCTAGACCCATTCCGACACCTTGCCGGAGGGGGCAATCCCTCTCCGGTGTCCATCTTCATCATCCCGGTGCTCTCCATGACGAGGAGGGAGTAGTTCTCCCTCAGGGCTGAGGGTATGTACCAGTAGCTATGTGATACGATCTTGATGTATCGCGAGCTTTGCTATTATATTTGGATCCTATGATGTTTTCTCCCCCCTCTACTCTCTTGTAATGGATTGAGTTTCCCCTTTGAAGTTATCTTATCCGATTGAGTCTTTAAAGATTTGAGAACACTTGATCTTTGTCTTGCCGTGCGTATCTGTGGTGACAATGGGATACCACATGATTCACTTGATGTATGTTTTGGTGATCAACTTGCGGGTTCCGCCCATGAACCTATGCATAGGGGTTGGCACACGTTTTCGTCGTGATTCTCTGGTAGGAACTTTGGGGCACTCTTTGAGGTTCTATGTGTTGGTTGAATAGATGAATCTGAGATTGTGTGATGCATATCGTATAATCATACCCACGGATACTTTAGGTGACATTGGAGTATCTAGGTGACATTAGGGTTTTGGTTGATTTGTGTCTTAAGGTGTTATTCTAGTACGAACTCTAGGGTTGTTTGTGACACTTATAGGAATAGCCCAACGGATTAATTGGAAAGAATAACTTTGAGGTGGTTTCGTACCCTACCATAATCTCTTCGTTCGTTCTCCACTATTAGTGACTTTGGAGTGACTCTTTGTTGCATGTTGAGGGATAGTTATGTGATCCAGTTATGTTAGTATTGTTGAGAGGACTTGCACTAGTGAAAGTATGAACCCTAGGCCTTATTTCCACGCATTGCAATACCGTTTACGCTCAATTTTATCATTCTTTACCTTGCTGTTTTTATAATTTCAGATTTAAAATACCTTTATCTACCATCCATATTGCACTTTTATCACCATCTCTTCGCCGAACTAGTGCACCTATACAATTTACCATTGTATTGGGTGTGTTGGGGACTCAAGAGACTCTTTGTTATTTGGTTGCAGGGTTGCTTGAGAGAGACCATCTTCATCCTACGCCTCCTATGGATTGATAAACCTTAGGTCATCCACTTGAGGGAAATTTGCTACTGTCCTACAAACCTCTGGACTTGGAGGCCCAACAACGTCTACAAGAAGAAGGTTGTGTAGTAGACATCAAGCTCATTTCTGGCGCTGTCGCCGGGGAGGTTAGCGCTTGAAGGTATATCTTTAGATCTTGCAATCGAGTCTTTTTGTTTCTTGTTTTATCACTAGTTTAGTCTATAAAAGAAAATTACAAAAAATGGAATTAAGTTTGCCTCATACGCTTCATCTTTTTAATATCTTTCGTGAGTACGATGGAAAGGAAAATTGTGCTCAAGTGCTAGAAGAAAAATGCATTAGAATGTTTGGAACTAAATATTTGAATGATGAGCATGATTGCAATGTTGTTAGTACGAATTCTTTGAATATCCATGACACTAATGATGATTGCACTAGTTATGATGAAAATGTCTCCTGTAAACATGTCAATTTTTGTGGAGTGCATTGGGTTTGTAAGTACACGCCAAATAGAGAAGACAGATATTGCAAGAAGCATAAGTACTTAGAAACTAAATTGTTGCCAGAAGAGCTAGATGATTGTGCTGAAAATTTAAATTTTCTTGGCCATACTTGTGAGCTTTGTAATGAACGTGGTCATTTAATTATCCGATGCAAATTGTTTCATGATCTAATCGTGTCCAAAAATTATGATGACTTGTTTCCCTTGCACATTATAATGAACTTAGTTTGCTTATGGGCTACGAAGAAATGAAACGTATAACTAAGGATATTCCAAAATTTTCCCTTGATAGAGTTTTTCATTTTGACCTAGAGGAAATTTATATGTATTGTGTGGTGAATTGCATTGAAAATCCTTATATTGCCAATTATATAAAGAAAAGAAAACAAATAGAAGATGAAGAGAATACTAATGAAAGGGAAGAGACTTCCCAATATCCTCCTATTATTTCTTATGATGAATCAGGTAACGAGGAGGAGCCTCCTATTCAACCAATCTCATTAATAAGGAGCTCCAAAAAGAGGATTGAACCCACACATGATGTGGTGAATAAGAAGAAAAGAAAAAGTAAGAGAGGTAAAAAGATATCTCTCCCAAATAATGCTGCTCCTATTACTATTGTGCCTCATGAAAATATAATTGTGGAAGATAATGATACTTCTTATGATCTTCAAAATCTATTTGGCACTTGCTTGGAAGAATATGATAATTTCTATACTATTGGTGCTATCTATACTATTAATGATGAGAGTGATTATGCTTATAATATGAGAAGGCCTAAGCTTGGGGATGCTATGTTTGACGAAGATGGTGTTTTTGAGAATATATTTTCTGCAATTAATGTTTGTCCCAAGCTTGGGGATGCTACGTTTAATGAAGATGATATTTTTAGTCTCCCAAGTTTTAATATGCAAATTTATAATGATGATAGCATGCCTCCTACTTATGATAATTATTGTGATGATACGTATGCTATAAAAAGTAGTGATGATTATTGTCGGTGTCAAAACCAGCAGATCTCGGGTAGGGGGTCCCGAACTGTGCGTCTAGGCCGGATGGTAGCAGGAGGCAGGGGACACAATGTTTTACCCAGGTTCGGGCCCTCTTGATGGAGGTAAAACCCTACGTCCTGCTTGATTAATATTGATGATATGGGTAGTACAAGAGTAGATCTACCACGAGATCAGAGAGGCTAAACCCTAGAAGCTAGCCTATGGTATGATTGTTGTTCGTCCTACAGACTAAAACCCTCCGGTTTATATAGACACCGGAGAGGTTAGGGTTACACAAGGTCGGTTACAAAGGAGGAGATATACATATCCATATTGCCTAGCCTGCCTTCCATGACAAGTAGAGTCCCCTCTGGACACGAGACGAAGTCTTCAATCCCACATCTTCATAGTCTAACAATCCGGCCAATGGAGATAGTCCGGCTGTCCGGAGACCCCCTAATCCAGGACTCCCTCAGTAGCCCCTGAACCAGGCTTTCAATGACGACGAGTCCGGCGCGTAGTATTGTCTTCGGCATTGCAAGGCGGGTTCCTCCTCCGAATACACCATGGAAGAGTTTTGAATATAAGGATAGTGCCTGACCCTGCAAAATAAGTTCCACCTACCACCGTAGAGAATAATATTTCCACAAATCTTAATCCGCTGACACGTTTTGGCAACATGACATTATGCCATGGCCCGGTGCTTATTCGAACCATTTTTCTTCAACCAGCTCCACACATAACGCGAGGCAGTTTCTTGACACATCTTGTCAAAGCAGAGATCGTGTTCCCCCAATTACGGGATTCTCATTAATATGGTCATGGGTAACCCGATCGTGTCTAGGACTCCTAGATTATAGGCAAGCCCAAACGGCCACGGTGAGGACGCTTGATATTCACCCTCTTTATAAAGGGACAAGGTTTTTGCTTTTTCCCTCTCGTGCTCAATCGAACCCCTCCCCTGCCTCGAGTTCTAACACCCAAAGCCCAGGTCAGGTGCTCCGGATCTTCAATCATGTACGGATCCAGCCTTCAAGGCCGATGGATGCCCTCCTCCGTCACGGAAGAGGATATCAAGAAGTTGAGGGAGGCCAGATACCTGACCGCCGAGGTTTCGCATCGGCTGCCTGCTCGAGGGCAGGTCGTCCCCACTCCCGAACCCAACGAGAACGTCGTGTTCATCTCCCACTTCCTCCGAGGCCTAGGCCTCACTCTGGATCCCTTCGTCAGGGGTTTGATGTTCTATTACGGGCTAGATTTCCACGATCTAGCTCCGGACTCCTTTCTCAACATCTCGACATTTATTGTCGTGTGTGAGGCCTTCCTCCGCATTACCCCTCACTTCGGCCTGTGGCTCAAGACCTTTGAAGTGAAGCCAAAGATGATCGAGGGGCAACATGCAGCGTGCGGAGGCGCGTCAATAAGCAAGATGGCAGGAGCTCCGTGGCCGAAAGGTTCCTTTCCAGAGGTGTCTGGATTATGGCAACGGGAGTGGTTTTACATCACGGCTCCCAGAAGTGCCAAGTGGGCGGCTGCCCGCGCTTTCCGCTCGGGCCCCCCACCACAATTGATGCCATGGATTCGTAGAGGACTGAGCTGGGGTCCAGCCAAGGATGTGCCTATACTGCAAAGCCGCATTCAAGATCTCTTCGAGGGAGATTTTAATTTGGTTGTGGTGGTGCAAGTTATGCTGGTTCGTCGAGTCCAGCCCTGCAAATGCCGGCCCCTTCGCTTATGGGAGTTCAACCTAGAAGGATCGCATGCTATTCAAAGTTTCCCCGGCCTGACGCACGAGGAAATGTACAAGTCATTCTTCAGACCTCAAATAGAGTGTCCGGATACTACCGAGGACATGGGCCTGAGCTGTAACTGCGTCGCCGAACAAGTAAGTAATCCTCTAGCCGAACACACCGTCTTTTATTCATCATGACATCATCTCTAAGGAATCGCTCTTTGACCAGGACTGGCTAACAAAAGCAAAGATGATTCGATGTTTGGCCCCCTCCCTGAGGGTTTGGAAAATCCGGTGCTAGAAAAGATGCTCGAGCTCGCACCTTGCCCGGAGCCCTCGAAGGAAGATACAGGGGGGAATAATATGGGCGAAAGCAGGCCCCCATCGCTGCCAGTTCCAACCGAGGGAATGAGCGCCTCCATAAAGGAGGATAACTGGGGGAGGAAGGGGACTGCTTCTGAGGATCTAGAAGCCGAGGCCTCCAAACGAGAGAATAAGTCTCCAACAGAGGGTCCTGCCTCGAGGGGTGCTCTTGCCGCACAAAGTCCATGGGAGGATCAGCCCTCCAACGAGTCGTAAGTGATTCAAAAAATACTTTAATAGTGAAGGTATACTACCTTTCCTCTGAGGAGAATAACCGCCGCATATATCATGTAGTTCGGGTCTTAGCCCTTCTCCGCTGAGCTCATCTTTGGGGGATCTTCTTTCGGAGATGATGGAGAGCAAAACGCCTCCCCCGGACTCCTCCGCTCAAGAAGCGGCCGACCCTGAAGTGTCGTCACGGAGGGCCTCTCCGGATCCGGTGAGGCCAGAAGATAATCCCATAGTCACCCGAAGTACCCAACGTCCAGCTCTCGAAGAGGGCAAATAAAAGAGTCCGGCACCGTCTGGTATGTGGTCGGACGTTCTGAGGGAGCTGTTGGAGCGAGCGGCCATCTCAGAAGAACACCGTACGCTAATGGGTACAGTGATTGAAAGAATTTTGTCCACCGAAAGTGGATTACATGAAGCCTTTATGAGTCTACTGACAGGCTTTGAGGTACGTGAAATGATATTTGATAGTACCGCACATGTTAGGTGTGCCCTGTGTAGATAGTAGCCCCTGAGACTCTGTTTGTCGTCGAGAACGGCGGCGAACAGAGGATCATAGTCCCAGGCAGTAACCAGACTGCCTTTATGTGCAGGTGGTGGAAGCTCCGGTAGCTAGCCGGACTAGTGAGTTTGTCAAATTAAAGCGGCAACTGGATGTGGCAGACGCCGACATTGAGCTTGTTAACAAGCGGCTTGACAAATCACAGGGCAAGTAATGTTTTCTGGTGAATGTCACATAATAAGAGCAGCATGATGCCAGTATCTTTAATATGTTGTGACTACAGACGGAGCTGGCACCGTGGAGACCCTTCGGGCGGAACTCGCCCGAGCCAAGGAACAAGCGAGGGTTAGTAATGCGGATGCTTTGAAGGCGGCCGAAGAGTTAAGAGCCGAGAAGGCCGCCCATTGCGAAAGCAAAGAAAAGATGGCCAAGATGGCCGTAGAATTAAAAGGCACTGCTGACCATTGCCAGTTCCTTGAAGAAGAGAACCGAGTGAAGGCAGCGGACCTTGAGAAGGCTACGATGGCGACCAAAGACACTCGCTCTGCTATGAGGGCGAAGAAGGAGGAGCCCTTTCTGCTGCAGAGGAAGTTCGGAGATCCGCGGTATGCCCCTCTGGATCGGCTGTGGAGTTCGGCAGACGCATATATGGACTTGGCGGCAAGCGCTGTCGATGCGGTCGAATACTTCTGAGATCAATCAGATCGTGAAGTAGACAAGCTATTCTGGTCGCAATTTAACGTTCCAGAGCGTCCGCTTCCCTTGACTGATCAGCTGGCCGAATGGGCCGAACTTAATAGGCCGTCCGGACTCGCCATGAGGTCCATTGTAGATCATTTGTGGCCGGAGAAGCCGAAGCCGAACAGCTATTTTAGCTTAGTGCAGCAGTTCCTTGGTGCGGTGTCGCGCATCAACTTGATGAAGAGGTCGGCGTGCATAGAAGGCTCGCGGATGGCCTTTGCCCGTATCAAGGCATACTGGGCGGAGATGGATGCTACCACTATTGCGGCACAAGGTTCAGCCATAGGCCGAGTAGCTGCCGAGCACTATTTTGAAGAGGTTCTTGAGGGTGCTCGTTTGATAGAGTCCCAGTGCTCGAAGAATATTATGTTTGAGTGACATGTATTGCCATTGTAAACACAATGTTTTTATGAAATATAGTAAGGCTGTATTTATACTTTTGCCGGAAAGTAATATGATGCCTCCTGTGCGGCCGTTTATGTATATATGTATATAACCTGAAAGATTGCAGTCGTCGGCTTCAACCCTCACGCATATAGTGCGGAGGTGCTCGTAAAAAATGCGTGTCCACACTTAACCCAACGTCTTGGTCCTATTAAGGAGGTGATAGCGCAGCGAACAAGGCAACCGGACTATAAGCTTTAACACTTTCACTTAGCCATAGGAGTTTGACAGTGGGGCTACTAGATAGCCCCTGGTGGCTCCGTACTCTCCCGATCTCAGGGTGCGTACATGCCTGGCTGGAAAGCGGCCCTTTGTTAAGGCGGAGGAATTCTAACATTCCGATAGGTCATCGAGTGGTTGACCAGTCTCACGCTATATCATGACAGTCAGTTTTCGGCTTTCTCTACTGAGGTGCTTGTCCGGATGAACCAGGGCACAATCGCAGTAGTTCTCCTGGTGCTTCCTTAGCCAATAAAGCGGAACGTAAGGCACCAAAACACAGGAGCCGGGCAAACCCAACATTTGACCAAAGGCAATGATTCGGAGCTGATGCATATAAGGCCAAACTCGCGATGCCAAACACTCCCTAAGGTATTCGGTCTTTATGGTATAAACCGGGCCTAAATAGTGCCCTTTGTAAGAAGCCCCTTGTGTCCAGGTACGTGCATTATTCTGACATGGCCACATGCCAAGACGTTAGCATCCTTCTCAATTGTGCTAATAATTCAAGGGATGTGTATCAACATGAGATAGTAAAAAAGGTTTACGCATGGTCTTAATCTAAAAAGAATCCTTGGAGCGGGTCCCTGCTGCACGTCTACGCCTATGTCTCCACTGTGCCGTATCCTGGACGAGTGTAGCACGATGGTCATCTATAAAAGAGAGGAACTTAGGTGAAAAAGTTGTCGTGCAAAAAGGTGGTTTTTTAAAGAAACCGTGTATAATTAAAAAAATTGCCACTTGTCTGCGCGCGTTGAGCCCCTTGTATTTGTAATAGGGGTGTGGCCCTCAATCCGGTATGAATTACATATAGCTGCGCCGGACTCGTCTAACTGTGTCCGTGGTCTTGACGACCTATCGAATGCTTTAGTTGGTGAGGCCGTTTTTAGTGTGCGGCTGCTAAGGCAATCGCATTCTTTTCGGTGTGCAAAGATCGCTCAATATTTCCGTTCACTGTAATGATGCCACGTGGACCGGGCATCTTGAGCGTGAGGGAAGCGTAATGTGGTATTGCATTAAAGTGAGAAAAAGCTTCACGTCCAAGTAGTGCTTGATAACCACTTTGGAACAGAGCAATGTGGAAGGTCAAATGTTCGCTACGGAAGTTATCGGGGAAGCCGAATATAACTTTTAGTAGCAGGGAGCCCATGCAGTGAGCCCCTGGGCATGTCGTTAATATTTTAAGGGTAGTGTTGCTATGGCGGATTTTCGTTGGGTCTATCCCCATTTCACGGATTGTATCCTGGTATATCAGGTTTAAACTGCTGCCACCGTCCATCAGGACTCGTGTAAAGTGGTATCCGTTAATTATTGGGTCTAATACCAGGGCAGCCCATCCTGCACGCCGGATACTTGCTGAGTAATCACGATGGTCGAAAGTGATCGTTTGAGATGACCAGTGGTAGGACTTTGCTGTGATAGGCCCTTGGGCATGTCTCTCTGGGAGTGCCGCTTTGCTGCCCTTGATCACGTGTAACACGTTGACTGTTTTGACTTCTGGTGGAAACTTCTTTTGTTCCCCGGTGTCTTGCTTGAGAGGCTCATCATCGTCTTCGCTTTGTGTATCCTCCCCCTTGTGTACGACGTTGAGCTTGCCGGAATGCTTGAAGACCCAACATTCTCTGTGGGTATGATTAGCGGGTTTACCAGGGGTGCTATGGATTTGACATACTTGGTCCATAATTTTTTTTAGGCTGGACAGTTCGTCTCTGGTGCCTTTAGAGGGCAGCTTTCGCTGACTTGGCCGAGAGCTTTTGAATCCGGTGTTTACTGCCTGCTCTTCGTGATGTCTTCTTTATTCCAGCATTTGTTATTGTTGTTGCACCGTGATTTCCCGTTTCCATCTCTAGCTTCGGATGTACTGGGGTCGCTGGTGCTGCATCTGTCTAGCCAGCTATCCTCACCCGCGCAAAAGCGGGTCATGAGGCTTGTTAATGTTGCCATTGTTCTCGGCTTTTCTTGGCCGAGGTGTCTGGCAAGCCATTCGTCACGGACGCTATGCTTAAAAGCTGCCAAGGGTTCGGTGTCCAGACAGTCGACTATTTGGTTCTTTTTAGTAAGAAACCTGTTCCAAAGCTTTCGGGCGGACTCTCCGGGATGTTGAGTTATATGACTCAAATCGTCCGCGTCTGGAGGTCGGACATAAGTCCCTTGAAAGTTTGCCCGAAAAGTGTCTTCGAGCTCTTCCCAACTTCCAATGGAGTTTTCGGGGAGGCTTTTAAGCCAGTGCCGAGCTGGCCCTTTGAGTTTGAGGGGTAAGTATTTAATGGTGTGGAGATCGTCTCCTCGAGCCATATGGATGTGGAGGATATAGTCCTCAATCCAGACTCCAGGGTCTGTTGTTCCGTCGTATGCCTCTATGTTTATGGGTTTGAATCCCTATGGAAATTCATGGTCCAGCACCTCATCGGTGAAACATAGGGGTGTGCGGCACCCCTGTATCTGGTCGTGCCATGGTGTTCAGATGTTTGGTGTGTTGCATCATGAGCTAGAGTGCGCTTGCGCGGTCCATAGATGGATCTAGTTGCTCCGTCCTTTTGATGCGAGCACTTGTGTGGATCGTGTATTGGCTTCTGTGCGGCGTTGCTTGTCGCTCCATGTTGGCCATGAGGTCGTCTATCCGGCCGGGTGGCCGTTTTAATTTTTGGTTGCGGGGGATCTAAGGCCTCCTCATCGAATTCAGGTAGCAACTTCCGCTTCAGGTAGCTCTTGGTGAGGCGATTACCGCCATACTTCGCTGCTGTGTTGAGTACTCTACTCCATCTGATTTGGAGTGTGTCTTGCGCCGCCTTGAGCCTTTGCTTCTGCCTTTTTAGACTCCTCGCGGTGGCAACAAGCCTTTGATGGGCATTTTGTTGCTCTGGGCATCTGTCCGGTGTTATGTCCTTCGGACTATTACCCTTGACAGAGTTGGTTTGTTCGGTTTGATTCTCCGCGTTGCCGTGGTCCAGCAGTGGTTCGCCCTGCTCTAACGCTGGGTCTATATGATCATTATTTCTGTCAAGGCGGGATTTGGGGTGGCGCTTACACCACCGCTTTGACTGCTTCTCGAGGGGACAGCCCTTCGTTGTGTCCTTCCGTTCCTCGTCGTTGTTTTCCTTTGGTGTGTCCACCATGTATACGTCATGTGATGGGGTGGACGTCCAGTGCCCTATGGGCAGTGGTTCCTCTTTGTCTCTCGCATCGTCGTCCATACCGTCGATGTTTTTGGAGTCAAAGTCAAGCATGTCGGTTAAGTCATCGACAGTGGCTACTAAGTGGGTGGTGGGTGGGTCTCGAATTTCTTCGTCGTCCGCATCCCAGTCTTGCTGGACATAGTTCATACTGGATCCTCTTGATAAGGAGAGAGACCTTAACGAGTTCAGTGTGTCGCCAAAGGGCGAGTGCTGAAAAATATCCACAGAGGTAAATTCCATGATCGACACCCAATCAGATTCGATAGGAACGGGCGCAGGAGGTTCGGAGTCCATGGCCGGAGAAGGATCCGACAGTTTAACAACACGGCTCTTGTGCAAGGTAAGGTCGATGTTCGGCTCGATCGCCGCTGAGGGTAAGGCCTCCGTGGCGGGTCCATCCACCCGTCCGCAGAAGGCGCAACTGGCTCCGAATTGAGGGTCGGAGCGGCTGCCGGTGCGATCTCCTTAACACTGTCCAATGGGAGAGCTAAGTCATGATCATCGTGACCGCGTGGCCCACGAGGCAGATGCTCAAATCCGTCGAAGATCAAATCTCCACGGATATCGGCCGTGTAGTTTAAGCTTCCAAACCTGACCTGGTGGCCAGGGGTGTAACTTTCAATCTGCTCCAGATGGCCAAGCGAATTGGCCCACAGTGCAAAGCCACCGAACATGAAGATCTGTCCAGGGAGAAAAGTCTCACCCTGGACTGCATCGCTATCGATGATAGTAGGAGCCATCAAGCCTAATGGCGATGACACAGAGGAAATCTCAATGAAAGCACCAATGTCGGTGTCAAAACCGGCGGATCTCGGGTAGGGGGTCCCGAACTGTGCGTCTAGGCCGGATGGTAACAGGAGGCAGGGGACACAATGTTTTACCTAGGTTCGGGCCCTCTTGATGGAGGTAAAACCCTACGTCCTGCTTGATTAATGTTGATGATATGGGTAGTACAAGAGTAGATCTACCACGAGATCAGAGAGGCTAAACCCTAGAAGCTAGCCTATGGTATGATTGTTGTTCGTCCTACGGACTAAAACCCTCCGGTTTATATAGACATTGGAGAGGTTAGGGTTACACAAGGTCGGTTACAAAGGAGGAGATATACATATCCATATTGCCTAGCTTGCCTTCCACGCCAAGTAGAGTCCCCTCCGGACACGAGATGAAGTCTTCAATCCCGCATCTTCATAGTCTAACAGTCCGGCCAATGGAGATAGTCCGGCTGTCCAGAGACCCCCTAATCTAGGACTCCCTCAATTATATTTATAAAACTTGTCATGATTATGATTACCCTTTTTCTGAACATTACTCTTTTAATGTGGAAACAATTTATAGTATTCAAGTCTCTTATGATACTCCCACTATTCCGATTAAGAAATTTGCTTATGTGGAGAGTAATAAAATTTCTATGCTTGTAGATCATGAAAAGAATGCTTTACATGCTGGTTATATTGTTGAATTCATTCATGATGCTACTGAAAAATATTATGAGGGAGGAACATATGCTTGTAGAATTGCAATGATATCAAGTTTCCTCTCTATGTGCATAAAATTTCGAAGTTATGCTTGTTTTGCCCTCCTATGCTAGTTTATTATTGTTCCCATAAGTTGTTTGCTCACAAAATCCCTATGCATAGGAATTATGTTAGACTTAAATGTGATAGTCATATTCTTCATGATGCTCTCTTTATGTTACAATTCTCATCTTTTATGTGAGCATCATTGAAACCATCATGCCTAGCTAGGGGCGTTAAACGATAGCGCTTGTTGGGAAGAAACCCAATTTTATTTTCGTTCCTTTCTTTTTTTTCCTGTTTAGTAATAAATAATTCATCTAGACTCTGTTTATATGTGGTTATATGCTTTTAATTAGTGTTTGTGCCAAGTAGAACCTTTGGGAAGACTTGGGGAAAGTCTTTGTGATCATGCTGTAAAAAACAGAAACTTTAGCGCTCACGAGAATTGCTGCCATTTTTATTTGGTGAGTGCTATTTAGTTAATTATTTTTGAAGATGATTAATAGATAAATTCCTCAGGTCCAGAAACTTATTTTAGAATTTTTGGGGTTCCATAAGTATACGTTTGATCCAAATTACTACAGACTGTTCTGTTTTTGACAGATTCTGTTTTCGATGTGTTGTTTGCTTATTTTGATGAATCTATGAGTAGTATCGGAGGGTATGAACCATAGATAAGTTGGAATACAGTAGATATTACACCAATATGAATTTAGAATGAGTTCACAACAGTACCTAAGTGGTGATTTATTTTCTTATACTAACGGAGCTTACGAGTTTTCTACTTTAAGTTTTGTGTTGTGAAGTTTTCAAGTTTTGGGTAAAGATTCGATGGACTATGGAATAAGGAGTGGAAAGAGCCTAAGCTTGGGGATGCACAAGGCACCCCAAGGTAATATTCAAGGACAAACAAAAGCCTAAGCTTGGGGATGCCCCGGAAGGCATCCCCTCGTCTTCGTTCATCGGTAACTTTACTTGGAGCTATATTTTTTTTCACCACATGATATGTGTTTTGCTTGAAGCATCATTTTATTTCATTATGTTTTTCTTGCTGTTTGAATAAAGTATCAAGATCTGAAATTACTAAATGTTAGAGAGTCTTCACATAGTTGCATAATTATTCAACTACTCATTGATCTTCACTTATATCTTTCGGAGTAGTTTGTCGATGCTCTAGTGCTTCACTTATATCTTTTAGAGCATGGTGGTAGTTTTATTTTGAAGAAATAGATGAACTCTCATGCTTCACTTAGATTATTTTGAGAGTCTTAAATAGCATGTTAATTTGCTTAATATCCTAATATGCTAGGTATTTAAGATTAGTAAAAACTTTCATATAGAGTATTGAATACTAAGAGAAGTTTGATGCTTGATGATTGTTTTGAGATATGGAGGTAATAATATCAAAGTCATGCTAGTTGAATAGTTGTGAATTTGAGGAATACTTGTGTTGAAGTTTGCAACTCCCGTAGCATGCACGTATGGTAAACGTTGTGTAACAAATTTGAAACATGAGGTGTTATTTGATTGTCCTCTTTATGAGTGGCGGTCGGGGACGACCGATGGTCTTTTCCTACCAATCTATCCCCCTAGGAGCATGCGTGTAGTGTTGAGTTTTTTGATGACTTGTAAATTTTTGCAATAAGTATGTGAGTTCTTTATGACTAATGTTGAGTCCATGGATTATACTCACTCTCAACCTTCCATCCTTGCTAGCCTCTTTGGTGTCGTGCATTGCCCTTTCTCACATTGAGAGTTGGCGCAAACTTTGCCGGTCCATCCAAACCCTGTGATATGATATGCTCTGTCACACATAAACCTCCTTATATCTTCCTCAAAATAGCCACCATACCTACCTATTATGGCATTTCCATAGCCATTCCGAGATATATTGCCATGCAACTTTCCACCGCTCCGTTTATCATGACACATTCATCATTGTCATATTGCTTAGCATGATCATGTAGTTTACATAGTATTTGTGGCAAAGCCACCGTTCATAATTCTTTCATACATGTCACTCTTGGTTCATTGCATATCCCGGTACACCGCCGGAGGCATTCATATAGAGTCAACTTTGTTCTAGTATCGAGTTGTAATCATTGAGTTGTAAATAAATAGAAGTGTGATGATCATCATTATTAGAGCATTGTCCCAAGTGAGGAATAAAAAATAAAAAAAGAGAGAAAGGCCATAAAAAAGAGAGCAGGCACAAAAAATAAAAGAAAGGCCATAAAAAAGAAAGGTCAAATAAAAATGAGAGAAAAAGAGAGAAGGGACAATACTACTATCCTTTGCCGCACTTGTGCTTCAAAGTAGCACCAAGATCTTCATGATAGAGAGTCTCTTATGTTATCACTTTCATATACTAGTGGGAATCTTTCATTGTAGAACTTGGCTTGTATATTCCAACAATGGGCCTCCTCAAGTGCCCTAGGTCTTCGTGAGCAAGCAAGTTGGATGCACACCCACTTAGTTTCTTTTGTTGAGCTTTCATACATTTATAGCTCTAGTGCATTCGTTGCATGGCAATCCCTACTCCTTGCATTAACATCAATCAGTGGGCATCTCCATAGCCCATTGATTAGCCTCGTTGATGTGAGACTTTCTCCTTTTTGTCTTCTCCACATAACCCCCCTCATTATATTCTATTCCACCCATAGTGCTATATCCATGGCTCGCGCTCATGTATTGCATGAAAGTTTATAGGTTTGAGATTACTAAAGTGTGAAACAATTTCTTGGCTTGTCATCGGGGTTGTGCATGATGAGAGCATTCTTGTGTGACGAAAATGAAACATGACTAATCTATATGATTTTGTAGGGATGAACTTTCTTTGGCCATGTTATTTTGAGAAGACATAATTGCTTAGTTAGTATGATTGAAGTATTATCATTTTTATGTCAATATGAACTTTTGTCTTGAATCTTATGGATCTGAATATTCATACCACAATTAAGAAGAATCACATTGAAATTATGCCAAGTAGCACTCCACATCAAAAATTCTGTTTTTATCATTTACCTACTCGAGGATGAACAGGAATTAAGCTTGGGGATGCTGATACGTCTCCAACGTATCTATAATTTTTGATTGCTCCATGCTATTTTATTTATTGTTTTGAATGTTTATGGGCTTTATTATACACTTCTATATCATTTTGGGGACTAACCTATTAACCCAGAGCCCAGTGCCAGTTTCTGTTTTTACCCTGTTTTAGGGTTTTGAAGAAAAGGAAAATCAAACGGAGTCCAATTGACCTGAAACTTCACGGAAGTCATTTTTGGAAGGAAAGAAGCCCAGAAGACTTGGAGTGCACGTCGGGGGGTCTGCGAGGAGGTCACGAGGCAGGGGGCGCACCCACCCCCCTGGGCGTGCCCTCCACCCTCATGAGCCCCTCGTGGCCCCCTGACGTACTTCTTCCGCCTATATATCTCCATATACCCTAAAAACATCTGGGAGCACAATAGATCGGGAGTTCCACCGCCAGAAGCCTCCGTAGCCACCGAAAGCCAATCTAGACATGTTCCGGCACCCTGCCGGAGGGGGCAATCCCTCTCCGGTGTCCATCATCATCATCCCGGTGCTCTCCGTGATGAGGAGGGAGTAGTTCTCCCTCGGGGCTGAGGGTATGTACCAGTAGCTATGTGTTTGATCTCTCTCTCTCTCTCTCTCTCTCTCGTGTTCTTGAGGTGATATGATCTTGATGTATCGCGAGCTTTGCTATTATATTTGGATCCTATGATGTTTTCTCCCCCCTCTACTCTCTTGTAACGGATTGACTTTCCCCTTTGAAGTTATCTTATCGGATTGAGTCTTTAAAGATTTGACAACACTTGATGTATGTCTTGCCGTGCGTATCTGTGCTGACAATGGGATACCACGTGATTTACTTGATGTATGTTTTGGTGATCAACTTGCGGGTTACGCCCATGAACCTATGCATAGGGGTTGGCACACGTTTTCGTCGTGATTCTCCGGTAGGAACTTTGGGGCACTCTTTGAGGTTCTATGTGTTGGTTGAATAGATGAATCTGAGATTGTGTGATGCATATCGTATAATCATACCCACGGATACTTGAGGTGACATTGGAGTATCTAGGTGACATTAGGGTTTTGGTTGATTTGTGTCTTAAGGTGTTATTCTAGTACGAACTCTAGGGTTGTTTGTGACACTTATAGGAATAGCCCAACGGATTGATTGGAAAGAATAACTTTGAGGTGGTTTCGTACCCTACCATAATCTCTTTGTTCGTTCTCCGCTATTAGTGACTTTGGAGTGACTCTTTGTTGCATGTTGAGGGATAGTTATGTGATCCAATTATGTTAGTATTGTTGAGAGGACTTGCACTAGTGAAAGTATGAACCCTAGGCCTTATTTCCACGCATTGCAATACCGTTTACGCTCACTTTTATCATTCGTTACCTTGTTGTTTTTATAATTTCAGATTACAAATACCTTTATCTACCATCCATATTGCACTTGTATCACCATCTCTTCGCTGAACTAGTGCACCTATACAATTTACCATTGTATTGGGTGTGTTGGGGACACAAGAGACTCTTTGTTATTTGGTTGCAGGGTTGCTTGAGAGAGACCATCTTCATCCTACGCCTCCTATGGATTGATAAACCTTAGGTCATCCACTTGAGTGAAATTTGCTACTGTCCTACAAACCTCTGCAATTGGAGGCCCAACAACGTCTACAAGAAGAAGGTTGTGTAGTAGACATCATGCAGGAGCTCGCGTGCCATGAGCAGCGCGGCCTGTGCGTCCGTGTGGGGGCGTGGCGAGCGTGAGACAATGAGATGGCCGGGGTCAGCGACGGGGTGGCGGTGCGACCGTCTCGTCGCATAGAGGGGGGCTGTGAAGAGGCTTTCTGCTCATTTGCCGCCAGGCCAGTGGCGGCGTTGGCGGCGGGAGACGGAGAACGACGGGGAGGTCTGCTAACAGGGGCTATCTGAGCAACACGGGTGGCGAGAGCGGCCCGGCGCTCAGCGCAGGCCCGGCGAGCGTCAGCCATGAACTTGGCGGAGTGGTGAAGCGCGGATCGATGAAGAGGAAAGCTTCGGGGCACCCCTACCTAGCGTGCCAAATGTCGGATTTCGGGTTCCGGCAAAACCCTTGAGGTTCGAACACTGGGATGCGCACAAAGATCTCTCCCCCTCTCTAGCTCGTACACTCTATGATCTCACAGCCTAGCTCGACGAACCCAAAGAACATGAGACACAAGATTATACTGGTTCGGGCCACCATTGTGGTGTAATACCCTACTCCAGTATGGTGTGGTGGATTGCCTCTTGGGCTAAGGATGAATAGTTACAAGGGAAGAACAGCCTCGCGAGTAGAGGTGTTCTTGTGCTTGTTGAACTTGAGTGGTTGGGGTGCTATGGATTCGATCTAGGTCTGAATCAGATGCCTCCCTATAGTGGTGGCTAGTCCTATTTATAGAGGCCCAGGTCCTCTTCCCAAATATTGAGCGGGAAGGGATCCCACAACGGCCAGATTCGAAGGGAGACAACTAGTACAAGCTATCCTGACAATAGTGGTCTTCGCCTGCTGAAGGCTCTAGTGGTGACGCTGTCTTGGGCTCCACGTTGACCTCCATCCTGCCGTCCTACTGGTCTTGGTCTTGTTGCACCGATATGGAAACCTTTGCATGATGCCTCGGGACTCCTCGCCTGTGCTTGCACCTTTAGCACCAAAGAGGAAACAAGGACACTGCGCACACTGGCGCCCGCCTGGCTCTAGTCGTCATGGCTTGCGTCACAGAAGCCTCGTGAGGTGCCCCTTGCCTTGATCTCTCTGCCCCTCGCGAGCCAGCCTGGTGAGGCCGCCCCTGAGGAGGTCTTGCATCGTCCACCTCGCGAGGGTCTTGAATGTTTGCTGGTGAAGATGGGCCGTACGGGGCCGCTGGTGGAGCCACGCTGCGGGCCACAGGCAGGCCAGTCTGGGGACCCTCGTTCCCAGAATTCCGACAGTAGCTCCCAGACCCAAGGCGCGCTCGGGCTTGACTTCGAGGCGAAGCCAAATGGCAAGCGTGGAGTGCCGCGGGCCCCATCAGCCTACGGCCACGGTTGGTGTGTGGCGACTAATTGGTCCCTGCCGACGTAGTGGATTTGTATCACACTTGCGCAAGTACGAGGAAAACATCATGTGCATCGCATCCCAGAAGGCGCAGGAGGTGTGGAGCTGGGTCAATTGCCTAATGATATCCTCAGTCATGGAGGAGAGTAGGGAGATGAGGACCTCCTACTCCTGTTGATACCAACGAAGGAATGCCGGATCGGCCATGACACGGGCAGCGTCGCTGGTGCACTCAGTGATGGTCTCCACTGGCACAGGGATGGTGCCATCAACATAGCCGAAGGAGCCCTGCGCATGAAGGACGGGGACATGCTGATTTTTCCACAAAAGAAATTTCTCCCTCGTGAGGCGGATGGTGATCAAGTTGGCGATGGGAGCAATGAAGGTGGATCCGGATGAGACCATCGCGCCGGAGATGCCATCACTGGAAGTAGGGGCGGTGGACATGGTGAGGAAAATAATTGTGCTCTGACTACCAAGTGGGAAGAAGTCAAACAACAAAAATTCACAATGGGTCATACTACCATATAGTCACATTATCTACACCATTGGTCCTTCTAGGGATATGCGCGTCAAGGGGTATAACAAGTCGTATTGATTTCGGAAGGGAGATTTTTGTAGTGTTTCTAACATGAAATAGTCATCATTTATTGATGGACCCATGCTTGTTCTCTGTGGTCTCGTTGTTTGCTACTTTTTGTGGACTAGATTCGACGTGTTCTTCGTCAAGTGCTCAGATGTACATTGGAAGGTGCATGTTGGAAGCAAGGGCAAGCGATGCCCCAACTTAATGTGGCACCAGCACCGATAAACCAGTCCCAGCTAGAGGGACAACTGATGACCCACAAGTATAGGGGATCTATCATAGTCCTTTCGATAAGTAAGAGTGTCGAACCCAACAAGGAGCAGAAGGAAATGATAAGCGGTTTTCAGCAAGGTATTCTCTGCAAGTACTGAAATAAGTGGTATAGATAGTTTTGTGATAGGATAAATTGTAACGAGCAACAAGTAACAAAAGTAAATAAAGTGCAGCAAGGTGTCCCAATCCTTTTGTAGCAAAGGACAAGTCGGAACAAACTCTTATAATAGGAAAAGCGCTCCCGAGGACGCATGGGAATATCGTCAAGCTAGTTTTCATCACGTTCATATGATTCGCGTTCGATACTTTGATAATTTGATATGTGGGTGGACCGGTGCTTGGATGCTGTTCTTACTTGAACAAGCATCCCACTTATGATTAACCTCTATTGCAAGCATCCACAACTACAACAAAAGTATTAAGGTAAACCTAACCATAGCATGAAACATGTGGATCCAAATCAGCCCCTTGCAAAGCAACACATAAACTAGGGTTTAAGCTTCTGTCACTCTAGCAACCCATCATCTACTTATTACTTCCCAATGCCTTCCTCTAGGCCCAAATAATGGTGAAGTGTTATGTAGTCGACGTTCACATAACACCACTAGAGGCAAGACAACATACATCTTATCAAAATATCAAACGAATACCAAATTCACATGACTACTAATAGCAAGACTTCTCCTTTGTCCTCAGGAACAAACGTAATTACTCACAAAGCATATTCATGTTCATAATCAGAGGGGTAATAATATGTATGTAGGATCTGAACATATGATCTTCCACCAAATAAACCAACTAGCATCAACTACAAGGAGTAATCAACACTACTAGCAACCTCCTAGCACCAATCCCGGACTTTGAGACAAGAATTGGATACAAGAGATGAACTAGGGTTTGGAGATGAGATGGTGCTGGTGAAGATGTTGATGGAGATTGCCCTCTCCCGATGAGAGGATCATTGGTGATGACGATGGTGATGATTTCCCCCTCCCGGAGGGAAGTATCCCCGGCAAAACAGCTCTGCCGGAGCTCTAGATTGGATCCTCCAAGGTTCCGCCTCGTGGCGGCGGAGTCTTGTCCCAAAAAGTTCCTATTTATTTTTTTCTCATCGAAAGACTTCATATAGGAGAAGATGGGCGTCGGAGAGCCACCAGGGGGCCCATGAGGTAGGGGGCGCGCCCTAGGGGGGGCGCGCCCCCACCCTCATGAGCAAGGTGTGGGCCCCCTGGCCTTCATCTTTGTCGAGGATTTTTCTTTATTTGTTTTAAGATGTTCCGTGGAGTTTCAAGACTTTTGGAGTTGCGCAGAATAGGTCTCTAATATTTGCTCCTTTTCCAGCCTAGAATTCCAGCTACCGGCATTCTCCCTCCTTATGTAAACCTTGTAAAATAAGAGAGAATAGCCATAAGTATTGTGACATAAAGTGAAATAGCAGTCCATAATGCGATAAATATCGATATAAAAGCATGATGCAAAATGGACGTATCAACTCCCCCAAGCTTATACCTCGCTTGTCCTCAAGCGAAAAGCCGATAACAATAAATATGTCCTCATGTTTAGAGGTAGAGGCGTCGATAAAAATAAAATACGGACATGAAGGCATCATGATTATTCTCATAACAGCAACATATATAGATTTTGTCATATGATTACTTATGTTCAAGTGATGATCTACTCACAATGCAAAAGTATAAATCATAAACCTTATTGGGCTCCGACAAACTATAATCTCAATCATTGAAGCAATTGCAATTTATCATAACATCGGAAAGAGTCTATGTCAGAGCTAAAAAGCAAGTCCACATACTCAACTATCATTTAGTCCTCCATAATTGCTAATACTCGCACAATACTTGTGGTTACGGAGTTTTAATCAGACACAGAGAAAGATAGGGGCTTATAGTTTTGCCCCACAACCTTTTACCTCAAGGGTAATGTCAACAATAATGGTTCATGCTCCCCTACATCCAATTAGATATATTTATCATGTTCTTTCCAACATGCTGAGCTTGCCAAAGGATAAAATGAAAAAGAAAAGGTGAATATCACCATGACTCTTGCATAAGGTAGAAGATAATAATAAAGGATAGGCCCTTCGCAGAGGGAAGCAGAGGTTGCCATGCGCTTTTATGGTTGAATGCATAAAATCTTAGTGCGAAAGAACGTCACTTTATATTGCCCCTTGTGATATGAACCTTATTATGCATTCTGTCGCTTTTATTACTTCCACATCACAAGATCGTATAAATCTTATTTCTCCCACACCAATCAATCATACATATTTAGAGCAATTTTTATTGCTTTGCACCGACAACTTACTTGAAGGATCTTACTCAATCCATAGGTAGATATGGTGGACTCTCATGGCAAAACTGGTTTAAGGGTATTTGGAAGCACAAGTAGTATTTCTACTTGGTGCTGAGAATTTGGCTAGCATGAGGGGGAAAGGCAAGCTCAAGAAGTTAGAGGATCCATGACAACATACTTTATCTCAGATATACGAAAGACATAACTCATTACGTTGTCTTCCTTGTCCAACATCAACTCTTTAGCATGTCATATTTTAATGAGTGCTCCCAATCATAAAAGATGTCAATGATAATATATCTATATGTGAAAACCTCTCTTTCCTTATCACCTCCTATTAATTGCAACAATGACCAAAGCTATGTTTGCCAACTCCCAACAACTTTTAATCATCATACTCTTTCTATGTGAAGTCATTACTCTCAATAAGATCAATATGAACTTTTTGTTTCTTTTTATTCTTTTTCTCTTTTCTTTTATTCACCCAAGATCATGGAAAAATAATCAAGCCCTTGACTCAACACTAATCTTTATTATATATAGCTCACGGACTCGATTACAAAGAGAGATCATAAAGCAAAACTCAAAACTAGATCATACCATAAACTTTATTCTACTAGATCAAGATACTACTAATAGGATCGAACTAAGAAAACGGTAAAGATAGGAGTTGTGATTGTGATACGATACCGGGGCACCTCCCCCAAGCTTGGCAGTTGCCAAGGGGAGTGCCCATACCCATGTGATTATATCTTCTTAGTTGGTGAAGAAGGTGGAGGTGACGGATAATCACACATCGAGCTGTAAGAGGTCCTCCAGCTTGCGAATAATGCCCTTGAGTGCAACAATATGCTCCTTCAATAAAATATTTTCTTGTGTGAGATACTTGTTTTGTATATGAGCTAACTCAATCATCTTGAAAGCTTCGATCTCAGTTGGGGTAAGAAGGTTATGATCAAGTTGAAGGGTGTCTTTTGCTGCTGGAGCTTGATCCTCAGTGGCCTTCTTGATCCTTTCATCCTTGTTGACCCACGTGGGTTCTTCCCTCTTCAGATCTATCTTCATTAGGCAAGCATCATTGTCACCATTGTTGGAGGAGGGAGACGACATGATGCCTAGCCTGGAAAACCCTAACAGAAAACAGCTCGAAACAAGAACAGAGGAGGTTTGCGTGATACGGGAGTCAAAACCTTCGGGAGAATACATAATGAATTTTTACCGACCAAAATACGTAACTTTCAAGAAAACGGAGTTCGGAAGGCACACGAGGTGCTCACGTGGTAGGGGTAATGATCTTTTTTAGTAGCTTTATTTAATTTACGGAAATCAATTACCATCCTATAACCTGTGATAATTCTTTGTGGAATCAATTCATCTTTATCATTAGGAACAACAGTAATACCTCCCTTCTTAGGGACACAATGCACAGGACTTACCCACTCACTATCAGCAACGGGATAGATTATACCTGCCTCTAGAAGCTTGAGTATTTCTTTTCTTACCACCTCTTTCATTTTAGGATTCAGACGTCATTGAGGATCATGAACTGGTTTGGCATCTGCTTCCAAATTTATTTTATGTTGACATAGGGTGGGACTAATGCCATTAAGATCATCAAGAGTATATCCAATAGCAGCACGATACTTCTTTAGAGTTTTCAATAATCTTTCTTCTTCATGCTCTGAAAGGTTAGCACTAATAATAATAGGATATATCTTCTTTTCATCAAGATAAGCATATTTAAGATTATCAAGCAACAGTTTAAGCTCAAACACGGGATCACCCTTGGGTGGAGGAGGATCCCCTAAAATTTCAACAGGCAAATTATGTTGCAGAATAGGTTCCTGTTTAAAGAATACTTCATCTATTTCCCTTCTTTCATTCATGAACATATCATTCTCATGGTCTAGCAAATAGTGTTCTAAAGGATCACTAGGAGGTACGGCAATAGAAGCAAGACCAATAATTTCATCCTTACTAGGTAATTCTTCCTCACGATGTTGTTTACTAAATTTAGAGAAATTAAACTCATGAACCATATCATCCAAGCCAATAGTAACAACATTCTTTGTGCAGTCTATGGTAGCATTGACAGTATTTAAGAAGGGTCTACCAAATATAATGGGACAAAAGCTATCTTGTGGGGAACCAAGAACAAGAAAATCAGCAGGATATTTAGTTTTCCCACACAAGACTTCAACATCTCTAACAATTCCAATTGGTGAAATAGTATCTCTATTGGCAAGTTTCATTGTGACATCAATACCTTCTAACTCAGCAGGTGCAATTTCATTCTTGATTTCTTCATATAAGTCAATAGGTATTACACTAGCACTAGCACCCATATCACATAAGCCATGATAACAATGATCTCCTATTTTAACAGAAATAACAGGCACGCCTACCACAGGTCTATTTTTATCTTTATCACAAGGTTTAGCAAATTCTAGCAGTTTCACCTTCGAACTGAATAACATGCCCATCAATATTATCAGACAAGAGATCTTTAACAATAGCAATATTAGGTTCTACTTTAACTTGCTCAGGAGGTGTATAAGTTCTAATATTGCTTTTACGAACAACACTTGAAGCTTTATCATGATCCTTTATTCTAACAGGGAAAGGTGGTTTGTCAACATAAGAAGTAGGAACAATAGGATCACTATAAGTGACAATCTTTTCTTCAACTTTAATAGGTGCAGCTACTTTTACTTCTATGGGAGGATGATATTTAAACCACTTCTCCTTAGGGATATCAACATACGTAGCAAAAGATTCAAAGAAAGAAGCTACTATCTTAGAGTCAAGTCCATATTTAGTGCTAAACTTACGAAAAATATCGGTGTCCATAAAAGATTTAACACAATCAAACTTAGGTGTCATACCTAACTCCTTACCTTCATCGAGGTCCCAATCTTTAGAGTTGCGTTTAATTCTATCCAATAAATTCCATCTGAATTCAATAGTCTTCATCATAAAAGAGCCAGCACAAGAAGTATCGAGCATGGTGCGATTGTTTTCAGAAAGCCGAGCATAAAAACTTTGCATAATTATTTCTCTCGAGAGCTCATGATTGGGGCATGAATATAACATTGATTTAAGCCTCCCCCAAGCTTGAGCGATGCTTCTCCTTTGCGAGGCCAGAAATTATATATATAATTGCGATCACGATGAACAAGATGCATAGGGTAATACTTTTGATGAAATTCCAACTTCAATCTTTTATAGTCCCATGATCTCATATCATCACATAGCCTATACCATATCAATGCGTCTCCCTTCAAAGATAAAGGGAAGACCTTCTTCTTAGCAACATCATCGGGTATACCTGCAAGCTTAAATAATCCACAAACTTCATCCACATATATTAAGTGCTTATCAAGAGGCTTTGTTCCATCTCCTATAAAAGGGTTAGCTAGCAGTTTTTCCATCATACTTAAAGGAAATTCAAAAGGAGTTTTATTTTCAATAGGTTTAGTAGGTTGAGGAGCAACTCTTTGCTCAACTGGACAGGGTGAAGATACCCCGAACAAGCCCCTCAAAGAATTACTTTCCATAGTAGCAAGTGGCAGTAAATTTCAGCACACTATATAATTTTTTCCTTACCAAATTCCACCTACCAAAAGCGCTACACTCCCCGGGAACAGCACCAGAAAAGAGTCTTGATGACCCACAAGTATAGGGGATCTATAGTGGTCCTTTCAATAAGTAAGAGTTTTGAACCCAACGAGGAGCAGAAGGAAATGATAAGCGGTTTTCAGCAAGGTATTCTCTGCAAGTACTGAAATAAGTGGTAATAGATAGTTTTGTGATAGGATAAATTGTAACGAGCAACAAGTAACAAAAGTAAATAAAGTGCAGCAAGGTGGCCCAATCCTTTTGTAGCAAAGGACAAGCCGGAACAAACTCTTATAATAGGAAAAGCGCTCCCAAGGACACATGGGAATATCGTCAAGCTAGTTTTCATCATGCTGATATGATTCGCGTTTGATACTTTGATAATTTGATATGTGGGTGGACTGGTGCTTGGGTGCTGTTCTTACTTGAACAAGCATCCCACTTATGATTAACCTCTATTGCAAGCATCCACAACTACAACAAAAGTATTAAGGTAAACCTAACCATAGCATGAAACATGTGGATCCAAATCAGCCCCTTACGAAGCAACGCATAAACTAGGGTTTAAGCTTCTGTCACTCTAGCAACCCATCATCTACTTATTACTTCCCAATGCCTTCCTCTAGGCCAAAATAATGGTGAAATGTTATATAGTCGACGTTCACATAACACCACTAGAGGCTAGACAACATACATCTTATCAAAATACCAAACGAATACCAAATTCACATGACTACCAATAGCAAGACTTCTCCCTTGTCCTCAAGAACAAACGCAATTACTCACAAAGGGGTAATAATATGTATATAGGATCTAAACATATGATCTTCCACCAAATAAACCAACTAGCATCAACTACAAGGAGTAATCAACACTACTAGCAACCTACTAGCACCAATCCCGGACCTTGAGACAAGAATTGGATACAAGAGATGAACTAGGGTTTGGAGATGAGATGGTGCTGGTGAAGATGTTGATGGAGATTGCCCTCTCCCGATGAGAGGAGCGTTGGTGATGACGATGGTGATGATTTCCCCCTCCCGGAGGGAAGTATCCTCGGTAGAACAGCTCTGCCAGAGCTCTAGATTGGATTGCCAAGGTTCGCCTCATGGCGGCGGAGTCTCGTCACAAAAAGTTCCTCTTTTATTTTTTTCTCATCGAAAGACTTCATATAGGAGAAGATGGGCGTCGGAGAGCCACCAGGGGGCCCACGGGGTAGGGGGGCGTGCCCTAAGGGGGGCGCCCCCCCCCCCACCCTCATGAGCAGGGTGTGGGCCCCCTGGCCTTCATCTTTGGCGAGGATTTTTCTTTATTTGTTTTAAGATGTTCCGTGGAGTTTTAGGACTTTTGGAGTTGCGCAGAATAGGTTTCTAATATTTGCTCCTTTTCCAGCCCAGAATTCCAGCTGCCGGCATTCTCCCTCCTTATGTAAACCTTGTAAAATAAGAGAGAATAGCCATAAGTATTGTGACATAAAGTGAAATAACAGACCATAATGCGATAAATATCGATATAAAAGCATGATGCAAGATGGACGTATCAACAACCAATGATTATGTGTCTCCAGCAGATACACAAGATAGCATCAGCAACTACGTTCAGAGTTGGACGGAAACAATTATCACAGGCCAAATGTTTTGACAAAAGCAACATCCCGAATGGCATGTCACACAGATTTGGTATGTAAGTGGTGTCAAACGTGACCACATCTCCAAAATATTTGTACTGTGTCTTGCTTGTGCTAGTTGTCCACATCAAATTCTTGATTCGGCTCTCTGAGTCCACTTGAACTCTAAACAGGAATCCAGGGTCCTTGCACCTATCTCATCAAAAATCTGTATTGTCTTCTTCATCCCTACTAATCTGCCTGCACAGATTCCTCACTGGCCTCTTTGTAAAAGTCACGTTCTCCACTCTCCCAAAGTAACCACCTATGACGATGTACAATTTGCACAAATTTATGTTCTTCCTCAGCTGCCTGCCAAGGTCCTTGTACACATCAATATGCTTGTGAGATGGCCAGTGTGCCATCTCTCTGTAACTAGTTGTGATCACATGGTTATGGTTCACTCGATGCTCTGTTATATATCATCCGTTGTTTGCGGTTCAGAGCAGCCAAATCATTACGGGGCACTAGCAGCGGCAAGACCTCATGCTCTCTCGCAATGGCTGCCACCATTACATATTTTTCACCAGACATTAGTGCCTCACTAATTACTGTATTACACATTCCACCCTCGACAAAAACTAGTAGAAATTACAATGTACCGAGCACCCACAAACAATTACCTGCATGGTCTTGCTCTTGTCTGGGTTGAGCATGCTCTTCCCGTATCAGATTCCAAAACCATGTTTCCAGGAATACAGGTTTCAGAAATCATATGCCTCCGTCGATGAGTCAAAAGTAGTTCCCATTATGTGTGATGCTAGTGATTATGTTGTTGGTGTTGTTCTAGGACAAAGAGTTGATAAGAAACTTAATGTTATTCATTACGCTAGTAAAAATCTAGACAGTGCTCAAAGAAATTATGCTACTACTGAAAAAGAATTCTTAGCAGTGGTGTTTGCTTGTGATAAATTTAGACCTTATATTGTTGATTCAAAGTATGTTCACACAGACCATGCTGCTATTAAATATCTTATGGAAAAGAAAGATGCTAAACCTCGACTTATTCATTGGGTTCTCTTGCTACAAGATTTTGATTTACATGTCATTGATAGAAAAGGAACTGAGAACCCCGTAGTTAATAATTTGTCTAGGCTTGAAAATGTGCTTGATGACCCACTTCCTATTGATGATAATTTTCCTGGTGAGCAGTTAGCTGCTATAAATGTTGCTAATAGTACTCCTTGGTAAGCTAACTATGCTAATTACATTGTTGCTAAATATTGACCACCTAGCTTTACATACCAGCAAAAGAAAAAATTCTTCTATGATTTAAGACATTACTTTTGGGATGACCCACATCTTTATAAAGAAGGAGTAGATGGTATTATTAGACATTGTGTACCTGAGCATGAACAGGGACAAATCCTACGGAAATGTCACTCCGAGGCTTATGGAGGGCATCATGCTGGAGATAGAACTTCTCACAAGGTATTGCAATCTGGATTTTATTGCCTACTCTCTTCAAGGATGCCCGTAAGTTTGTCTCATCTTGTGATGAATGTCAAAGAATAGGTAATATCGGTAAGCGTCAAGAAATGTCTATGGATGATTCACTTGTTGTTGAACCTTTTGATGTTTGGGTATTTTATTACATGGGACCTTTTCCTTCCTCTAATGGGTATACACATATTTTGGATGCTGCTGATTATGTTACTAAATGGGTAGAACCTATTCCAACTAGTAGTGCTGATCAACAACACCTCTATTAAAATGCTTAAGGAAGTTATTTTCCCAACCTTTGGAGTCCCTAGATATTTAATGACTGATGGTAGTTCACACTTTATTCATGGTGCTTTCTGTAAAATGCTTGCTAAGTATGATGTTAACCATAGAATTGCATCACCCTATCATCCTTAGTCTAGTGGTCAAGTTGAACTTAGTAGTAGAGAAATAAAGTTAATTTTGCAAAAGACTGTTAATAGGTCCAGGAAGAATTGGTCTAAAGAAATTAGATGATGCACTTTGGTCTTATAGAACAGCTTATAAAAATCCTATGGGTATGCCTCCTTATAAAATGGTTTATGGAAAAGCTTGTCATTGACCTCTTGAGTTAGAACATAAAGCTTATTGGGTAGTTAAAGAACTCAATTATGATTTCAAACTTGTTGGTGAAAAGAGGTTATTTGATATAAGCTCATTAGATGAATGGAGAGCCCAAGATTATGAAAATGAAAAGGTATTCAAAGAAAAAGATAAAAGATGGCATGACAAAAGAATCCAAAAGGGTGGGTTTAAAGTTGGAGAATATGTTCTTTTGTACAACTCTCGTTTTAGATTTTTTGCAGGGAAGCTCCTCTCGAAATGGGAAGGCCCCTATGTCATAGAGGAGGTTTACCGGTCTGGAGCCAGCAAAATAAATAATTTCGAAGGCACTAACCTGAATGTTGTCAATGGGCAACAAATAAAGCATTATATCTCAGGTACGCCTATTAATGTTGAAAGTAATATTATCCAAACTTTGATACCTGAAGAAAACATAAAAGAGTCCTTCAGAACACTCCAGAATCGTGAAAATAAGGAGGCACGTGATACGGTAAGTAAACAGACTCCGAAAAATCTGCAAAAATATTTTTTATCAGTTTTCGAATAATTTAAAATTTTGGAAATAAAGAAACTCCCAGGAAGCGTACCCTGGTGGGCACGACACACCAGGGCGCGCCAGGCTTGCCTAGCACGCCCAGATGGGTTGTGCCCACCTAGGACACCCCCCGTACTCCGTTTTTCTACCATATACTTGTCCTGCAAGATAAAAAATCTATATATACTTCACGAACCAGTTGATCACCGTATCGCGGAGAAATCCTCTGTTCTCTTTTTCCTTGTTGTTTTTTGGCAGATTCCATCTACCATGGCCTCTTCAAGCTCCTCCAAGGAAAAGATTTCTCCTTCATCGCCACCATCATTCCCTTCACCACCAAAAGGAGAATTGAGTATCGGGTATGGGCACTCCCCTTGGCTTCCGCCAAGCTTGGGGAGGTGCCTCGGTATCGTATCATCCCACTATCTTTTTGCTTTTATTTATCTTAGTTACGAGAAGATGGGGGGGCGGAGCGCTGCTCTCTCGGCTACGAGAAGAAGGGGGGAGCGGCGGAGTTTGTGAAGAAGGAGTAGCAACAACCAGCAAGGGGGAACGAACTGCCTCTGTTTCCTCTGCTTATAAAGAGGGATGGGGCGGACGTCTCGGCCTTCCAAATAAACAACCACCCACGATCTCTCCCACGATGCCGCATTCAACGTGTGCCATTATGGGAGAGCGTGGTGGATACGGAGCAAGATTTGGCGTGGCCCACCCCACGTGTGCTCGTGCCCTGTCTTGGGCCTGGCCCAACAGCGCTCGGCACCGTGTCTGGCCCAGGCCCGGGGGCTCCTGTCGGTGTACTAGAATAGGGGTACCCTAGTACCCCGAACTTGTGCACGGGCAGTTGCAGCACCCCGCGGCAAAGGCTTGCCGGGCGAACGCCAAGATCCCCCAAGGTTCCCTTGGAGCCATCCAAGAACAAAGTATTTAAGCTAAGGAGACAAGACCCCGGCAAGAGGAGCTTGCCGGGAAGGCCAACCAAGGCGCTCCAAGGAACTTGCCGCGACGCGCCACGCGCTCCGGCAAGGCAACAAGGCCCCGGCAAGAGGAGCTTGCCGGGAAGACTAAATAAGGTACCCCGAGGCCCGGTGAGCGACGAGCTTCTGGACCCGGCGAGATAACAACAGCGGCAAGGCGCTTGCCGCAGCAGGCGGCCACTCTGCGCCCACGCTCCAGCGCATCCACCAACGTGTCGCTCTGGGGGCCTCTTCGGGCGCGCGTGGCGGGAGGCTGTGCAGCCAGCGGTGCGCAGTGGCATGCGAAGCTGACAAGATCGCCATCGTGGTGAACGGTGGCGCCCCTAACGGTCCTTTTCTGCACTGTTCGGGCGACTCAGACGGGCATTTAATGCCCTTGTCCCCTGCCGTCAGGGTTAGGTAGGGTGTACTGTACAAGCAACTGTATCAACTACCTCGCTTTTACGTTTTTACCCTCCTCTGCGTTGCCACCTGTCGGTGACCCCTTTAGCGTTTAAAAGGAGGCCCATGCGCAACGTAGAAGGGGTTCGGACAGTTTGCTTCAATTCATTCGTAGCCCAGAAAACATCACACTCTCTCGCTCGAGAGCAAGAACATCAGATAATACAACCAGACAAGCAGCAGTAGGAGTGTTATCTCTCTGGAGAGCTTCGAAGCTGGGTAAACTGCTCGTGTGCCTCGCCTCGATCTCCGTGTGCGCACCCAGATGGGTTGTGCCCACCTAGGACACCCCCCGTACTCCGTTTTTCTACCATATACTTGTCCTGCAAGATAAAAAATCTATATATACTTCACGAACCAGTTGCTCACCGTATCGCGGAGAAATCCTCTGTTCTCTTTTTCCTTGTTGTTTTCTGGCAGATTCCATCTACCATGGCCTCTTCAAGCTCCTCCAAGGAAAAGATCTCTCCTTCATCGCCACCATCATTCCCTTCACCACCAAAAGGAGAATTGAATATCGGGTATGGGCACTCCCCTTGGCTTCCACCAAGCTTGGGGGAGGTGCCCCGGTATCGTATCATCCCACTATCTTTTTGCTTTTATTTATCTTAGTTCAATCTTTTGCCTTCAGATGAAATAAATTTTAGTTTGATCCACTCCTCTCTTGATAGTTTGCTTGATCTATCCTTGTAATCGTGTGGAAGTTATATAATGAAGTTAGTTTTAGTTTTTGCTTTCTTTACTTTCATGTTGCAAATAAAGAAAATAAATAAGGAAGAAATAAAAAGAGAAAGGAAATAAATGAAGAAAGGAAATAAATAATGAGAATATTATATACTAGTCCTACGGTAGGTGATATAACCACATAAGGAAAAGTATAGGTAGAAATTTTTATTAGAGATTGACAAACATAGCATTAGTCAACGATGCAACTCATGAAAGAATTAATAAGGGAAGAGAAGATTCACATATAGATATACTATCCTAGAAATCTTTTGTGATTGTGAGCCCTCATCAAAATATTATATGCCAAAATTGTTGATGTTGGACAAGGAAGACAACTTAATAGTTTATGTTTGTTTATATTCACATAAAAGTCATATTGTCATAGATCCTTTAACATCTGATGCTTTCCCCCTATCTTTGCTAGGCAAAAATTTTGTACTAAGTAGAGATACTACTTGTGCGTCCAAAAACACTTAAACCCAAATCTTTTTAAAGTGTCCACCATACGTACCTATGGATTGAGCAAGATCCCTCAAGTAAGTTGTAGTCGGTGCAAAAGGGCAATAAAATTTGCTTCTAAATATGTGAGACCATTTAGTGTAAGAGAAAATTGAGTGTTGTACAAACTTGGATGACAAAGAATAAAAGCGACAGACTGCATAATAAAGGTTGTCATCTTAAGGGGCAATACAACGTGATGTTCTCTTGTACTAAGGGATTGAGCATGCAAACAAATAAGTGCATGGCAACCTAGGCTTCCCTCTGCGAAGGGCTTATCTTTTACTTTTATGTATTTAATTTTATGCAAAGAGTCAAAGTTTTCCTTCTATTCATTTTTATTTTCTCCTTTGGCAAGCATCATGTGGTTAGGAAAGACCTAGGCACATATGTCCAGTTGAATATACATAGCATGAGTTATTATTTGTGACATCACCCTTGAGGTGAGTATTTGGGAGGTGAAACTATAAGCCCCTATCTTTCTATGTGTCCGATTGAAACGTTTTGCTCATGGGTACAAGGTGAGTGTTAGAATTCATAGAAGACTATATGATGGTTGAGTATGTGGACTTGCCTAAAGGCTCCTACACGTGACCCTTCCTGAAAAGATGATGAATTGTAGTTGCAAAGTTGACTGAGAACATAGTTTGTTGGTTTCTAATAGATTTTTGCTTTATACCTCGATTGTGTGATGAACTATTACTTATTCATGAGAACTATATGATAAAAGTTCTATGATAAAACTCCTATGTTTAATTTTGTTGCTGCTATAATAATCAACATGACGGTTCGATGTCCATATTTTGTTTTTTATCGACACCTCTCTCTCAAAGCATATGGACATGTTTTTCGATTTTGGTTTTCGCTTGAGGATAAGCGAGGTCTAAGATTGGGGGAGTTGATACGTCCATTGTGCATCATGTTTTATTACTGTTACTTATAATGTTTTTATCCATAAAAATGCTTTTTGGAGTAATTCTAATGCCTTTTCTCTCATAATTTGCAAGGAACACACCAAGAGGGAGATTTCTGGCAGCTGGAAATCTAGACCTGGAAAAGCTACGTCAGGCCACCTATTATGCACAACTCCAAATGAGCTGAAACTTTACAGAGATTTTGTATGGATTATTTAAGAAATATTGGAGCTAATAAACACCAAAGGGGGGCACCCTGGTGGGTTGTGGCCTCCTCGGCCCACCTCCGGTGCCCATCTTCTGGTATATAAGTGGTTTTGACCTAGAAAAAAATAAAGAGAGGACTTTCGAGATGAAGCGCCACCGCCTCGAGTCGGAACTTGGGCAGGAGCACTTTTGCCCTCTGGCAGCGCGATTCTGCCAGGGGAACTTCCCTCACGGAGGGGGAAATCATCGTCATCATCATCACCAACAACTCTCCCATCTTGGGGAAGGCAATATCCATCAACATCTTCACCGACACCATATCATCTCAAACCCTAGTTCATCTTTTGTATGCAATCTTGTTACCAGAACTATAGATTGTTGCTAGGGGGTGACTAGTAGTGTTGATTACATCTTGTAGTTGATTACTATATGGTTTATTTGGTGGAAGATTATATGTTTAGATCCATTATGCATATTTATACCCCTCTGATCATGAGCATGTTTATTATTTGTGAGTAGTTACTTTTGTTATTGAGGTCATGGGAGAAATCATGCTGCAAGTAATCATGTGAATTTGATATGTGTTCGATATTTTGATAGTATGTATGTTGCGATTCCATTAGTGGTGTCATGTGAACGTCGACTACATGACACTTCACCATACTTGGGCCTAAGGGAATGCATTGTGGATTAGTAAATAGATGGTGGGTTGAGAGAGCGATAGAAACTTAAACCCCAGTTTATGCACTATTCGATAAGGGACCGATTGGATCCTAGAGTTTAATGCTATGGTTAGAATTTATTCTTAATACTTTTCTCGTAGTTGCGGATGCTTGCGGGAGGGTTAATCATAAGTAGGAGGTTTTTTCAAGTAAGAACAGCACCTAAGCACCGGTCCACCCACATATCAAATTATCAAAGTACCGAACATAAATCAAACCAACATGATGAAAGTGACTAGATGAAATTCCCGTGTACCCTCAAGAACGCTTTGCTTATTATAAGAGACCATTTTGGCCTGTCCTTTGCCTCAAAAGGATTGGGCTATCTTGCTGCATACTTGTTACTATTATCATTACTTGCTCGTTACAAATTATCTTGCTATCAAACTACTCGCTACTTACAATTTCAGCACTTGCAGACATTACCTTACTGAAAACTACTTGTCATTTCCTTCTGCTCCTCATTGGGTTCGACACTCTTACTTATCGAAAAGAGCTACAATTGACCCCCTATACTTGTGGGTCATCAACGTCCTATGTTTGATTTTGTTGATGTTATAGTAATCAACATGATGCTTCTATGTTCGTATTTTGTTTTTATCGACACCTCTCTCTCAAAGCATGTGGACAAGTTTTTCGATTTTGGCTTTCGCTCGAGGACAAGCAAGGTCTAAGCTTGGGGGAGTTGATATGTCCATTTTGCATCATGTTTTCTTACTGTTATTTATAATGTTTTACCCATAATAATGTTGTCGGGGAAACTGATTCACGAACACCTATGGGGCCGGCGGACCGGGCCCCTTTCGGTTCGGCGGGGGGCGGAGGTCGCACGAAGAGCAGATCGAGGCGAGGCACACGAGCAGTTTACCCAGCTTCGGAGCACTCCGGAGAGTAACACTCCTACTGCTGGTTGTCTGGTTGTATTATCTGATGTTCTTGCTCTCGAGCGAGAGAGTGTGATGTTTTCTGGGCTACGAATGAATCGAAGTAAACTGTCCGAAGCCCCTCTACGTTGCGCATGGGCCTCCTTTTATACGCTAAAGGGGTCACCGATAGGTGGCAACGCAGAGGAGGGTAAAAACGTAAAAAGCGAGGTAGTTGATACAGTTGCTTGTACAGTACACCCTACCTAACCCTGACGGCAGGGGACAAGGGCATTAAATGCCCGTCTGAGTCGCTCGAACAGTGCAGAAAAGGACCGTTAGGGGCGCCACCGTTCGCCACGATGGCGATCTTGTCAGCTTCGCATGCCACTGCGCACCGCTGGCTGCACAGCCTCCCGCCACGCGCGCCCGAAGAGGCCCCCAGAGCGACATGTTGGTGGATGCGCTGGAGCGTGGGCGCAGAGTGGCCGCCTGCCGCGGCAAGCGCCTTGCCGCTGTTGTTATCTCGCCGGGTCCAGAAGCTCGTCGCTCACCGGGCCTCGGGGTACCTTATTTAGTCTTCCCGGCAAGCTCCTCTTGCCGGGGCCTTGTTGCCTTGCCAGAGCGCGTGGCGCGTCGCGGCAAGTTCCTTGGAGCGCCTTGGTTGGCCTTCCCGGCAAGCTCCTCTTGCCGGGGTCTTGTCTCCTTAGCTTAAATACTTTGTTCTTGGATGGCTCCAAGGGAACCTTGGGGGATCTTGGCGTTCGCCCGGCAAGCCTTTGCCGCGGGGTGCTGCAACTGCCCGTACACAAGTTCGGGGTACTAGGGTACCCCTATTCTAGTACACCGACAGGAGCCCCCGGGCCTGGGCCAGACACGGTGTCGAGCGTTGTTGGGCCAGGCCCAAGACAGGGCACGGGCACACCCGGGCTGGGCCACGCCAAATCTTGCTCCGTATCCACCGCGCTCTCCCATAACGGCACGCGCTGAATGCGGCATCGTGGGAGAGATTGTGGGTGGTTGTTTATTTGGAAGGCCGAAACGTCTGCCCCGTCCCTCTTTATAAGCAGAGGAAACAGAGGCAGTTCATTCCCCCTCGCTGGTTGATGCTACTCCTTCTTCACAAGCTCCGTCGCTCCCCCCTCTTCTCGTAGCCGAGAGAGCAGCGCTCCGCCCCCCACCATTGCCACCAGCATCACCACGCCGTCGACCTTCCCCACCACCTCCACCATGGCCCCAAAAGCCGACAAGGGAAAGGGTGTGAAGTCGGCCGAGGCGCAGCGGCTCGCGGCGCTGCGGAAGGAGCGGGCGATCTTCACCCCCCATCTCGGCGTGCAGGAGCTGAGGGAGTACTTTTACCTCTTTTGGGCGACGGAGACGCGTGCGCATCCGCGCACGAGGGTACTCCCGGCCGCTGCCTCGGAGTTGGCTCCAAATGGGTACCGTTCTTCCCGCTATTCTTCTATTGCGGGCTCTGCCCGCCCTTCTCGGAGTTCTACTGTGATATTATGAACACATATGGCTTCCGCCTCCTTGACTTCACCCCCAACGCTGTCCTGACCATGGCAGTTTTCGCACATTTGTGCGAAAACTTTGTCGAAGTCCACCCTAGTGTTGCCCTTTTTCGCCACTTCTTCATACCTCGGGTAGAGAGAGGAGAGCCGCTTGCCGGAGGGATTGCCTGGGTCTTGAGAGTCGGCAAGAAAGAGGCGTACTTGGAGGGTGAGCTCCGCAGCAAGTGGGAGGAGTGGAGAGCGGAGTGGTGCTGGATCGTCGAGGAGAATCCGCAGCCCTTCACCGCCGTGCGCCAAACTCCAATAGTGCGAGGCAATGACTGGAGCAACATGGCCCCGGAAGACGAGAGGCTGAAGATCGCCATCACTAGGATTCTTCGCCTCAGGCTTGCCGGGCTCACCGTAGGTGCTGTCGGGGCAGATTTCCTCCGCCGCCGCATTGCCCCCCTGCAGGAGAGGGGGAGGCCCGCCTGGGAATTCAAGAATTCGGCGGACATCATGAGGCTGCGGCCGGGCCTCAACTACAACTTCACCGTCTTGGAGTTGGACGCAATGCTCTTGGAATTATTCAAACGCGACCCCCAGCACCCATTCACACTGCCGAGGGGCGTAGTTCCTTTGTGCAATAACTCTTCGGTTGACCGGATCCGCGCCATGATGCCGTTGTGCGATTCACACGGCATCATCCCAACTTGGCAAGAGCCTGCGGATGACGTTGTGCGAGCGTTCTTCGACACCTTGGAGGAAGTGCCGGTCCGCGATGACGAGCAGAAGAGCCTCACCCGTGACACCACCGACGAGGAGCTGCAGCTCATCGCTACTAGGGCGGAAGAGGCTACGGCCGCAGCTGCTGCGGGTGTGTTTGGGTTTACTGTGGAGGAGGCGGAGGCTGCAGAGGCGGCAAACCTTGCCGAACGCGCGGAGTTTATGGGCGAGGAGGAGCCTGCCGGTTCCGAAGCCAAGCCGAGCGAGGCCGGCGAGGAGGAGGCTGAGCCTTCAGAGAACTTGCCGCAGGCGGAGCCCCCGGCCCCGCCAAGGAGGCGCCTTCGCAGGGCCGGGGACGCAGCGGGGCGGCAGCCGGCTCCACAGCCACCGAGCCACGCGACGCGCTCTACCGCGGCAAGCAATGTTGCCGCGGGAGTGCCTCACGCAACAGCGGCAACTGGAGCGGGATCTTCCCGGGCCACTGCCACTGCCCCCGCCAAGCGGGCAAGGGATCCTACCCCTCCACCTCGCCGCACCGGAGGAGGGCCGGACTTCAATCTTTCCGCGCTTAGCTCCGACGAGGAGGAAGAAGAGTGAGTTTCTTTGGTGCTCTTATAATCCTTCAATCTTGCTGTTTATATCTTGTATCTGACTTGCTCCAATCTGGACTCCTTTCTTTTCAGAACACTGGCCTAGAGAGTGGCGAAGAGGGCCAAGGCCGCGGTGATCGTCATCGAGGATGACCCCATCGTGTCAGCAGGAGGTGGGCCCGAGACCACCTTGACGGACCCGGCAATCACCCCTCAGAGCAGCCCCCAGCGTAGCCCCCAGCATAAGTTCATAGTTTAGCCTTCTGCTGCCGGGCGCGCTTGAGTGCTTTTTCCTTTGTTGATATCTTGCTTGTTGACTTGTGCAGGAGCAGAGCAGCCTCATCAGGAGCGCCCGGAGGCCGGTCCCGAAGTGCCACCTGCTTCGACTGTGCTGCCAAGGGAGGAGTCCCCGGCAAGGGAGCGCTCTCCGGCAAGGGGGGGCTCTCCGGCAAGGGACGGCACTGCTGATCCTGCGGCGACCGAGGCCGCAACTGAAGATCTTAGCGCAGGTAATCCACTTGCCCAGAAACTTTTCCTTGGGTTCTGCTTCTTCTGTTTTTCCTTTCTTGGATTTTTGATTGATTTTCCTCCCTTCTTCGTTCTTCAGACCCATCTTCGGCTGAGCCAATGGAGACAGAGGGCGCCGGCGAGGAAGGTGCCGGTGCTGATGAGACCGCCGGCGAGGAGGCCGCCGGGACTGCTGCTGCGGAAGCCGGCGAGGGGTCGGGCGATCGCACTGACGACCCTGAGGCCGCAGGAGCGCTGGGCGCTGCGTCGACCGCCGAACCCTCTGCCGCCTCTGCGGAGCCGGGCTCCGAGGAGCCCCAGCCCGGCGCCTACTTGAAGGCCGGTGACAATATCTTCATCAAGCTACCCTGGGCGTCGAGCTCCAGGGTGCCGGTGGAGGGGGAGACTTTTGACGGGGAGGTGCTCGCCTCTGCTGGACTGTCATTGGTTGACGCGCCCGGCAGCAGCAGCGGCGAGCCTGAGGAGGAGGAGCTGCTGCGGAAGCTGCTGTCACTCTATCGCACCCGGCAAGCCAAGCTGGCTTCCCGGGAAGCGCTTGTCGCGAAGGCGGGAGTTGACATGGAAAAGCGCGCGGAGGAGCTCCGGGGCCAAAATCAAGAAGCTCTCCGGTCCCTGGCGCAGGAGCGGGAGCGACTCGACGAGGAGCGCACAGCCTTTCTTCTCGAGAAGGCCGAGGCTGAGGAGGAACAAAGGCTGGCTGCCGAGAAGTAGTCCGCGCGGGAAGGTGAACTAGTGCAGCGGAAGGCCAACCTCGATAGCTACAAGGAAGAGCTCGCCGAGCGTGAGCAAGCACTTGGCGGGGCGCTCAAGGAGGCAAAGGACACCGCGGCAACTGCAGAGGCCGCCAAGAAAGAGCTAGAGGAGAAGGTGGCGCAGCTGGAGGCCGATATTGGGAAGAGCGGCGAGGAGCTTGCCGCGCTCAAGCGTGAGCGCGAGAAGGATGCTGCCGCCCACGGTGAGCTGCAAGGCCTTCTCGCTGAGAGGGGCAAGGAGCTCAGCGCCGCCAAGGATTCCAAAGCAGACCTAGAGCTGAAGCTGGCCACACTGACGCAGACGCTGGAGGCCGCCAAGGAGCGGGAGAAGACCTTGTCGGAGAAGGTCAAGGCTGACGCGGCGCTGCTGGAGAGCATTGCAGTTACCCAGAACTCGTTCAGAGACACAGTGGAGCACTGGACCGAGGGTCTGGTGAACACTGCCGCAGTCATCAACGAGGAGCTGGCGCAGCTGGGGATGGAGGACTTTGGGTATCCTTCCGACGAGAGTCTTCAACCCAGCGCCAAGCTCAGCCTGTTCTTCAAGGGCGTGGCGACGGCACTCCACCGGCTCCGGGAAAGGATCCCGAAGCAGCTGGCCGACGAGTCGCGCAAAATCTGCGCCGGGGTTCTGCAGAAGGTGCTGATGAAGGTGGCCTTCCGCAACCCAGGCCTCAGCTTCACCAACGTCCTCAGGTCCTTGCCGCCTGACGCCGATCTGGATGCACTCAAGGCCCTTGTCGCACCCATTGTGGACAAGGTGAGCGAGATCAAGAGAGTCGAGGGCGGACGCGTAGATTAGGCCACCGATTCCTTCTTTTCCCTTGTCGCTGCTGATCATGTTATGAAAACAGTCTGTTAGAGCTGCGACAAGTTATCTTTGTAATATAACTTTATTTCTGTCTATCAATTGCTATGTTATTTCCTTTACTAGATTCCTTCCTTTGTATGTTATTACCCTACACTTCTAGGGAACTTGTCGGCGCAGGCGCCCGAGCCGCAAGCGCTGAGTGCGGAACTTCAGCAGCCTGCTGGCGGCGCTGCTTCCGACAAGAAACCTTGTCGCGACTAGATGAAGCACGCTTAAGCTGTTGAGCGGACTCGAAACAAAGTAAGGGCGCAACTAGCCACGAGTTGGTTCCTCCGCGCACAGGTTTTCCATACAAAGCAGGGTCGTTCGAGGAAGATAACTCAAAAAAATTTTAAAAAGTGATTGCTCAAACTTTGGCAACTTAGCTTTTCTGTCATTTGCTTCCCGGTAAGGCAAGCCTTTGCTTGAACGATGCCTGGCCCATACCACAATCTTCTCCTCCCCCCCCCCGGCAAACTTGTGTGCGAGGGAACCTTCTTTTCCTTTAAAAGAAAAAGAAAGAAGAGAAAATAATAATATGGAGCTCTTCAGCTTGTTACTGCTTACCGGATGTAGGTGCTGCACAAAGTGTCAAATAATCGCATGCAAGAAAGGAACTAACGCATGAAATGGACAAGCTGTGCGGAGCACATGGGGTTTTACTTATGCACGGGATCTGCGCCCGGCTTTGTACAAAGGATTACATGCAACAGCGGCAAGACTTGTACAGAAGGTGGTTGCCGGAACGGGTTTCGGCAACCGCGCCTTATGGGAAAAACTTACGAAGATGTTCTATGTTCCAGGAGTTGCTCACCGGAGTGCCATCTTCGGTCTCAAGGCGGACAGCGCCAGGCCTTGTGACTCGTCTCACCCGATAAGGGCCTTCCCACTTCAGCGTCAACTTGTTGGAATTCTTGGCGGACTGAACGCGCCGAAGAACAAGGTCGCCCTCCTCGAAGCTTCTGGCTTTAACTTTGCGGCTATGATAGCGGCACAAAGCTTGCTGGTATCGAGCAGCTCGTACAGCAGCCTGAAGACGATCTTCCTCAAGGAGCAGCGCGTCGTCTTGCCGCAGCTGTTCTTGCTCAAGCTCATCATAAGCGAGCACTTGAGGTGATCCGTATACGAGTTCCGTGGGGAGAACTGCCTCTGCTCCATAGACTAGAGCGAAAGGTGTCTGGCTAGTGGCTCGATTTGGCGTTGTTCTGATCGACCAAAGAACCACCGGCAGCTCCTTGATCCAGTTCCTTCCACACCTGTGCAGCCTGTCGAAAGTTCTGGTCTTGAGGCCGCGCAGCACTTCAGCATTTGCCCTCTCTGCTTGACCGTTGCTTCTTGGATGAGCAACAGAAGTGAAGCAGACCTTGGCGCCAAGGTCTTGGACGTACTGCATGAAGGTGCAGCTCGTGAATTGCGTGCCGTTGTCGGTGATGATCCTGTTAGGGATCCCGAAACGGCAAACAATCGACCTGAAGAACTTGACTGCTGACTGTGCTGTCACCTTCCTCACTGGCTGCACTTCCGGCCACTTTGTGAACTTGTCGATTGCGACGTACAAGTACTCAAAGCCCCCGACAGCTCGGGGGAAAGGGCCGAGGATATCGAGCCCCCATACCGAAAATGGCCAGGATAAAGGGATTGTCTGGAGAGCTTGAGCTGGCTGGTGTATCTGTTTGGAGTGGAACTGGCACGCTTCACACTTGGTTACTTGTGCAGTTGCATCCTGGAGGGCTGTCGGCCAAAAGAAACCTTGCCGGAAAGCTTTGCCGGCAAGTGCTCTTGCACCAATGTGGTGGCCACATATGCCTCCATGTATCTCCGCCAACAGCTTTTGTCCATCTTCCCGGCGAATACACTTCAATTTCACACCGTTGAGTCTTCTTCTGTACAGTATGCTATCGACAAACTGGTACATACTTGACTGCCGGGCTACTCTTTCCGCTTCTTCTTGTTCTTCGGGAAGTTCTCCTGTCTGAAGGAAGTGGACAATCTGCTGTGCCCATGCTGGAGCTTGTGGCTCGACAACAAGGACTAAAGGCGCATCTGCTGCTGTGGGAACATCCGCTTCCACGGCAAGGACTTGTGGTCCTGCCGGAGCTTGATGTTCCCCGGCAAGCTTGCCGGAGCAAAACTTGTCGGGAGCGTCTGCTTCAACGGAACAAACCATAAGGCTTGCCGGAGCAGACTGCCCCTCAGCTTCCTTGGTGTTGATCTTGGGGACTTTCTTGGCGGCGGCTTCGGGGAGCTCTGCTGGAAAGTAGTCACCAGAAACCAACTTCCTCTTCTTGCTTTGTCCAGTTGATGGTGTTATGGATGGTTGAGTCAACTTAAGCACAAAGATCCCTGGTTCCACAGGTAACTTTAGCGCGGCGCACTTTGACAGGCCATCAGCAATATCATTCTGAGCTCTTGGGATATGCTCCATTTGTAGGCCGTCAAAGTGCTCTTCTAGCTTCCTCACTTCATCAACATACGCTTCCATCAACGGACTCTGGTAGTTCTTGTTCACTTGTCGGACAACAAGCTGTGAGTCACCCTTGACAATGAGCTTCTTGATCCCAAGGTCTGCTGCAATTCTGAGACCGGCAAGCAATCCTTCATACTCTGCAGTATTGTTGGTTGCTTGCTCTTTGGGAAAGTGCATCTGGACTACGTACTTGAGGTGCTCTCCGGTGGGTGTGACAAGCAGCACGCCTGCACCGGCCCCTTGCAGCGAGAAGGCACCATCAAAGTACATCAGCCACTCTTTGCTTGCCTCTTTGACGGGAATGCTCGTTTCTGGAATTTCTTCATCTGGGGTTGGCGTCCACTCTGCTATGAACTCTGCCAATGCTCTGCTTTGGATAGTTGAGGTGCTCTCAAACTTGAGGCCAAAGCTTGACAGTTCCAGCGCCCACTCGACAATCCTACCCGTTGCTTCTGGATTTTGCAGTATCCTCTTCAGCGGAAAGCGAGTGACGACTGTGATCTCATGTGCTTGGAAGTAATGGCGCAGCTTTCTCGAGGCCATGAGGAGGCCGAAAAGCAACTTCTGCACACCAGGGTACCTTGATCTAGCCCCCTGCAGAAGAGAACTGACAAAGTAAAGTGGGCGCTGCACCATTCTCCTTGGCATCTTATCATGTTCCTGCGCAAACCCATGTTTGTCGGGACCAGAGCTTGTCGACAAAGCCCCCTGCTTGTCGCTGGATGGATCTGCCGTGGTTGCTGGCTCATCATCCGCCTCCCTCTCCGCCACTAACGCAACACTAACCACTTGATTGGTTGCTGCTATATACAGTAGCAACTTCTCTTGTGGCTTAGGTGCGACAAGTGTTGGAGTGGAGGACAGGTATCTCTTCAAGTCCTGCAGTGCAGCCTCCGCTTCCGGAGTCCATTTTATCGGACCTGCCTTTTTCAAAATTTTGAAAAATGGCAGGGCGCGCTCAGCAAATCTGGAGATAAACCTACTGAGAGCAGCTATGCAACCGGCAAGCCTTCGTACATCCTTGACGCGCTTTGGTGCTTCGATCTGCTCGATGGCTTTGATCTTGTCGGGATTGGCTTCAATTCCCCGGTGAGACACGAAGAACCCGAGAAGCTTGCCGGAAGGGACTCCAAACACGCACTTCTCGGGGTTAAGCTTGAGGTTGATCTTGCGCAGGTTTGCAAATGTTTCGTCTAAATCTTGAATTAGGGTCGCCTTGTTCTTCCTCTTCACCACTATGTCATCCATGTAAGCTTCCACATTTCTGTGCATTTGCGGCTCAAAAGCATGGTGGACTACCCTTGCGAATGTTGAACCAGCATTCTTCAAACCGAAAGGCATCCGTATGAAGCAGTACGTGCCACACGGGGTGATAAATGCGGTTTTCTCTTCATCTTCTTCTGCCATGAAGATCTGATGGTATCCTGAGTATGCATCAAGAAATGAAAGCAAATCACATCCGGCTATGGAGTCAACAATCTGGTCAATACGCGAAAAGGGAAATGGGTCTTTGGGACAAGCTTTATTAACATCAGTGAAGTCAATACAAAGTCTCCATTTCCCGTTAGCCTTGCGCACAACAACAGGATTGGCCAACCACGTGGGATGGAGTACTCCTCTGACAAGGCCTGCTGCTTCCAGCTTTTTAATTTCTTCTGTGATGAATTCTTGGCGCTCTACTGCCTGCTTCCTAACTCTCTGCTTGACGGGCCGCGCATGAGGACAGATAGCGAGGTGGTGCTCAATCACTTTCCTGGGAACACCGGGGATATCAGACGGTTGCCACGCAAACACGTCGACATTCGCCCGCAGGAAAGCAACGACCGCGCATTCCTATTTGGGGTCAAGAGTGGCGCTGATGGTAAATGTACCACCAGTGCCATCCTCCTTGGCGGACACCTTCTTGGTCTTAGGTGGAGCTGCCATTGCCTTCTTACACTTGCCGGTGGAGCTCGATGGCGCGTCCTCGACGGTAGCACAGCACTCCAAAGAGGTGCGCTTGCCGGAGTGGGCATCAGAGCTCTTGCCGGACTTGGTCTTCTTCTTCCCCCCGGGAGCTTCAGCGGCAAGTGTCCTGCGTTCTGCTGCGGTTGCGGCTTCCCGGTAGATCTTGTCGGTACAGATAAGAGCATCCTTCTTGTCGCCAGGGACAGAGATGACACTTATTGGGCCTGGCATTTTCAGTACGTTGTACGCATAGTGAGAGGCTGCCATGAACTTGCCGAGTGCCGGTCGGCCAAGGATTCCATTGTAAGGCAATGGAAAGTCGGCAACGTCAAACGTGACCCTCTCGGTCCTGAAGTTCCGCTCGCTGCCAAATGTTACCGGCAACGTGATCTTTCCCTTTGGCTTGCTCCTTCCCGGGTTAATTCCTTGAAATGTGCCGGTCTCTTCGAGCTCGCTGTCAGGAATCTGGAGTTTCTGGAGCACCGCGGAGGAGATCAGGTTCAAGCCGGCCCCGCCGTCAACTAGCATCTTAGTGACCTTGAGGTTGCAGATTGTTGGTGAAACCAACATCGGCAAGCACCCGACCGCAGTTATGCGATCCGGGTGGTCCTCAATATCAAAGATGATAGGCGTGTCGGCCCAGGAAGGAGTTGGTGGGTCCGGCAAGAAACGTCCCGGCCGAGGAGGACGCCGCGGCAAGGCCAAGCAGCGGCAAGGAGACAGACCTCCCCATGGCCGCGACAAGGATGAAGATGATAACGAAGACGAAGATATGGATGATTAGGAGACTGATGAGCAGGAGTTCCAGAAAGCCACAGAGGTCCTGTGCGTTGATGGTGGTGCTTCTCTGCATGCCTCGCACCGCCAGCTCAAGCAGTGGGTGCGGGAAGTTAATGCAGCAGAACCACCCGTCGAGTCACGCAAGCCTCTGAAATGGTCCGGCACGCCTATCATCTTTGATATTGAGGACCACCCGGATCGCATAACTATGGTCTGGTGCTTGCCTATGTTGGTTTCACCAACAATCCGCAACCTCAAGGTCACTAAGATGCTAGTTGACGGTGGGGCCAGCTTGAACCTGATCTCCTCCGCGGTGCTCCAGAAACTCCAGATTCCTGACAGCGAGCTCGAAGAGACCGGCACATTTCAAGGAATTAACCCGGGAAGGAGCAAGCCAAAGGGAAAGATCACGTTGCCGGTAACATTTGGCAGCGAGCTAAACTTCAGGACCGAGAGGGTCACATTTGACGTTGCCGACTTTCCATTGCCTTACAATGGAATCCTTGGCCAACCGGCACTCACCAAGTTCATGGCAGCCTCTCACTATGCATACAACATACTGAAAATGCCAGGCCCAATAATTGTCATCTCTGTCCCTGGCGACAAGAAGGATGCTCTTATCTGTGCCGACAAGATCTACCGGGAAGCAGTAGCCGCAGCAGAACGCAGGACACTTGCCGCTGAAGCTCCCGGGGGGAAGAAGAAGACCAAGTCCGGCAAGAGCTCTGATGCCCACTCCGGCAAGCGCACCTCTTCGGAGTGCTGCCCTACCGTCGAGGACGCACCATCGAGCTCCACCGGCAAGTGTAAGAAGGCAATGGCAGCTCCACCTGAGACTAAGAAGGTGTCCGCCAAGGAGGATGGCACTGGTGGTACCTTCACCATCAGCGCCACTCTTGACCCCAAATAGGAAAGCGCGCTCGTTGCTTTCCTGCGGGCGAATGTCGACGTGTTTGCGTGGCAACCGTCTGATATCCCCGGTGTTCCCAGGAAAGTGATTGAGCACCACCTTGTCGTCTGTCCTCATGCGCAGCCCGTCAAGCAGAGAGTCAGGAAGCAGGCAGTAGAACGCCAAGAATTCATCGCAGAAGAAATCAAGAAGTTGGAAGCAGCAGGCCTTGTCAGAGGAGTACTCCATCCCACGTGGTTGGCCAATCCTGTTGTTGTGCGCAAAGCGAACGAGAAATGGAGACTTTGTATTGACTTCACTGATGTTAATAAAGCTTGTCCCAAAGACCCATTTCCCCTACCGCGTATTGACCAGATTGTTGACTCCACAGCCGGATGTGATTTGCTTTCATTTCTTGATGCATACTCAGGATACCATCAGATCTTCATGGCAGAAGAAGATGAAGAGAAAACCGCATTTATCACCCCGTGTGGCACGTACTGCTTCGTACGGATGCCTTTCGGTTTGAAGAATGCTGGTTCAACATTCGCAAGGGTAGTCCACCATGCTTTTGAGCCGCAAATGCACAGAAATGTGGAAACTTACATGGATGACATAGTGGTCAAGAGCAAGAACAAGGCGACCCTGATTCAAGATTTAGACGAAACATTTGCAAACCTGCGCAAGATCAACCTCAAGCTTAACCCCGAGAAGTGCGTGTTTGGAGTCCCTTCCGGCAAGCTTCTCGGGTTCTTCGTGTCTCAGCGGGGAATTGAAGCCAATCCCGACAAGATCAAAGCCATTGAGCAGATCGATGCACCAAAGCGCGTCAAGGATGTACGAAGGCTTGCCGGTTGCGTGGCTGCTCTCAGCAGGTTTATCTCTAGATCTGCTGAGCACACCCTGCCATTTTTCAAAATTTTGAAAAAGGCAGGTCCAATGAAATGGACTCCGGAAGCGGAGGCTGCGCTGCAGGACTTGAAGAGATACTTGTCCTCCACTCCAACGCTTGTCGCACCTAAGCCGCAAGAGAAGTTGCTGCTGTATATAGCAGCAACCAATCAAGTGGTTAGTGCTGCGTTAGTGGCGGAGAGGGAGGCGGATGATGAGCCAGCAACCACGGCAGATCCATCCAGCGACAAGCAGGGGGCTTCGTCGACAAGCTCTGGTCCCAACAAACATGGGTTTGCGCAGGAACATGATAAGATGCCAAGGAGAATGGTGCAGCGCCCAGTTTACTTTGTCAGTTCTCTTCTATAGGGGGCTAGATCAAGGTACTCTGGTGTGTAGAAGTTGCTTTTCGGCCTCCTCATGGCCTTGAGAAAGCTGCACCATTACTTCCAAGCACATGAGATCACAGTCGTCACTCGCTTTCCGCTGAAGAGGATACTGCAAAATCCAGAAGCAACGGGAAGGATTGTCGAGTGGGCGCTGGAACTGTCAAGCTTTGGCCTCAAGTTTGAGAGCACTTCAACTATCCAAAGCAGAGCATTGGCAGAGTTCATAGCAGAGTGGACGCCAACCCCAGATGAAGAAATTTGAGAAACGAGCATCCCCGTCAAAGAGGCAAACAAAGAGTGGCTGATGTACTTTGATGGTGCCTTCTCGCTACAAGGCGCCGGTGCAGGCGTGCTGCTTGTCGCACCCACCAGAGAGCACCTCAAGTACGTAGTCCAGATGCACTTTCCCAAAGAGCAAGCAACCAACAATACTGCAGAGTATGAAGGATTACTTGCCGGTCTCAGAATCGCAGCAGACCTTGGGATTAAGAAGCTCATTGTCAAGGGTGACTCACAGCTTGTCGTCCGACAAGTGAACAAGAACTACCAGAGTCCGTTGATGGAAGTGTATGTCGATGAAGTGAGGAAGCTAGAAGAGCACTTTGACGGCCTACAAATGGAGCATATCCCAAGAGCTCAGAACGATATTGCTGATGGCCTGTCAAAGTGCGCCGCACTAAAGTTACCTGTGGAACCAGGGATCTTTGTGCTTAAGTTGACTCAACCATCCGTAACACCATCAACTGGACAAAGCAAGAAGAGGAAGTTGGTTTCTGGTGACTACTTTCCAGTAGAGCTTCCCGAAGCCGCCGTCAAGAAAGTCCCCAAGATCAACACCAAGGAAGCTGAGGGGCAGTCTGCTCCGGCAAGCCTTATGGTTTGTTCCGTTGAAGCAGACGCTCCCGACAAGTTTTGCTCCGGCAAGCTTGCCGGGGAACATCAAGCTCCGGCAGGACCACAAGTCCTTGCCGTGGAAGCGGATGTTCCCGCAGCAGCAGATGCGCCTTTAGTCCTTGTTGTCGAGCCACAAGCTCCAGCATGGGCACAGCAGATTGTCCACTTCCTTCAGACAGGAGAACTTCCCGAAGAACAAGAAGAAGCGGAAAGAGTAGCCCGACAGTCAAGTATGTACCAGTTTGTCGATAGCATACTGTACAGAAGAAGACTCAATGGTGTGAAATTGAAGTGTATTCGCCGGGAAGATGGACAAAAGCTGTTGGCGGATATACATGGAGGCATATGTGGCCACCACATTGGCGCAAGAGCACTTGCCGGCAAAGCTTTCCGGCAAGGTTTCTTTTGGCCGACAGCCCTCCAGGATGCAACTGCACAAGTAACCAAGTGTGAAGCGTGCCAGTTCCACTCCAAACAGATACACCAGCCAGCTCAAGCTCTCCAGACAATCCCTTTATCCTGGCCATTTTCGGTCTGGGGGCTCGATATCCTCGGCCCTTTCCCCCGAGCTGTCGGGGGCTTTGAGTACTTGTACGTCGCAATCGACAAGTTCACAAAGTGGTCGAAAGTGCAGCCAGTGAGGAAGGTGACAGCACAGTCAGCAGTCAAGTTCTTCAGGTCAATTGTTTGCCGTTTCGGGGTCCCTAACAGGATCATCACCGACAACGGCACGTAATTCACGAGCCGCACCTTCATGCAGTACGTCCAAGACCTTGGCGCCAAGGTCTGCTTCGCTTCTGTTGCTCATCCAAGAAGCAACGGTCAAGCAGAGAGGGCAAATGCTGAAGTGCTGCGCGGGCTCAAGACCAGAACTTTCGACATGCTGCACAGGTGCGGAAGGAACTGGATCGAGGAGCTGCCGGTGGTTCTTCGGTCGATCAGAACGACGCCAAATCGAGCCACTGGCCAGACACCTTTCGCTCTAGTCTATGGAGCAGAGGCAGTTCTCCCCACGGAACTCGTATACGGATCACCTCGAGTGCTCGCTTATGATGAGCTTGAGCAAGAACAGCTGCGGCAAGACGATGCGCTGCTCCTTGAGGAAGATCGTCTTCAGGCTGCTGTACGAGCTGCTCGATACCAGCAAGCTTTGTGCCGCTATCATAGCCGCAAAGTTAAAGCCAGAAGCTTCGAGGAAGGCGACCTTGTTCTTCGGCGCATTCAGTCCGCCAAGAATTCCAACAAGTTGACGCCGAAGTGGGAAGGCCCTTATCGGGTGAGACGAGTCAAAAGGCCTGGCGCTGTCCGCCTTGAGACCGAAGATGGCATTCCGGTGAGCAACTCCTGGAACATAGAACATCTTCGTAAGTTTTTCCCATAAGGCGCGGTTGCCGGAACCGTTCTGGCAACCACCTTTTGTACAAGTCTTGTCGCTGTTGCATGTAATCCTTTGTACAAAGCCGGGCGCAGATCCCGTGCATAAGTAAAACCCCATGTGCTTCGCACAGCTTGTCCATTTCATGCGTTAGTTCCTTTCTTGCATGCGATTATCTGACACTTTGTGCAGCACCTACATCCGGTAAGCAATAACGACCCGAAGAGCTCCATATTATTATTTTCTCTTCTTTCTTTTTCTTTTAAAGGAAAAGAAGGTTCTCTCGCACACAAGTTTGCCGGGGGGAAAGGAGAAGATTGTGGTATGGGCCAGACGTCGTTCAAGCAAAGACTTGCCTTACCGGGAAGCGTATGGGCCAGACGTCGTTCAAGCAAAGACTTGCCTTACCGGGAAGCAAATGACAGAAAAGCTAAGTTGCCAAAGTTTGAGCAATCACTTTTTAAAATTTTTTGAGTTATCTTCCTCGAACGACCCTGCTTTGTATGGAAAACCTGTGCGTGGAGGAACCAACTCGTGGCTAGTTGCGCCCTTACTTTGTTTCGAGTCCGCTCAACAGCTTAAGCGTGCTGCATCTAGTCGTGACAAGGTTTCTTGTTGGAAGCAGCGCCGCCAGCAGGCTGCTGAAGTTCCGCACTCAGCGCTCGCGGCTCGGGCGCCTGCGCCGACAAGTTCCCTAGAAGCGTAGGGTAATAACATACAAAGGAAGGAATCTAGTAAAGGAAATAACATAGCAATTGATAGATAGAAATAAAGTTATATTACAAGATAACTTGTCGCAGCTCTAACAGACTGTTTTCATAACATGATTAGCAGCGACAAGGAAAAAGAAGAAATGGGCGGCCTAATCTATGCGTCCGCCCTCGACTCTCTTGATCTCGCTCACCTTGTCCACAATGGGTGCGACAAGGGCCTTGAGTGCATCTAGATCAGCGTTAGGCAGCAAGGACCTGAGGACGTTGGTGAAGCTGAGGCCTGGATTGCGGAAGGCTACCTTCATCAGCACCTTCTGGAGAACCCCGACGCAGATTTTGCGCGACTCGTCGGCCAGCTTCTTCGGGATCCTCTCCCGGAGCCGCTGGAGTGTCGTCGCCACGCCCTTGAAGAATAGGCTGAGCTTGGCGCTGGGTTGAAGACTCTCGTCGGAAGGATATCCAAACTCCTCCATCCCCAGCTGCGCCAGCTCCTCGTTGATGACTGCGGCAATGTTCACCAGACCCTCGGTCCAGTGCTCCACAGTGTCTCTGAACGAGTTCTGGGTAACTGCAATGCTCTCCAGCAGCGCCACGTTAGCCTTGACCTTCTCCGACAAGGTCTTCTCCCGCTCCTTGGCGGCCTCCAGCGTCTGCGTCAGCGTGGCCAGCTTCAGCTCCAGGTCTGCTTTGGAATCCTTGGCAGCACTAAGCTCCTTGCCCCTCTTAGCGAGAAGGCCTTGCAGCTCACCGTGGGCGGCAGCATCCTTCTCGCGCTCACGCTTGAGCGCGGCAAGCTCCTCACCGCTCTTCCCAATATCGGCCTCCAGCTGCCCCACCTTCTCCTCTAGCTCTTTCTTGGCGGCCTCTGCAGTTGCCGCGGCGTCCTTTGCCTCCTTGAGCGCCCCGCCAAGTGCTTACTCACGCTCGGCGAGCTCTTCCTCGTAGCTGTCGAGGTTGGCCTTCCGCTGCACTAGTTCACCTTCCCGCGCGGACTGCTTCTCGGCAGCCAGCCTTTGTTCCTCCTCAGCCTCGGCCTTCTCGAGAAGAAAGGCCGTGCGCTCCTCGTCGAGTCGCTCCCGCTCCTTCGCCAGGGACCGGAGAGCTTCTTGATTTTGGCCCCGGAGCTCCTCCACGCGCTTTTCCATGTCAACTCCCACCTTCGCGACAAGCGCTTCCTGGGAAGCCAGCTTGGCTTGCCGGGTGCGGTAGAGTGACAGCAACTTCCGCAGCAGCTGCTCCTCCTCAGGCTCGCCGCTGCTGCTGCCGGGCGCGTCAACCAATGACAGTCCAGCAGAGGCGAGCACCTTCCCGTCAAAAGTCTCCCCCTCCACCGGCGCCCTGGAGCTCGACGCCCAGGGTAGCTTGATGAAGATATTGTCACCGGCCTTCAAGTAGGCGCCGGGCTGGGGCTCCTCGGAGCCCGGCTCCGCAGAGGCGGCAGAGGGTTCGACGGTCGACGCAGCGCCCGGCGCTCCTGCGGCCTCAGGGTCGTCAGTGCGATCGCCCAACCCCTCGCCGGCTTCCGCAGCAGCAGCCCTGGCGGCCTTCTCGCCGGCGGTCTCATCAGCACTGGCACCTTCCTCGCCGGCGCCCTCTGTCTCCATTGGCTCAGCCGAAGATGGGTCTGAAGAACGAAGAAGGGAGAAAAATCAATCAAAAATCAAAGAAAGGAAAAACGGAAGAAGCAGAACCCAAGGAAAAGTTTCTGGGCAAGTGGATTACCTGCGCCAAAGATCTTCAGTTGCGGCCTCGGTCGCCGCAGGATCAGCAGTGCCGTCCCTTGCCGGAGAGTCCCCCCTTGCCGGAGAGCGCTCCCTTGCCGGGGACTCCTCCCTTGGCAGCGCAGTCGAAGCAGGTGGCACTTCGGGACCGGCCTTCGGGCGCTCCTGATGAGGCTGCTCTGCTCCTGCACAAGTCAACAAGCAAGATATCAACAAAGGAAAAAGCACTCAAGCGCGCCCGGCAGCAGAAGGCTAAACTATGAACTTACGCTGGGGGCTGCACTGGGGGCTGCTCTGAGGGGTGATTGCCGGGTCTGTCAAGGTGGTCTCGGGCCCACCTCCTGCTGACACGATGGGGTCATCCTCGATGACGATCACCGCGGCCTTGGCCCTCTTCGCCGCTCTCTGGGCTAGTGTTCTGAAAAGAAAGGAGTCCAGATTGGAGCAAGTCAGATACAAGATATAAACAGCAAGATTGAAGGATTATAAGAGCACCAAAGAAACTCACTCTTCTTCCTCCTCGTCGGAGCTAAGCGCGGAAAGATCGAAGTCCGGCCCTCCTCCGGTGCGGCGAGGTGGAGGGGTAGGATCCCTTGCCCGCTTGGCGGGGGCAGTGGCAGTGGCCCGGGAAGATCCCGCTCCAGTTGCCGCTGTTGCGTGAGGCGCTCCCGCGGCAACATTGCTTGCCGCGGTAGAGCGCGTCGCGCGGCTCGGTGGCTGTGGAGCCGGCTGCCGCCCCGCTGCCGCCCCGCTGCGTCCCCGGCCCTACGAAGGCGCCTCCTTGGCGGGGCCGGGGGCTCCGCCTGCGGCAAGTTCTCTGAAGGCTCAGCCTCCTCCTCGCCGGCCTCGCTCGGCTCGGCTTCGGAACCGGCAGGCTCCTACTCGCCCATAAACTCCGCGCGTTCGGCAAGGTTTGCCGCCTCTGCAGCCTCCCCCTCCTCCACAGTAAACCCAAACACACCCGCGGCACCTGCGGCCGCAGCCTCTTCCGCCCTAGTAGCGATGAGCTGCAGCTCCTCGTCGGTGGTGTCACGGGTGAGGCTCTTCTGCTCGTCAGCGCGGACCGGCACTTCCTCCAAGGTGTCGAAGAACGCTCGCACAACGCCATCCCGCAGGCTCTTGCCAAGTTGGGACGATTCCGTGTGAATCGCACAACGGCATCATGGCGCGGATCCGGTCAAGCAAAGAGTTATTGCACAAAGGAACTACGCCCCTCGGCAGTGTGAATGGGTGCTGGGGGTCGCGTTTGAATAACTCCAAGAGCATTGCGTCCAGCTCCAAGACGGTGAAGTTGTAGTTGAGGCCCGGCCGCAGCCTCATGATGTCCGCCGAATTCTTGAATTCCCAAGCGGGCCTCCCCCTCTCCTGCAGGGGGCAATGCAGCGGCGGAGGAAATCTGCCCCGACAGCACCTACGGTGAGCCCGGCAAGCCTGAGGCGAAGAATCCTAGTGATGGCGATCTTCAGCCTCTCGTCTTCCGGGGCCACATTGCTCCAGTCATTGCCGCGCACTATTGGAGTTTGGCGCACAGCGGTGAAGGGCTGTGGATTCTCCTCAACGATCCAGCACCACTCCGCTCTCCACTCCTCACACTTGCTGCGGAGCTCACCCTCCAAGTACGCCTCTTTCTTGCTGACTCTCGAGACCCAGGCAATCCCTCCGGCAAGCGGCTCTCCTCTCTCTACCCGAGGTATGAAGAAGTGGCGAAAAAGAGCAACACTAGGGTGGACTCCGACAAAGTTTTCGCACAAGTGTGCGAAAACTGCCATGGTCAGGACAGCATTGGGGGTGAAGTCAAGGAGGCGGAAGCCATATGTGTTCATAATGTCACAAAAGAACTCCAAGAAGGGCGGGCAGAGCCCGCAATAGAAGAATAGCGGGAAGAACGGGTACCCGTTTGGAGCCAACTCTGAAGCAGCGGCTGGGAGTACCCTCGTGCGCGGATGAGCACGCGTCTCCGTCGCCCAAAAGAGGTAGAAGTACCCCCTCAGCTCCTGCACGCCGAGCTGGGGGGTGAAGATCGCCCGCTCCTTCCGCAGCGCCGCGAGCCGCTGCGCCTCGGTCGACTTCACGCCCTTTCCCTTGTCGGCTTTCGGGGCCATGGCGGAGGTGGTGGGGAAGGTCGACGGCGTGGTGATGCTGATGGCAATGGGGGGGCGGAGCGCTGCTCTCTCGGCTACGAGAAGAAGGGGGGAGCGGCGGAGTTTGTGAAGAAGGAGTAGCAACAACCAGCAAGGGGGAACGAACTGCCTCTGTTTCCTCTGCTTATAAAGAGGGATGGGGCGGACGTCTCGGCCTTCCAAATAAACAACCACCCACGATCTCTCCCACGATGCCGCATTCAACGTGTGCCATTATGGGAGAGCGCGGTGGATACGGAGCAAGATTTGGCGTGGCCCACCCCACGTGTGCCCGTGCCCTGTCTTGGGCCTGGCCCAACAGCGCTCGGCACCGTGTCTGGCCCAGGCCCGGGGACTCCTGTCGGTGTACTAGAATAGGGGTACCCTAGTACCCCGAACTTGTGCACGGGCAGTTGCAGCACCCCGCGGCAAAGGCTTGCCGGGCGAACGCCAAGATCCCCCAAGGTTCCCTTGGAGCCATCCAAGAACAAAGTATTTAAGCTAAGGAGACAAGACCCCGGCAAGAGGAGCTTGCCGGGAAGGCCAACCAAGGCGCTCCAAGGAACTTGCCGCGACGCGCCACGCGCTCCGGCAAGGCAACAAGGCCCCGGCAAGAGGAGCTTGCCGGGAAGACTAAATAAGGTACCCCGAGGCCCGGTGAGCGACGAGCTTCTGGACCCGGCGAGATAACAACAGCGGCAAGGCGCTTGCCGCAGCAGGCGGCCACTCTGCGCCCACGCTCCAGCGCATCCACCAACGTGTCGCTCTGGGGGCCTCTTCGGGCGCGCGTGGCGGGAGGCTGTGCAGCCAGCGGTGCGCAGTGGCATGCGAAGCTGACAAGATCGCCATCGTGGTGAACGGTGGCGCCCCTAACGGTCCTTTTCTGCACTGTTCGGGCGACTCAGACGGGCATTTAATGCCCTTGTCCCCTGCCGTCAGGGTTAGGTAGGGTGTACTGTACAAGCAACTGTATCAACTACCTCGCTTTTACGTTTTTACCCTCCTCTGCGTTGCCACCTGTCGGTGACCCCTTTAGCGTTTAAAAGGAGGCCCATGCGCAACGTAGAAGGGGTTCGGACAGTTTGCTTCAATTCATTCGTAGCCCAGAAAACATCACACTCTCTCGCTCGAGAGCAAGAACATCAGATAATACAACCAGACAAGCAGCAGTAGGAGTGTTATCTCTCTAGAGAGCTTCGAAGCTGGGTAAACTGCTCGTGTGCCTCGCCTCGATCTCCGTGTGCGCACCCAGATGGGTTGTGCCCACCTAGGACACCCCCCGTACTCCATTTTTCTACCATATACTTGTCCTGCAAGATAAAAAATCTATATATACTTCACGAACCAGTTGCTCACCGTATCGCGGAGAAATCCTCTGTTCTCTTTTTCCTTGTTGTTTTCTGGCAGATTCCATCTACCATGGCCTCTTCAAGCTCCTCCAAGGAAAAGATCTCTCCTTCATCGCCACCATCATTCCCTTCACCACCAAAAGGAGAATTGAGTATCGGGTATGGGCACTCCCCTTGGCTTCCACCAAGCTTGGGGGAGGTGCCCCGGTATCGTATCATCCCACTATCTTTTTGCTTTTATTTATCTTAGTTCAATCTTTTGCCTTCAGATGAAATAAATTTTAGTTTGATCCACTCCTCTCTTGATAGTTTGCTTGATCTATCCTTGTAATCGTGTGGAAGTTATATAATGAAGTTAGTTTTAGTTTTTGCTTTCTTTACTTTCATGTTGCAAATAAAGAAAATAAATAAGGAAGAAATAAAAAGAGAAAGGAAATAAATGAAGAAAGGAAATAAATAATGAGAATATTATATACTAGTCCTACGGTAGGTGATATAACCACATAAGGAAAAGTATAGGTAGAAATTTTTATTAGAGATTGACAAACATAGCATTAGTCAACGATGCAACTCATGAAAGAATTAATAAGGGAAGAGAAGATTCACATATAGATATACTATCCTAGAAATCTTTTGTGATTGTGAGCCCTCATCAAAATATTATATGCCAAAATTGTTGATGTTGGACAAGGAAGACAATTTAATAGTTTATGTTTGTTTATATTCACATAAAAGTCATATTGTCATAGATCCTTTAACATCTGATGCTTGCCCCCTATCTTTGCTAGGCAAAAATTTTGTACTAAGTAGAGATACTACTTGTGCGTCCAAAAACACTTAAACCCAAATCTTTTTAAAGTGTCCACCATACGTACCTATGGATTGAGCAAGATCCCTCAAGTAAGTTGTAGTCGGTGCAAAAGGGCAATAAAAATTTCTTCTAAATATGTGAGACCATTTAGTGTAAGAGAAAATTGAGTGTTGTACGAACTTGGATGACAAAGAATAAAAGCGACAGACTGCATAATAAAGGTTGTCATCTTAAGGGGCAATACAACGTGATGTTCTCTTGTACTAAGGGATTGAGCATGCAAACAAATAAGTGCATGGCAACCTATGCTTCCCTCTGCGAAGGGCTTATCTTTTACTTTTATGTATTTAATTTTATGCAAAGAGTCAAAGTTTTCCTTCTATTCATTTTTATTTTCTCTTTTGGCAAGCATCATGTGGTTAGGAAAGATCTAGGCACATATGTCCAGTTGAATATACATAGCATGAGTTATTATTTGTGACATCACCCTTGAGGTGAGTATTTGGGAGGTGAAACTATAAGCCCCTATCTTTCTATGTGTCCGATTGAAACGTTTTGCTCATGGGTACAAGGTGAGTGTTAGAATTCATAGAAGACTATATGATGGTTGAGTATGTGGACTTGCCTAAAGGCTCCTACACGTGACCCTTCCTGAAAAGATGATGAATTGTAGTTGCAAAGTTGACTGAGAACATAGTTTGTTGGTTTCTAATAGATTTTTGCTTTATACCTCGATTGTGTGATGAACTATTACTTATTCGTGAGAACTATATGCTAAAAGTTCTATGATAAAACTCCTATGTTTAATTTTGTTGCTGCTATAATAATCAACATGACGGTTCGATGTCCATATTTTGTTTTTTATCGACACCTCTCTCTCAAAGCATATGGACATGTTTTTCGATTTTGGTTTTCGCTTGAGGATAAGCGAGGTCTAAGATTGGGGGAGTTGATACGTCCATTGTGCATCATGTTTTATTACTGTTACTTATAATGTTTTTATCCATAAAAATGCTTTTTGGAGTAATTCTAATGCCTTTTCTCTCATAATTTGCAAGGAACACACCAAGAGGGATATTTCCGGCAGCTGGAAATCTAGACCTGGAAAAGCTACGTCAGGACACCTATTATGCACAACTCCAAATGAGCTGAAACTTTACGGATATTTTGTATGGATTATTTAAGAAATATTGGAGCTAATAAAGACCAAAGGGGGGCACCCTGGTGGGTTGTGGCCTCCTCGGCCCACCTCCGGTGCCCATCTTCTGGTATATAAGTGGTTTTGACCTAGAAAAAAATAAAGAGAGGACTTTCGAGATGAAGCGCCACCGCCTCGAGTCGGAACTTGGGCAGGAGCACTTTTGCCCTCTGGCGGCGCGATTCTGCCAGGGGAACTTCCCTCGCGGAGGGGGAAATCATCGTCATCATCATCACCAACAACTCTCCCATCTTGGGGAAGGCAATATCCATCAACATCTTCACCGACACTATATCATCTCAAACCCTAGTTCATCTCTTGTATGCAATCTTGTTACCAGAACTATAGATTGTTGCTAGGGGGTGACTAGTAGTGTTGATTACATCTTGTAGTTGATTACTATATGGTTTATTTGGTGGAAGATTATATGTTTAGATCCATTATGCATATTTATACCCCTCTGATCATGAGCATGTTTATTATTTGTGAGTAGTTACTTTTGTTATTGAGGTCATGGGAGAAATCATGCTGCAAGTAATCATGTGAATTTGATATGTGTTCGATATTTTGACAGTATGTATGTTGTGATTCCATTAGTGGTGTCATGTGAACGTCGACTACATGACACTTCACCATACTTGGGCCTAAGGGAATGCATTGTGGATTAGTAAATAGATGGTGGGTTGAGAGAGCGATAGAAACTTAAACCCCAGTTTATGCACTATTCCATAAGGGACCGATTGGATCCTAGAGTTTAATGCTGTGGTTAGAATTTATTCTTAATACTTTTCTCGTAGTTGCGGATGCTTGCGGGAGGGTTAATCATAAGTAGGAGGTTTGTTCAAGTAAGAACAGCACCTAAGCACCGGTCCACCCACATATCAAATTATCAAAGTACCGAACATAAATCAAACCAACATGATGAAAGTGACTAGATGAAATTCCCGTGTACCCTCAAGAACGCTTTGCTTATTATAAGAGACCATGTTGGCCTGTCCTTTGCCTCGAAAGGATTGGGCTATCTTGCTGCATACTTGTTACTATTATCATTACTTGCTCGTTACAAATTATCTTGCTATCAAACTACTCGCTACTTACAATTTCAGCACTTGCAGACATTACCTTACTGAAAACTACTTGTCATTTCCTTCTGCTCCTCATTGGGTTCGACACTCTTACTTATCGAGAAGAGCTACAATTGATCCCCTATACTTGTGGGTCATCAACGTCCTATGTTTGATTTTGTTGATGTTATAATAATCAACATGATGCTTCTATGTTCGTATTTTTTTTTATCGACACCTCTCTCTCAAAGCATGTGGACAAGTTTTTCGATTTCGGCTTTCGCTCGAGGACAAGCAAGGTCTAAGCTTGGGGGAGTTGATATGTCCATTTTGCATCATGTTTTCTTACTGTTATTTATAATGTTTTAAACATAATAATGCTGTCGGGGAAACTGATCCACAAACACCTATGGGGCCGGCGGACCGGGCCCCTTTCGGTTCGGCGGGGGGCGGAGGTCGCACGAAGAGCAAATCGAGGCGAGGCACACGAGCAGTTTACCCAGCTTCGGAGCTCTCCAGAGAGATAACACTCCTACTGCTGCTTGTCTGGTTGTATTATCTGATGTTCTTGCTCTCGAGCGAGAGAGTGTGATGTTTTCTGGGCTACGAATGAATCGAAGCAAACTGTCCGAACCCCCTCTATGTTGCGCATGGGCCTCCTTTTATACGCTAAAGGGGTCACCGACAGGTGGCAACGCAGAGGAGGGTAAAAACGTAAAAAGCAAGGTAGTTGATATAGTTGCTTGTACAGTACACCCTACCTAACCCTGACGGCAGGGGACAAGGGCATTAAATGCCCGTCTGAGTCGCCCGAACAGTGCAGAAAAGGACCATTAGGGGCGCCACCGTTCGCCACGATGGCGATCTTGTCAGCTTCGCATGCCACTGCGCACCGCTGGCTGCACAGCCTCCCGCCACGCGCGCCCGAAGAGGCCCCCAGAGCGACACGTTGGTGGATGCGCTGGAGCGTGGGCGCAGAGTGGCCGCCTGCCGCGGCAAGCGCCTTGCCGCTGTTGTTATCTCGCCGCGTCTAGAAGCTCGTCGCTCACCGGGCCTCGGGGTACCTTATTTAGTCTTCCCGGCAAGCTCCTCTTGCCGGGGCCTTGTTGCCTTGCCGGAGCGCGTGGCGCGTCGCGGCAAGTTCCTTGGAGCGCCTTGGTTGGCCTTCCCGGCAAGCTCCTCTTGCCGGGGTCTTGTCTCCTTAGCTTAAATACTTTGTTCTTGGATGGCTCCAAGGGAACCTTGGGGGATCTTGGCATTCGCCCGGCAAGCCTTTGCTGCGGGGTGCTGCAACTGCCCGTGCACAAGTTCGGGGTACTAGGGTACCCCTATTCTAGTACACCGACAAATGCTGTTTGGAGTAATTCTAATGCCTTTTCTCTCAAAATTTGCAAAAGGACACACCAAGAGGGAGAATTCCGGCAGCTGGAAATCTGGACCTAGAAAAGCTACGTTAGGCCACCTATTCTGCACAACTCCAAACAAGCTGAAACTTCACGAGGATTTTTTATGGAATATATACGAATTTTTGGAGCCAATAAGTACCAGAGGGGGCCCACCAAGTGGGCACAACCCACCTAGGCGCGCCAGGGAGCCCAGGCGCGCCCTGGTGGGTTGTGCTCCCCTCGGCCCACCTCCGGTGCCCATATTTTGGTATATAAGTCATTTTGACCTAGCAAAAAATAAAAGGAGTACTTTCGGGACGAAGAAACGCCTCCTCGAGGCGGAACTTGGGTAGGAGCACTTTTGCCCTCCGGTGGACCGATTCTGCAGGGGGAACTTCCCTCCCGGAGGGGGGAATCATCGTCATCATCATCACCAACAACTCTCCCATCTTGGGGAGGAGAATCTCCATAAACATCTTCAACAGAACCATCTCCTCTCAAACCCTAGTTCATCTCTTGTGTTCAATCTTGTTAATGGAACTATAGATTGGTACTTGTGGGTGACTAGTAGTGTTGATTACATCTTGTAGTTGATTACTATATGGTTTATTTGGTGGAAGATTATATGTTCAGATCCAGTATGCTAATTAATACTCCTCTGATCATGAGCATGTTTATCATTTGTGAGTAGTTACCTTTGTTCTTGAGGTCACAGGAGAAATCATGTTGCAAGTAATCATGTGAATTTGATATGTGTTCGATATTTTGATAGTATGTATGTTGTGATTCCCTTAGTGGTGTAATATCAACATCGACTACATGACAATTCACCATATTTGGGCCTAAGGGAATTCATTGTGGAGTAGCAATTAGATGATGGGTTGCTAGAGTGACAGAAACTTAAACCCCAGTTTATGTGCTATTCCGTAAGGGCCTGAATGGATCCAAAAGTTTAATGCTATGGTTAGAATTTATTCTTAATACTTTTCTCGTAGTTGCGGATGCTTGCGGGAGGGTTAATCATAAGTAGGAGGTTTGTTCAAGTACACCTAAGCACCGTTCCACCCACATATCAAATTATCAAAGTACCGAACACGAATTAAACCAACATGATGAAAGTGACTAGATGAAATTCCCGTGTACCCTCAAGAATGCTTTGCTTATCATAAGAGACCGTTTTGGCCTGTCCTTTGCCTCAAAGGATTGGGCTACCTTGTTGCACTTTTGTTACTACTATTGTTACTTGCTCATTACAAATTATCTTGCTATCAAACTACTCTGCTACTTGCAATTTCAGTACTTGCAGAATTACCTTACTGGAAACCACTTGTCATTTCCTTCTGCTCCTCGTTGGGTTCGACACTCTTACTTATCGAAAAGAGCTACAATTGATCCCCTATACTTGTGGGTCATCAGAGTGGTCATTATTAGAGATGGCCAGATAAATGAGACAGAACTGGTCCAGGCCCTTAGTGATATGTTCGACTGGGGATGGAAGTGGAGAGTGAAGGAGTATGGGAAGAATTGCTATATGATGAGGTTTCTTTCCTAACAAAGAAAAGCTGGTGGAGCTTACAAAGTTTAATGACTTCAACTTGCTGGGAACTAGAGTTGTGATCAAAGTGCAAGCTTCATCTCTTGATCATCAAGCCATTGAGAAAATGCACACTACATGGGTGAAATTTGAAAAAGTGCCTGATTGCTTTAGACACTTTTTTGGCATGTGTGAGGTCGCTACTACTATAGGACCTATTTTGGAAGTGGATATGGATACTATCAATGAAGAAAAAGTGAAAGTAAAATATGGAATCAAGGATGTAGGAAAAATCCCCTTGGATGTAGAAATCACATCCCTTGGTCTGCTAATGTTCAGAATTGGAACTGAGTTGGAAAAAGTAGCAGAGATGGGATGGTATAAGGAAGAGAAAAGGAAAAGTGGTGCTATCAGTGAGATGGATGGCAGAGATGAAGACGAGGAAAAAAGAAAGAAGAGCAAGATGGATGGAAAAGATAGAAAAGGAACGGAGTTAGGCAGCTTATCTCTAAGACAAATTGAGGAAATAGATAAGAAGAATAACATGATGAAGATTTCACTAGAAGATATTATGGGGAATTTGTGCAAAGAAATGATTGGAGAAAGAGGAAAAATGTAGAAAGAAATTGATATCATGTTTAGAAAGATACATGGTTTAGAGGAAGATAAAGCAAGACATAATGCATTGTGGAATAAAGCTGAGAAAAGAATAAATGAGCTGGAGCTGACATAGAAAAAGCTAGAGTGGCTAATTGAACAACAACAAAAAGAGATTCAAAAGCTAGAACAGGATGCAGTGAACAGAGAGCAATATGAAATAGAGCTAGCTAATCTGGAGGTTGAAGATTTTGAGAAAGAAAACATAGAAAAGAAAGAGGGTACTTAATCTAGGAAGTATAATGAACCTACTGATTACAATGCTAGTCAGGAATCAACAGGAACCTTTGGAGAAAAGATGGCTGAGATACATGGGATTGGGGTGCTGGACAAGAGTGAAGATGATAAGGAATTTGAATTAAAAAGAATCCTTGGAAATTGAGGAAAAGAGGACGAGAAAGTGGAGGAGATGGCCAAAATAAGGCTGGAGAAACAGACAATTATGGTAACAATCCTAATCCTTTTCTGCTAATCCTTCTTCACTTCATGTTAGTTCTCTGGTTGGGATTGATTTGGGATGTTCTATGGATATGATTGATAAAAACTTAGAGACCCTAAGGAAAATGGAGATTCTGCTAGGAAAGAGAGGGATGAGGGGGGCAATAATAAAATGGAAAACAAACCTCATGACACAACAGTGTGCATTGACACTGGAGATGTCAGGATTGAGGAGCTATGTTCTGATATGGAGCACTCTAATGCTGAGATGGAGAACAACAATATATGAAACTGAGGGCTATTTTCTCAGGAAGAAAAAGTGATAAGAACTGCTCATCAGCACTAAGTTGTGTGAAGCACTTTGTTGTGATTGGGATTTTAGAAAGAAAACAGAAAAAGAAGGAAGCCTGGAATTTTCTTATATATATATATAGTTTTTACTAGACCCTCACTATATTATAGACTTAAGACCTGGTTAAAATGAGAGGGATATTTTGGAATGTGAGAGGATTAGGTCAAGACCATAAAAAGAGATATGTGAGAGAAATGATCAATGAAGATTGGACTTTATTGGGATTTCTGAAACCATCAAACAAAAAATTTCTAAAAATGAATTGCACAACTTGTGTGGTGGTAGGGAGTTTGAATGGTGCTGGAACCCACCTAAAGGGATGGCTGGAGGGATCTTAATGGGTGTTAACAAAGAAAGATTTGAAGTAGATCACGTGGAAAAGGGAATTTATTTCCTTAGAATGCTAGTTTATGATAAAATTGTCAAGATACACTGGAATTTGATCACAGTATATGGAGATGCTCAATTAGAAGGGAAAGCTAGCTTTCTAGGTGAACTAGCCAGATTATATCATGACAACCCCCTGCCCTATCTCGTAGGGGAAGATTTCAATATCATTAGAAATGAAAAAGAGAAAAAACAAGCCTGCTTATAATGAGTAGTGGACATTTATGTTCAATGCAATCATTGAGCAGGCTGGTCTGAGAGAACTGCCCTTAAATGGGAGACAATTTACTTGGGCTAACAATTTGGATGACCCCACCAGCTTGGGAGGAAAAATATCCATTGACTATATTGCAAGCCTTTGCTAGGGAATTTTCAAGCCACACTCAAATGTTTTTGTACACTAGAGAAGGACAGGCTGCTAAACATATTTTCAGATATGAAAATTCTTGGGCTTTGAGGGATGGTTTCAAGAAATTAGTGTATAAAAATTGGAATGAGAAATATAAAGGAAATATCTTAGAGAGATGGCAGCTCAGATTAAGAAACCCGAGGAAAAACCAAATGTTGGAATAGAAATGTTCATGCATGGTATAAAAAAATTGTATTGTTAAAGAGCTAGATGAGATTGATAAAAAAGCTAAGGTTATGGGACTTACTGCTGCAGACAGAACTGAACAAAAAGCCTTAAGAGAATAGTTAAAAAGGGTAGTGGTGCAAGAAGAAGTTAAATGGCTCCAGAGATATAAAAATAAGGAGATTACAGATGGAGATGGAAACTCTAGATATTACCATGCTAAGGTGAATGGGAGAAGGAGGAAAAATAGAATCACTTCTTTAGAATAGGAAGGAGGGGTAATGGAAGGAGAGGAAAACCTAATGAAATATATCACTATTCTTTACAAAAAAACTATTTGGGCATCCTAAAGAAAACCATATTTCTATGAATAATATGGAGCTAAGAAAAATTAGTGAAGAAGAGAAGAAGAACTTAATGGCACCTTTCTCTCTCAAGGAGATTAAAGAGGTGGTTTTGGGGATGAAGAAAAACAAGAGCCCTCGACCAGATGGGTTCCCTGCTGATTTCTATAAGGAGTTTTGGGACCTGGTCAAATGGGAAATTAAGGCATTAGTGGAAGAATTTGCCAAATGAAGGGTAAATATTTCTAGATTAAACTATGGTATCATTATCTTAGTGCCACAAATAGCAAATGCCAAAAAAATACAGAAGTTTAGACCAATCTGTCTACTGAATGTGAGTTTAAAAATCATCACAAAAGTTTTGATGAATAGGTTGACCAAATGCGTGTCTCCTGTCATCTCCAAAACTCAAACTGCTTTTATCAAAGGAAGATAAAATATGGAAGGGGTGGTGATTTTGCATGAAGCTCTAAATACTTCTCATACTAGAAAACAAGATGCGTTGATCTTTAAAGTGGATTTTGAGAAAGCATATGACAAGATCAAGTGGCCTTTTGTGATACAAATGTTGAATCTCAAATGTTTCCCTGACAGGTGGTGTGAGTGGGTTATGGAAACAATGAGAGGGGGGCATGTGGGGGGTTAGAGGCAATGATGTGATTGGGCCATATTTTAGGACACCTAAAAGGCTCAGGAAGGGGTGCAGTGTCCCCCGTCCTATTTGACTTAGCTGCTGATGCACTGGCTGTTCTTATGAACAATGCCCTTGAAGATGATTTGGTTAAAGGGGTTTTGGGAGATGAAGAGAATAAGGGGGTTAACATGCTGCAGTATTCAGATGATACAATTTTCCTTCTCCAGAATGATATTGATAGTGTGAAAAAACGTAAGTTTATCCTGGGAGCCTTTGAAAAAATGTCAAGGCTCAAAATTAACTTTCATAAGAGTGAGCTGATGTTATTTGTAAAATCTCAGGAGAAGCAGGACATTTACTAGGAAATCCTTACTTGTAAAATGGGGATGATACCTATAAAATATTTAGGGATGCCAGTATCTTATTCCAGAATTATAAACACTCAATGGAAGTGTGTGACTGAGAAAATTGAAAAGAGGTGTAGCTGCTAGCAAAGGAAATTGCTTGGCTCTATTGCAGGGAGAATTACATTAGTCCAGGCCTGCCTAATAAATATACCTCTCTCTATAATGTCCTTCTATCCCATACCCAAAGCAGTGATCAAGAAAGTTGATTCATCAGACCTAGGTTAGTATGGCAAGAAGATGATAATATTAAAAAATATCATTTAGTGAATTGGAAAACCCTTTGTCTACCTAAATAGATAGGGCGCTTGGGGATCTTAAATTTGGAATTAATGAATATTTCCTTGCTAGCCAAATGGTTTTGGAAAATGGAAACAGAAAAGGGGATGTGGCAAGAAATAATTCATAGAAAATATGGAAGGGATGGGTGTCTCTCTAGGGCCACAAAAAAGCCTGAAGACTACCAGTTTTGGTCCAGTCTAATTGATGTCAATGAGACCTTCTACAGATTTGCTAAAAAATAATAGGGGATGGAAAAACTACTTGGTTCTGGGAAGATTTATGGGTAGATGATAAAACTTTAAAGGAAGCATATCCTAGACTATATGATCTATGTTTTGATCATTAACATATCAGTGGCAGAAGCCATCCAGAAAGGTGGCAGGGGTTCAGGTTTAGAAGAAAACTATATGGGGATACTTTGAGATTGTGGAACAGCCTCAACAATAGATGTGAGAAATGAGGGGGGTGATATAATCTGGACCCTTACGGCTGATCAAAAATTTTCTGTCAAATCCTTATACAGAAGATTGGTAGTTGGTAATATTAACTTCCCACAAAAATTCTTGTGGAAGGTTAAGGTCCCAGCTAAGATTAAGGCTTTTCTATTATTGGTTAACACAAAAGGTATACTTACTAGAGACTCCCTCTTAAAAAGAGGACGGAAAGGAGAAAAAACTATGTTTTCTGCGATAAAGACGAGTCGGTAGATCACTTATTCTTTACTTGCTCGGCGGCATCTTTGATGTGCAGCTTGATAAAATGCTCTTTTGGGTTGAAGGAAACTCCTTCATCAATTAGGGAATGCTTGGGGCGATGGATGGATAGGTTTAGGAAAGATATGATAAGAAACTAGTTTTAGTTGGGATTTCTTATTTTGGGCTCTTTGGAAATGCAGGAATATGATAATCTTTGATAATAAGAAAATTATTGATCCTATGCCTCTGATCAAACTAATGAGCCATTGGATGATGGATTGATCAATTTTGCAGATAAAAGAGCATCAAAAAAGGCGCTGGAGCTGGGAGCAAAACTGCTAGAGCAAGTAGCAAATGAGATCTATGAAGCTTCGAAGGGGTGGACAATCAATGTGGCACGACTGGAGGGATGAAAAAGTCCTCCCCTTGCTGGAGCTGCCAACATCTTCATTTGTTTTCCTGCTTTTAGTAGTTTGTATTTTGGTGTCTGTGTTTACCGAAAAAGGATTTCGCCCCACTTTATAAATAAAACAAACCACTATAGCCACAAGGTACCACAAATGTTCACCCACCCACACACACACAAAGTCACACCACAAATAGTACATGAGGGTTCTGCTGAGGGCATAGCTCAACAAGCCCTGAAAGCGAAAACAAAGGCGGATGATCCACAATAGTACCTAAGAAGCTAATCTAGCCATGGTGGAGGAGGAGGAAGCGGCGACGCCAAGCGGAGAGCCATCAAGCGTAGGTCAGCGATGATGATGTTGATGGCATCCCGGTCCTGAAGGCGGCTAGGCGGCCGCCAGAGCTGCAAGTACCCACACATTTTGTAAACAGCGTCAGTGGCACGTCGAAGAGGAACTCATTGGATGACAAGATCATTACGCACGGTCCATAACGTCCACAGAAGGACCCTAATGAGAAGCCACCTAATGTGGCGGCCCGAAGGGGGAGGGCCTGCACCTCAGTGAGGAGGTCGGGGAAGTTTGTGAAGGAAATATGCCCTAGAGGCAATAATAAGGTTGTTATTTGTATTTCCATATATCATGATAAATGTTTATTATTCATGCTAGAATTGTATTAACCGGAAACTTGATACATGTGTGAATACATAGACAAAAAAAGTGTCCCTAGCTAGTATGCTTCTACTAGACTAGCTCGTTAATCAAAGATGGTTAAGTTTCCTAACCATAGACATCTTGTCATTTGATGAACGGGATCACATCATTAGGAGAATGGCGTGATGGACAAGACCCATCCATCAGCTTAGCATAATGATCGTTAAGTTTTATTGCTATTCCTTTCTTCATGACTTATACATATTCCTTTGACTATGAGATTATGCAACTCCCGAATGCCGGTGGAATACCTTGTGTGCTATCAAACGTCACAACGTAACTGGGTGATTATAAAGATGCTCTACGGGTATCTCTGAAGGTGTTTGTTGGGTTGGCATATATCAAGATTAGGATTTGTCACTCCGAGTATCGGAGAGGTATCTCTGGGCCCTCTTGGTAATGCACATCACGATAAGCCTTGCAAGCAATGTGACTAATGAGTTAGTTACGGGATGATTTATTACAGAACGAGTAAAGAGACTTGCCAGTAACGAGATTGAAAGGCAAGTAACATACCGATGACAAAGGGAATGACGTATGTTGCCATTACAGTTTGACCGATAAAGATATTCATAGAATATGTAGGAACCAATATAAGCATCTAGGTTCCGCTATTGGTTATTGACCGGAGAGGTGTCTCGGTCATGTCTACATAGTTCTCGAACCCGTAGGGTCCGCACGCTTAACGTTCGATGACGATTTGTATTATGAGTTATGTGTTTTGGTGACCTAAGATTGTTCTGAGTCCCGGATGAGATTACGGACATGACGAGGAGTCTCGAAATGGTCGAGAGGTAAAGATTGATATATTGTACGATAGTATTCAGAGACTGGAAGTGTTTCGGAAAGTATCGGGTACGTACCGGAGTACCGGGGGGTTACCGGAACCCCCCCGGGGGGGAATATGGGCCATAGGGGAGAGGCAAGGCAGCCCACAAGAGGTGCCCCCCAGGGAAGGAGTATGAATTGGACAAGGGGAGGGGGCGGTGCCCCCTTTCCTTCTCCTCCTCCCTCTCCTTCCCGCTTTCCCCTTCCGGTAAAATGAAAAGGGGGTCTGAATTGGACTAGGGGTCCAGGTGGGACTCCTCCCACTTGGCACGCCCTAGGCTGGCCTCCTCCCCGCTCCCTCCTTTATATACAGGGGTGGGGGCACCCCTAAGGCACATCAATTGTTCTTAGCCGTGTGCGGTGCCACCTCCACCGTTTACTCCTCCAGTCATATTGTCGTAGTGCTTAGGCGAAGCACTGCGCGGATCACTTCACCATCACCGTCACCATGTCGTCGTGTTGAAGAAACTCTCACTCGACACTTTGCTAGATCAAGAGTCCGAGGGACGTCATAGAGCTGAACGTTTGAACTCGGAGGTGAATAACGTTTGGGCGGTCATAGTCATACTGCTTACCACCAACATCTTATTTTGATTCGGCGGTATTGTTGGATGAAGCGGCCCGGACCAACCTTACATGACCACGTTCATGAGACCGGTTCCACCGACAGACATGCAACTTGTTTTGCATAAAGGTGGCTGGCAGGTGTCTGTTTCTCCAACTTTAGTTGAATCGAATTTGATGACGGCCGGTCCTTGTTGAAGGTTAAAAGCAGCAAACTTGATGAAACATCGTAGTGGTTTTCATGCGTAGTAAGAACGGTTCTTACTAGAAGCTCGTAGCAGCCACGTAAAACTTGCAACAACAAAGTAGAGGACGTCTAACTTGTTTTTGCAGGGCATTTGTGATGTGATATGGTCAAGACATGATGTGATATACGTTATTGTATGAGATGATCATGTTTTGTAAAAGTTATCGGCAACTGGCAGGAGCCTTATGGTTGTCGCTTTATTGTATGAAATGCAATCGCCATGTAATTGCTTTACTTTATCACTTCGCGTTAGCATAGTTGTAGAAGCAATAGTTGGTGAGACGACAACGACGCTGCGATGGAGATCAAGGCGTCAAGCCGGTGACGATGGAGATCATGATAATGCTTTGGAGATGGAGATCAAAGGCACAAGATGATGATGGCCATATCATGTCACATATTTTGATTGCATATGATGTTTATCTTTTTATGCATCTTATTGTGCTTAGTACAGCGGTAGCATTATAAGATGATCCCTCACTAAAATTTCAAGGTATAAGTGTTCTCCATGAGTATGCACCGTTGCGACAGTTCGTCGTGTTGAGACACCACGTGATGATCGGGTGTGATAAGCTCTACGTTCACATACAATGGGTGCAAGACGGTTTTGCACATGCAGAATACTCGGGTTAAACTTGACGAGCCTAGCATGTACAGACATGGACTCGGAACACTGGAGACCGAAAGGTCGAACGTGAATCATATAGTAGATATGATCAACATAGAGATGTTCACCATTGAAAAGTACTCCACCTCACGTGATGATGGGACATGGTTTAGTTGATATGGATCACGTGATCATTTAGATAACTCGAGGGATGTCTATCTAAGTGGGAGTTCTTAAGTAATATGATTAATTTAACTTAATTTATCATGAACTTAGTCCTGATAGTTTTTGCATATCTATGTTGTAGATAAACGGCCCGTGCTACCGTTCCCTTGAATTTTAATGCATTCCTAGAGAAAGCTAAGTTGAAGATGATGGTAGCAACTACACAGACTGGGTCCGTAACTTGAGGATTATCCTCATTGCTGCACAGAAGAATTATGTCCTTGATGCACCGCTAGGTGAAAAGCCTGCTGCAGGAGCAAATGCTGATGTTATGAATGTCTGGCAAGCTCTCTGATGACTACTCGATAGTTCAGTGTGCCATGATTTACGGCTTAGAATCGGGACATCAAAGATGTTTTGAACGTCATGGACCATATGAGATGTTCCAGGAGTTGAAGTTAACATTTCAAGCAAATGCCTGAGTTGAGAGATATGAAGTCTCCAACAAGTTCTATAGCTACAAGATGGAGGAGAACAGTTCTGTCAGTGAGCACATACTCAGAATGTCTGGGTACCATAACCACTTGACTCAGCTGGGAGTTAATCTTCCGGATGATAGTATTATTGACAAAGTTCTTCAATCACTACCACCAAGCTACAAAGGCTTCGTGATGAACTATAATATGCAAGGGATGGAAACGACTTTTCCCGAGCTCTTCGCAATGCTCAAAGCTGCGGAGGTAGAAATCAAGAAGGAGCACCAAGTGTTGATGGTTAGCAAGACCACTAGTTTCAAGAAAAGGGGGGAACTTCAAGAAGAAAGGTAAGCAAGTTGCTACTCCCGGGAAGAAGCCCAAGTTTGGACCTAAGCCTGAAACTGAGTGCTTCTACTACAAAGGGACAGGACACTGGAAGCAGAACTGCCCCAAGTATTTGACGGATAAGAAGGATGTCAAAGTGAACAAAGGTATATTTGTTATACATGTTATTGATGTGTACCTTACTAATGCTCGTAGTAGCACCTGGGTATTTGATACTGGTTTTGTTGCTCATATTTGCAAGTCGAAACAGGGGCTATGGATTAAACGAAGATTGGCTAAGGACGAGGTGACAATGCGCGTCGGAAATGGTTCCAAGGTTGATGTGATCGCCGTCGGCATGCTACCTCTACATCTACCATCGGGATTAGTTTTAGACCTGAATAATTGTTATTTGGTGCCAGCGTTGAGCATGAACATTATATCTGGATCTTGTTTGATGTGAGATGGTTATTCACTTAAATCAGAGAATAATGGTTGTTCTATTTATATGAGTAATATCTTTTATGGTCATGCACCCTTGAAGAGTCACTACTAGGGAAAACCCTATACACAGAATCCTAGCAGCAGCTCGGCTCAAAAAGCAGCGATGTTACTAATTAGCAGTAGCGCGGGTGTGGAAAACCCGCTACTGACAAGTTCTTTGCAGTAGCGCGCTCGGCGTAACCCGCGCTGCTACAAATATGGACCGACAGTTCCCACCAAACTCCATTTAGCAGCAGCGTGGTGCTGCGAGCCGCGCTACTGCTATAGTAGTAGCAGTAGCGCGGTTTTTCTGAGATCGCTGCTGCTAATTTTCAAATCGGGCACACTTTTGGTCCCGGTTAGCAGTAGCACTTGTACCGAAAGCGCGCTGCTGCTACTTTCTTAGCAGCAGCACGTTTTACGTCTCGCGCTACTGCTAATCCGCACCCACCACATTTTCCCCACCCACCCTCCCCCTCCCCCTCCTCTCCCTTTCCCCTACCTCTCCCACTCTCACTCTTCTTCTTCCTCAATACTTCTCCCCCATTACTCTCCCTCTTCTACCTACCTTTCTCTCTCTTCATTACTCCTACATAACTACACCACCT